>NW_012153541.1:312526-391148 GCF_000956105.1 Propithecus coquereli | reverse complement strand
TATATATGGATTTCAAAAATGTGTTTTTTAATTATTACTACTAATAGTGTAAACACGTTAGCTTTTTTTACCATTTTTTTCCTAAAACATAAAAAGGAATATGTTTAAATTTTTTAATATGTAGTTTCCTACTTGTTTTTAAGGTTTCCTTAGGTGATCTCTGCTTAATGCAAAAGATTTTAAATTTCTCTTTGATACATGTGATCTTTGATAAGGTCATGTATAGGAAATTTCTTAATATCACCTTATTTGAAAAGGTTTGCTTTGACAGTTCATTTGAAAGCACTAGCTCAATTATACAGTAATATGTAGAAAGATAGTAAATACAAAGACTGACTTTATTTGTGAAGTTTAAATTTTTTCTTTCTATAGGGCCAAAGAATGCAATGCTTCGCCTAGCTGTAAAATTTTTCCCACCTGATCCTGGTCAGTTGCAGGAAGAATATACAAGGTAAAGAGCTCACAGGGGTCTAGAACTGTTGACAGCAGGGGGCTTGTATTCACCTGTTGTCTCCCACAGCACATGGCTCATTGAAAGAATGAATGAGCTGAACATACACAAGAAAACCATAATACATGTAGAGTACTTAAAAGGAGCATTTTGGAAGTTGACTCTTGCACAAACACAAATGTGACTAGGACTTAGGAGAAAAGTTTTTGTACAAAATGGAATGGATGTTAGGGTAATTTGAACCAGTATTCTCTAAATGAGCATAGCTTTATGCACGTTCATAAAGTCCTTAGGGATCTTCCTATGTATGTACTTATTTGTCAACAAAATGCACTTAACTGGCAGAAGTGTTCAGTGTGATTGTCCTTGTGAATATATGGAGAAGGAATATTTTAGGTGATTTCTTCCGTGCTACTTTTGAATTGAAGCTGATTCTTTGCAGAAATGATTGAAAAAAAATGTTAACAGTTGTTTCATCTGGGCAGTAGGATTATAGAAGTATTTTTTTGATACATGTATTTTTGATACGTGTATCAATTTTATAATGAAGAATAAAGCAGTAACCTAAAAAACCAACTCAAAACCCAAGATCAGATATAAGATAAAAGAGAACCATGAGGTTGTAGTTGTAGCAGAATGACTTTTTAGCCTTCCTGGCTAAAAGTGGATTCATAAATGAATCATGGGTGTCTTATGAATTCCCTCTTCTTTTTGATCCACCCCTCTACCCTGCCAGTGCTGCAGCACTAAAGTCGGAGCAAGAGGCAGGTAACTCCCTGTTAAAGGTTTTTGCAGGTCATTGTAACGTCACAAATCACTGGATATCAGCTGTAAGGAATGGAGAGATCACATTAGTTCAGCCTCTCGTTTTATAGGTTGAGGAAACTAAACTTCAAGGATGGCAAAAGAGTATTTTTGTGAATGAACACAGATTTTATCTTAATAGTATATTAAATGCCTGACATTTACCAAAAAAAATCCCTTTTGAGGGACTCACTTTCAAATATATGTAACTGAAAATTATGGGTAACAGAGAGTGTCCCCTAATTCAGGATCCTGGGTCTAAGTCTTAGACCCAGGAAGTCAGTTTTATAGTTACTCCCTTTTGCCCTATTTTTATGCAGAAGGTCCTATTTTTTATTTATAAAAAAGCACATGTTTTGGTAAAACAAAAAAAAATTTAAATAAAGCCATGTAAAAAGTAAAAGTTCTCTATCACTACCCACCCACCCCACTTTCTGCAAGTACTAACACTTGAGTGCGTATCTTCTAGATAAATGCACAGATACACAATACACATGTAAACATAAGGCCTTAAAGAAATTATTATGTTACAAAGTTGTATCAAATGGTACATACTGAACTATAGGTTGATTTTGTTCCCCACTTAATAGCATACCATGGACACCTTTCCATATTAGTATATATGGCTATAACCTAATTTATTTAACTATTCTCATGTTTGTGCATATTTATATTGTTTCCAATTTTTCTCTGTTATGCTGCAAAGAAACATCTTATCCACATGCCTTTATATTGGAATATTACTGTAGGAAAGATTTGTAGAAATGAATTGCTGAGTTAAAGGGTATGCATATCTTAATTTAAGAGATTTTTTTTTTTTTTTGAGACAGAGTCTCGCTTTTGTTACCCGGGCTAGAGTGAGTGCCATGGCATCAGCCTCCCTCACAGCAACCTCAAACACCTGGGCTCAAGCAATCCTTCTGCCTCAGCCTCCCAAGTAGCTGGGACTACAGGCATGCGCCACCATGTCCGGCTAATTTTTTCTATATATTTTTAGTTGTCCGATTAATTTCTTTCTATTTTTAGTAGAGACGGGGTCTCGCTCTTGCTCAGGCTAGTTTCGAACTCCTGAGCTCAAACAATCCGCCCGCCTCGGCCTCCCAGAGTGCTAGGATTACGGGCGTGAGCCACCGCGCCCGGCCTAAGAGAATTTTTAATAGGTTGCTTAGAATGTAAATTCCAATAGAGTCAGGGAGTTGGTCTTGTTCACCATTGTATTTCCAGCTCCAGGAATAGTACCTAGAACATAATACATGCTCAATAATTATTTGTTGATGGAGTAAGTTAATATATAAATATTTTCAAATTTACCTTCTCCTGTTACATTCTCACTAATGATATTCCAGAGAGTGCCTGTTTCTCAGATCCTAGCCAAGACCAAATATTATCAATCTGTTAAAAAATTTGACAACCACATTTTAAGTTGTGTCTTAATCATATATCTCTGCTGTTTCATCCAAAATTGTGTATGCAATATTGTATGTGTAACAGGAGTGATATGAATTTGTGAACTTCCTCCTTGAAGGTATTGCTACAGATAGTGTAATTACATACTATGTGATATGCCTGAAAAGGCTAATTTCACTTTTCTGTTGTTTGTGTTGGAGTGCCTCTGTGTGCTCAGCACTTTCTGTGTACTCTGCTGTGTGAGACTCAATCTGCTGAATTGATTTGTCATCTGACCTTTACTTGGTGACCAAGTTGCATCACAGGCCTTTTGTGACTTTGCCTGTTTTGTGACGGCCCTGCATTTTGCTCACTGCTGGGTTGCTGCTGCTGCTTCTTGGGGCTTGTTTGCTCTCTTGCTGCAGAGACATGTCTGTATTATGTTCACCGAACATTTGAGTTGAGCCCTGTCTTGTTTTTAACCCCCTTCTAGATACTTGTTTGCCTTGCAACTTAAGAGAGACCTGCTGGAGGAGCGTCTGACCTGCGCCAGCACCACCGCGGCCCTCCTCACGTCCCATCTTCTGCAGTGTTAGTATCTAGGATCTGCCCCCCAGGGCGTGGGAGGGGGAGCGTCTGCTGACGATGTCACAGGTGCACCAGCACTCAGGGACTGTACTTAGGTGCTGATGCACATGCGTAGTTAGCGAGTGGGATCCAGAATAAGGTATTTCAATCCCAGTACTTTTCTGTAAGCTAAAGAGTAACTTCTGCAAAGGGAGCTCCTTGAGGCAGTCTCCACCCAGCAAGCAGACACTCAAGGCCATTCATTCTTTCAGATTGTCTCTCATGTATGCCTTTATGCATTTTAACAATAATACATCTTCAGTCACATCAACCAAACTGTCAGCACACCCTGAAAAGGGCCTCATTAGGATAAAAGTTATGATCCTTTATGATTAGTTAAGCATTAACCATGAAGGAAAAGGAAAACATTGCTTCAGTATCTCACACGGATCAAGAGATGGTTCAGAGTATGTGAAGGATTATAGTTACTTCAAAAATAAACTATGAGAAGTGTTAAGAGGTTTGGAGAAATGGTTGTGTGCCTTCCTGTGGGCTTACAAAGCCAGCAACTGTAGGAATAGAAAGAAGGAAATACATTGCGTCTGGACTAAAGGCTGAACCACAGTTTCCTAGCACAGAACTAATGTTTCTGAAATTTGAATGCAAGAAATTGACGTAGAAAGTTTCAGAAATTTTAGGAATTAATAAGTATATGGGTTATTTGTAGTTTCCTTGGTTCTTCCCCAGACACACCTTGAAATGCAAATTTTATCGTTGGTTTCCGATCCTGCACCATGGGACTTGTTGACTATCATTAATAAAAGTTTTCACAATGAATTGGGGTTTTTTTTCATTTGGCCTGAAGACTTGTCAGGTAGACAGATGGCTTTTCAGTGCGTTCTTTGGAACTGTTGTTTAGTAGTGCCACTTGCTTAAGGGTTCTGTGTGGTTCAGTGGGACTGTTAATTGTAATAACTTGTCCAACTGTAACTTTTACCTTAGACATATGCTGCTTAGATTGAAGGACCCTAAAGACACACGACAACTAAATGCAGTCTGTGATTCTGAACTGGGTCTTTCAGTATAAAAAAAAAAATTGGGCAGTTGGTAGAATGTGAACCAGGTCTGAGTTGGGTAGAGCAGCAGATTGTGGCCCCTTTCCTGATCTGAGTGGTTTCACTATGGTTGTGGGTAAGAATGTCCTAGTTTGTGGGAAATCCAGACTAAAGTGTGACAGGCCCTGTGTTGGCAATTTGCTCTGAAATGGTTTGAAGGGGAAAAGCTCTTGTACTGTACTTGTAACTTCTCTGTGAATTTGAGGTTGTTTCAAAACAGTATATTGCTTTAAGTTATTGGACTTTACTACTGTTTTTAAAACATTTATAGCCTTAAAATATATGAGATGAGAAAGTGACGTAATTCCTCAAGAAATCTGAGAAACCCTGAAGGAAAAAATGATTTAAAATACAGTATGCTGAAACAAATAAAATACATTATCCTGGTGATAGTAGTCTTAAGACAACTTATATATAAAATGTGGTTTAAAAAAAATAATAAACAGGCCAGGTACAGTGGCTCACACCTGTAATCCCAGCACTCTGGGAGGCCAAGGCAAGAGGATCACTTGAGCTCAGGAGTTTGAGACCAGCCTGAGCAAGAGCGAGTCCCTGACTCTACTAAAAATATTAATAGAAAAATTAACTGGATGTCATGGCACCTGTAGTCCCAGCTACTGGGGAGGCTGAGGCAGGAGGATCACTTGAACCCAGGAGTTTGAGGTTGCTGTGAGCTGTGACGACGCACTGCTACCCAGGGCAACAGGTGAGACTGTCTCAAAAAGAAAAAAAAAGGAAACTTAACCCCCCTTCTCATTCCCCTCTTCATACTAAATAAAAATTTTTAAAAAACTAACTAAATAAATGAACACATTAAATTCACAGTTCTGTGTTTGCCTCCCAGAGTCATTCATCAGAGTCTTTGTTCTTTGAATCAGACAAAATTCTCTTCACTTGCCTTTATATTTGCCTTTTAACAGCATAAAATATTTGGAAAAATAAAATAGAAACTCTTGCTTTTTTAGGAATATATTATTTTACTACAGATTTAGGATAATTTCTTTTTACTCTTAATTTATGCATTGACATCTACAAATGCTTATAGTTTATTTAAAAATTAGAATTACTGATTTTTATTGTCTCATCTCAGCGGAAATAGGAGATTATGATGAAACCCTGGATCGAGAGCACCTCAAAGCCAATGAGTATCTGCCCAGCCAGGAGCACTGTCTCGAGAAGATACTGGAATTTCATCGGAAGCACATGTAAGTCCGTCAGAATTGGCTCCTGACACATTGTTACCACAACAGTGACTAATACCAGTATAACCAAAAGGGAGCTGTTGTCAAGGCTTCTGGGAGATTCTGACTGGAGTGAGGACTGTTGCTCCCTGTAGGTGACGGGGCCTACATGGAGGTGACGTCCTGGCCTGGTGCTCCCTCATGCCTGCCAGATGTGCTGCTTTAGGAGGGGCCAGCAAGTCATCCGGCCCGGAGAGGAGGATGCTAGTGAGCAGGACTAGATAGCTGGTGGTCCCCTGCAGCCTGGCAGGAGCTGCGCTGTGGCCCTGCAGTGCAACAGGAGGGTCCTCAACAAGGAAGCAGCCGTTTTGTGGGAGAGGGGGACAGGGTCGTGTGGGGCTCATGGCATCTGTGTTGGGCGCTGGCAGCTGTGCTCTTTGACTTACTGTGTTTCCATGTCTCCGAGACTTGACACTGGTCCGTTTTTCTGGATTGAAGTGAAGGAGACCTGGAGCAAGCGTGCTAGTGGAGGACGGATTGAAAGATGCCATGGGAAAGGGCTATGGGCTGTGGCAGAGATGGCTGGGAGCTTTTGCACCACAGGGAGAGCTGACCTGGAGAAAGTCACTCTGGAAGACTTAGCCCTGCTTTGCAAGGCAGCCTGTTGAGATGCGAGTTTATTTTGTCAGGTAATGCCATGTATTAAGGAATTAAAGCTATACTGGAATCTACTGACAGCTGCCCTTTGACACCATCAGCCAAGTTTTGAGTGCCAACTACATATCAGTCACTGTAGTTGTCAGCACTTGGGGGACTGGTTTGAGTAGCACGACCAAGATTCCTGCCCTCATGGACCTCACTGCTCACAGTACTTCGGGAGTGCCTTTGTGTGCCTGGCATCGTGGCAGACACTGGGTACACAAGTAGCCCTGCAAGTGGGGATGTGGTGTATAGAGAAAGAGCGTAGCTCGTGCACGGTGAGCTAAACAATAGACAGCGCCTACCCGGGGGGCAGAGAGTGGTGCAGTGAGGGTGCAGAAAGGATTGAGAAGATGCTCAGGGAGACTTCTGTGGAGCTAAGCAGGGAAAGTGAGGGAGGAGGCATTCCAGGCTAAGCACCAGCATGGGAAGCGGGGGTGGGAGGTGGGGTCCAGACTGACGCTGACAGTTTAGTTTTAGTTCACGGGCTGGAGCAAGTACAAATGCCAGCGGATAGAGCAGGCGCAGTGGTGGCAATTGCGGACAGCGCTACAAGCATTTGTGTGTGATCTTTAAACCCTCCACAGGGCTTGTGCAGAATCAGACTGAGTGTGCTGTCTTGGATGCCACAGTGTGGGATACCTCTGTGTGTCAGTGCTTTGGCTTTGAGGCCACATGCCTGGTCTGACCTCAAGGAAGCTGCTGTCTCAGTGCGTGTTAGAGCTCTGGCTCCATTTTCCTAATGTCCTTGACTTTGCCTCTTTCACACATTGCCTTTACTCTGGTTGGTAGCAAGGAAGGTGCACCTGTTCTGAGTGTCACATCCAGACCCTGACAACCTGTGGAGCAAGGGTCCTCTCCAAGTGTCAGCCTGAGTCACAGGCCCTTCCCACCAGGAAATAGTCACTGGTTCGGGATTTGTTCCTGGAATTGAGGAGAGATTCCTCCATGCTGAGACACACAGAGCGAGCTGGACGTGAGGAAGAGTAGATTGGGCACTATACTGGGAAGTGTCCAACTAAGGTGACAGCCCCAGGGGACAGATGGATTTGGGATGCTGGGGAGAACGTTGTCAGTAGGTAGGCCATGTGAACCTGTGCAGTGGTAGGTCACGAGGGAGCGGGTAGACACGGAGCAGGAAGAGAGGTGAGCCCAGGAGGAACCCCTGCAGAGCTAGCCTTGAGAGGCTAAGTAAAGAAGCACCCACAGGGGCCCTGAGCAGCCAGGAACGTGGTGGGCACAGGCGCTGGTAGAGTGTTTCAGGAAAGCAGCCGCAGCTCCTTGGGTTGAGGCTTTCCACCAGGCCTAGGAGGGGAGGACAGGAGCATGTCTGTGAGCTTGGCAGCGCGGGGGTGCTTGTGGCCTTTGGCAGCTTTGGTGAGTGTTGAGGGTGGGTTCTTGGTTCGCGCACACTGAAAGTGCGGTGAAGAAGTGTCATGTTGAGAAGCCCACCTGTGGAAGGGAGCAAAGAATTAGACCTCAAGGTAGCTATGCGTGTGTGGGTATGTTCCTGTAGGTACATGTGTGCCTATGTGTGCATAAATGTTCCTATGTGTCCTTTTGCATGCATTGTGCATGTGTTTGGGTGGCTTGGGTGTGCATGTATGTGTTCATGTGTGTGTCATGTACTGTGGTCATGTGCATACACACTTGTGCCTGTGCATGTGTGTGCATCTATTTGAGTGGTGTATATGTGCTTGAGATTGTGTGTGTGTGTCTTAAGGTACATGTTTTAAAAACTCTAGAAAGCCGGTAGGAGAAGGGTAGGTCCAGTGCTCTGCCTCATACAGGAATATGGCTGGACTCTGCTGAGTGAGCCGGGAAGCAGTAAGCTCGGCTCTGTCTCTGGGCACTCACTGCGTTAATACACTAACTGGATCTACCACAGTCATCAAAAACTTAACACGCATGCTTTTCTTTTAATCGTTTTTTGTATAGGCTTTTTAAAAGACAATTGATACGGTTTGGATACATGGCCTCTGAGAATCTCACGTTGAAATTTGATCCCCAAGGTTGGATGTGGGGCCTGGTAGGAGGCGTTTGGGTCATCGGGGCAGATCCCATCATAAATGGCTTGGTGCCCTCCTGCAGCAGTGAGTTCTCTCTGTTAGTTCATGTGAGAGCTGGCATTTAAGAGTGTATGGGCACCCCCTCTGGAGTCTCGCTCGCTCCTGCTCTCGCCATGGGACACGCCTGCTCCCCCTTCTCCTTCCACACTGAGTGGAAGCTCCCTGAGCCCTCACTAGAAGCAGATGCTGGTGCCATGTTTGTACAGTCTGCAGAACTGCGAGTCAAATAAACCTCTTGTCTTTAGAAGTTAACCAGTTTCAGGTATTTCCTTTGTAGCCACACAAATGGACTAACACAATATTATACCTTATTTTAATCATTCTAAATTTCTTACCTTGTCTTATGATTGTCATGATTCTTTCGTGACCCACTGGAAACACCGTTATAATCACTGAATAGGATATTTATATATTTTTTTTTTTTTTTTTTGAGACAGAGTCTCACTGTGTTGCCGGGGCTAGAGTGCCGTGGCATCAGCCTAGCTCACAGCAACCTCAAACTCCTGGGCTCAAGCAATCCTTCTGCCTCAGCCTCCCGAGTAGCTGGGACTACAGGCATGCGCCACCATGTCCGGCTAATTTTTTCTATGTATTTTTAGTTGTCCAATTAATTTCTTTCTATTTTTAGTAGAGACGGGGTCTCGCTCTTGCTCAGGCTGGTTCCAAACTCCTGAGCTCAAACAATCCGTCCGCCTCGGCCTCCCAGAGAGCTAGGATTACAGGCGTGAGCCACCGCGCCCAGCCTGAATAGGATATTAAAGAAGTGTTTTTCTTGACTTTGCCATTTTTATTTTGAATCTTTGAGATTGAAGAAAAAGACTTGAAAGTTGGCCAGAGTTGGAGGTGCATAGTGGTCGCTGGTGTTTGTGTAGATGTACAAAGTTAACGCAGAAATAAATAGCTAAATATCATCTATCTCTTCTTTCAAATGGAGGTTTTCTAACTCCTGAAGATTTCTAAAGTACGTCCTAGGTTTCTGAAGGTGTAAGTTTTCTTCAGACACCAAATTCGTGATTCCTCTCCATAAGTGGATTATTGGCCTATACGTTGAAAGGTAGAAAGTTGTATTTAAAACAGACCATGAAAGCGGGACCTCACCATCATTCTGATCTTGTGGGTTTTTTGTTTTTTTTTTTTTTTTTTTTTGAGACAGAGTCTCACTTTGTTGCCCAAGCTAGAGTTGAGTGCCGTGGCATCAGCCTATGACCTTGTGGGTTTTAAGCAGGAGGTGTCAGAGAAGTTACCACAGGGATAACTGGCTTGTGGCGGCCAAGCGTTCATAGCGACGTCACTTTTTGATCCTTCGATGTCGGCTCTTCCTATCATTGTGAAGCAGAATTCACCAAGCGTTGGATTGTTCACCCACTAATAGGGAACGTGAGCTGGGTTTAGACCGTCGTGAGACAGGTTAGTTTTACCCTACTGATGAGGTGTCGTTGCCATGGTAATCCTGCTCAGTATGAGAGAAACCACAGGTTCCGACGTTCGGTGTATGTGCTTGGCTGAGGAGCCAATGGGGCGAAGCTGCCATCTGTGGGATTGTGACCGAACACCTCTACGTCAGAATCCTGCCCAGGCAGAACGATGCGGCAGCACCGCAGAGCCTCAGATGGCCTCAGAGAGCCCATCCCCTGCTATTCGGTGCAGAGTGCCCCTCATCCTGGGAAACAGGATGCGGCCAGAAGGGTAGCCACCCCCTTGCCTGCAGTGCAGTGCATGTTCGTGGAGAACTTGGTGCTAAACCATTCACAGACGACCTGCTTCTGGGTCAGGGTTTCGTAGGTAGCAGAGCAGTTCCCTCACTGCAGTCTATTGAAAGTCAGCCCTGGACATTTAAAACAAAGAAAAAATCTTCACTAATCTTACAAATAAATGCAACTTCTAGAATTAGGACTTCTTGGAAAGTGATTATGCCACACACTAGATGTTACTTCGTGTTGACAATGATTTATTAAAATAAGAGCTAATAGTCAGGTGTCTATATCATACTCAAAGAATGTAAGTTTTAGGCAAAGAATAGAAATCACAGGAACTGCATAACCCAAATAGTTGCATTATTCCTCAAAGATTCAAAAGCTTAGGCATTTGGAAGTAAGCAGAAGGAAAAAAACTATTAATGGAAGATCCCATGTGTAGGATTCAGGCATTGAACTTGGTTCCCTAATGGGAACGTCTTCTCTTCGCACCAGCTGCAACTTCGCGTGAGCGTCACTTTTCTGGAGGCTGTTCGGTGGAGTGCAGGCTATGCTTGCTTTCCTCTTCCTGCGATGTCACCATCAGGCCTGGACTCAGTAAGCTTACTGTGTGCTGGAAGACCTTTATGCGGATAAAACCAGTTGTTCATTTGATTGCGTAATTCTTATAAAAGTGGTTTGTTTTTTGTTTTTCTCATGAGACAGGGTCTTGCTCTGTTGCCAGGGGTAGAGTGCAGTGGCATCATCATAGCTCACTGTAACCTCAAACTCCTGGCCTCAAGCAATCCTCCCACCTTGGCCTCCCAAAGTGCTAGGATTATAGGTTTGAGCTACCACACCTAGCCCAAAAGTATATTCTAATAGTTAAAATTGCACATTATGGAAATACTTTTTAAAGCATTAAAATGGGTTTAATAAGATACTAACGTTATCTATGGTATTTCTTCTGATTTAATGTTTGTCTCTGTATGTAATGTTTGCATATAACCTTGTCACTATCAAGAGCAAATTGTAAGGCTGAGTATCTAATGAATGTGGAGGGAATCATTCCACCTAGTATGAAGTGAATTACAGAAGAGAAGGAAATTGCTGATTTCTTTGGCCTGCATGTTTGGTATGTTGTTTTTGTAGTGGGTAAATGTACACAGGTGGTGAATGATCTACCCTCTGAAAACACAAAGCTTTCCTTGTTTGTTTATTTTGTTTGTTTTCCTGATCACTTCTATAATACATTTTGGCTCTTTCAGAAATTGAGTGTTTTTAGTGATGTGATCATACTGTCCTTCATTACAGGGGCCAGACGCCTGCTGAGTCAGATTTCCAGGTGCTTGAAATTGCTCGAAAGTTGGAAATGTACGGCATCAGATTTCACACGGCTTCTGACAGAGAAGGAACCAAGATTAACCTGGCAGTTTCCCACATGGGTGTCCTCGTGTTCCAGGTAGGCCAGGGAGCAGGCAAGGTGGTGGTGTACTGCAACCTGGTGGGGCTCGTTTTTACAGATCTTGGGAGATGTTTATTCAGATGAATAAGGTCTTGGGTTAGGAAGGGGAGCTCTGTGTGTCGTCTGACTTTTTAGTCAGCAGGAAAACAAGTGTGACCCTCACTGTCATGGAGCCCACTGATTGCTGACTGACCCTGCCCCCGTCCTGCCCACTGATCCCCACCCTTGGACTCCTCACTGCCTCCCACTCCACTAGGACTGCCCATCGCCCTCCAGGGCTGCCCACTGTCCCTGGGGACTGCCCCGTCCCTCTTGGGGCTCCCACTGTTCCCTCCCCTCTTAGAATTCCAAACTTCAACTCTGACTCTTCCCTGTGGAACAGTCTCTGTGCTGTGGGTGTAAACTGTGTGGGATTATGAGAGCTTTGTAACGGGTCGCAGTCGTCACTTAAACAAAACAGAACAGACTAGAAAGTATCAGAGGGCTCAGTATGTGAAGAGTCAGTGTTGTATTAGCTGTGATGAGTGTATTAGCTGTGATGCGAAGGGACATAGTTCTCTGTGTGGTTATGTGTGTTCTGGCATTTGTGATGTCAAAGAAGTTTGACAGTTTGAAAGCTTCTCCTAGGCTGGCACAACCTAGGAGGAGTTTTTCTCCTTTTTCGGGCCCTCCACCTCTGTGAAGAATGGTAAGAGGCTCCCAAAGCCCTCTCTTAGCACACTAAATGTGTCCGACTCCTGTGATCCCCTCCTTGTGGGAGCACTCTCGTCACTGGCCCTTGTAAAATTTTGTGCCCCTGATTGACATCCTGAGGAGGTCTGCTCTTTGCTGAGTGTCGTGGGAGTTTCCATGCATGGGATCTGGGACCAGGTGCCTGCACCTGTGGCTCTTTTCATCTGTGGGCTCCTTTTAACCTGTGATCACCTAAAACACTTGGTCTGATGCAGACCTCCCTGATCAATCCATGCTTGTTTTCTTTTTCTTTTATTTTATTTTTTGTTAACCTAGCCATCAAATTTCAATTTCTTGTCAGAAAAAAATTAAATTTTGAACCTAGAATGTTAATTGTGTTATATGCCATACTCAGTATGATCAGAGAATAGTAAACACCCAAACCATGCCTGCACCTGCTGATGAGGGTTCCCACCTGGTGCAGGGTTTAAAATCACACATCCAAACTGAGTCCTTGGCATATTTCCAGAAAAAGACAAATAATTTACATCCTGAAGAAGTTGGAAAGGCAAAGGAAGAGAGACTTCAGATTAAAGATAGGAGATCGAATACATGCATTTATTTTTACTCCCTCAAAACTCCCATCAGAATGACAGTGAAGGATTTTTTTTAACGTTTAAATCCGTAAGAACAAAGAGTAGAAAAGCAGACAGGAGAAGATGAAGGATATCGGCAATGTGTTGGAAGCTGGGAAATGAAGAGATGAGTGGGCACTGACTTTGTGGAGTGGAAGAGGCTGGAATCTACAGCCTGCAGCGGGGAAGCCATGGAGCAGGCCTGTGTGTCCTCAGGAACCTGGGGAGGGCTCAGAGTCGGCCACACTGGGTACCTCTGGCAGCCAGGGGCAGGCTGAAGCTGGAAACACAGCCTGGTGTCATCTGTGTGAGGAGCTCTCACAGCCCAGATGGCAACCAGGGTGGCCATTCCTTGTGCTGCAGGAGGGCAGAGTCTCCTCTCCAGAGTGCAGAGCAGAAGGTAGGGGTGAGGCCACCTCCCTGAAAACGAATGGAAGCCTGCGATCAGAACAGCAAGGCAGGCCGCCCGTGTCTCAGCCCCTGTGGGACACTGGCCAGGTCGACGCTTGGGAACCAAGGACTACAGTCTGCTCCAGCCGGTGGTGGACAGGGACCCCGCGGATGCTGACACTGACACACCCCACCGTGGCAGGCCTGGGTCCCCACTAGCTTATGGGCCCTACACAGAGCAGCCTGCCAGCATCTTAGAGCTGCCCCTCTTTATGACTTTCATTTGGAAACACTTTTGAACTTAGAAAAGCTGTAAGAGTTGGAATACCACTGAGAGCCCTGCACCCTTGACCCAGGCTCCCCTCAACCAGCATCTGCCTCTTTTGTTCTGTTGCGTGTGCTCGATTGCCTAAATTCCCGCTCCCTGTCCGCCACACACGGTGTTTTCTGGAGCATTTGGGAGTACATTGCGCTCATCGGTGGCCTTTCACCCCTGCATACTTTACCGTGTATTTCCTAAGAGATGCCCTTATGTAACCACAGTGCAATTTTCCCTGACGCCATCGATACAAGTTCTTTAATCTACTGTTTAATACCCAATTTTGTCAGCAAGTGCTGTGATGTCCTTTATTGCTTTTGTTCCCCTCCAGGACAGGACCCAGTCTAGGGCAAGACAAAGCAGTTAGCTGTCCTGTCTCCAGTCTTCTTGAATCTGGAACATTTCCATGCCTTTTCTTTTTCTTTGTTTCTTCTTTTTTTTTTTTTTTTTTTTGAGACAGGGTCTTGCTCTGTCACCCAAGCTGGAATGCAAAGGTGCAGTCACAGCTCGCTGCAGCCTCAAACTTCTGGGCTCAAGTGATCCTCCTGACTCAGCCTCCCAAGTAGCTGGGACTACAAGTGCACACCACCTCTAGCTGACTTTTTATTATTTTTGTAGAGATGGGGTCTCATTATTCCCCAAGCTGGTAGTGAACTCCTGGCCTCAAGTGATCCTGCTGCCTCGGCCTCCCAAAGTGTTGGGATTACGGGCATGAGCCACTGCACCCAGCTTTTCTTCATTTTTTATGATAGGGACAGTATTAAAGAACAGTCCCTTTTAATTTTTAATAGAAAACTCCTCATTTGTAGCTGGTCAGATGTTTCCCTATGATTAGATTCAGGTGGTGCATTCCCAGGGGGAACACCACCACGTGACATTGCACCTCTCAGGGTGTCGCACATGGAGGCACTCGATGGCCATCTGTCCTCACTGGTGCTGTGAAGCTTGACCCTGTGTTTTCTCGTTCTTGCACCGCAGAGTTACTAGTTTTCCTCTCTGGGCCAATAACAATCCAGGGAGAGACATTTCAAGGCCATACAGACATCCTGTCCCTCATCAGTTTCCCCATTTAGCATCCACTGAAGATTCTTACGTGAACTGGTCTTCACTGTGATGGCTACAAACTCTAGCATTCCGAGAGCCTCACTCTTAAATACGTGCGGATACCCAAGGAGTGCCAGACAGCTGAGGAAAGTTCCTATTGTGAGGGGCAGGAACGAGATGTGTGGGGAAAAGGGACTCAGAAGAAACTGAACCAGTGCCAGGAATGGAAGAGATGGAAAAACAAAACCTACCATGTCCTCAGGAGGGGACTTTTTATCTATCAGATTTTGGCAAAATAGAAAAATTGCTTTATGCAGTGTCATGTGCATGAGAAATAGGAATGCCTTTTATCAGAAATGTAAAATTTTTATCTTGTCATTTTTTATTCCAACCTTGTCTGTAATATGAAAGTTAACTGGGAATTAGCCATCAGAAGGCCAGTTAGATACGTGGCCGTGCGGCCGCCTTATGGAGCACTGGGCAGCTGTACGAAGGATGAAGATGCTCGTCACGTCCTCACACGCGAAACACTGAAATATGTCCTTACGTGGCAAAAAGGTTCCTGCCCTACTGCTAGTGGGAAAAAGGAGGAGGATCACACAGTGTATATATTCTGTACAAAATAAACTGGTGACATCAATGGCCCCAGGAAGGGTGACTGCAGCTGGCAGGCTTTGGGGCAGTGATGAGAGAGACTTTTCACTGTGGACTCAGTTTTATACCTTCAGAATTTCAGCCTTGTTAATGTGTTACTATGTTACATTTTCACAAAACCCTCGTAGAAATAAGAGAAAACTTTGCATCTCTGAAACAAGAGCAGGATACTATGATAGGAACAAAGAGAGAACAAAGAAATGTTTGCAAATTTAAAAATAGGATAGCAGAAGTGACAGTGTTGACAGAGAATGGTTGAAAGATAAAGCTGAGGAAATCTCTACAAGGCAGAATAAAAGATAAAAGGAAGAAATACAGAGAAAAGTAAAGAAAATTAAAGCAGCAACCCAGGAGGTCCAACATACAGGAATTCCAGAGGCAGAACAAAGAAAGCAGGGGAGGAAATTGTTTTTTTGTTTTGTTTTGTTTTTTGAGACAGAGTCTCACTGTGTTGCCTGGGCTAGAGTGCCGTGGCATCATCCTAGCTCACAGCAACCTCAAACCTCTGGGCTCAAGCGATCCTCCTGCCTCAGCCTCCTGAGTAGCTGGGACTATAGGCATGCGCCACCATGCCCGGCTAGTTTTTTTTCTATATATTTTTAGTTGTTTGATTAATTTCTTTCTATTTTTAGTAGAGACGGGGTCTCGCTCTTGCTCAGGCAGGTTTCGAACTCCTGAGCTCAAACAATCCGCCTGCCTCGGCCTCCCAGAGAGCTAGGACTACAGGCGTGAGCCACCGCGCCCGGCCCAGGGGAGGAAATTGTTAAAGAAATTATGTGAGGAAAATACTTTCAGTTCCAAGGCACAGATTTTCAGATTGAAAGTGCCTACACATTCTCACTAAACAGATGAACAGACATTTCCATGAGATACAAGAGAAGATCCAAGAGCTTCCAGGAAGAAAAAGGAGAGAAAGAAATATGAATTAAATGGTGCTGGACTTGTTAGTAGCGACACTGGGAGCTGGAAGGCAGTGGGACAAGGAGTGGCTCAAAAACTAAAAGAAAATTATGTCCAACCTAGAAGCTATGGCCTGTCCCACACCACTTCTGTACGGAAGAAATAAGGCATTTTTCAGATGTGCAAATTTTCAAAAATTTAACTCCTACACTTGCCACTAGAGGAGAGAATAAGCCCAGAATTGTGGAAATAGGGTTCCCCTTTTAAGAGGCAAAGGCAGGCTCAGGCTGCACCCCGGCAGCAAGGACACCCACCAACGCCAGAGCTAGGACGGGGCTGCCAGGGACGCTGGCCCAGCACATCGTCTCTTGTGCTGGACTGTGCGGGAGAGTTCCGACTAGCGATGGGCACATGTGAAATCAGGCAAACAACAAGGGGCAATTAGTAACTCAGGGAGAATTTAAAGTAAAGAAGGAAGCACAGTGTGGTTATAATTCACCATGGATTAACTTGTAATACGTGATCAATAACATAAATAGCAAATTTACAAGTTACCAAAAATTGGACTGTGGGGAGGGTCAGTTTGAGGTAGTGGTGGTGACAAAAGTTCGAGAGTAGGTCTCACGGTGGGCAGCGTGCTGCCTGGAAACGTGGGTGAATGCGCGAGTGCCCGAGAGCCGAGCCCAGAGAGCTGCAGGTGGGTCTGCTGGGCAGAGGACTGCAGGTGCAGCAGTTGAGCAGGCAACCTCTGAGCCAGCTGGGCTTGTTGCAGCCTTGCAGTCTGTTGGGCATCTACAGATAGGCCATGGATTATTGGATAAAAATGAGAACGATGCCCGGCGCAGTGGCTCACGCCTGTAATTCTAGGACTCTGGGAGGCTGAGGCGGGAGGATCATCTGAGGTCAGGAGTTCGAGACCAGCCTGAGCGAGAGCCAGACCCTACAAAAAATAGTCTCTACAAAAAATAGAAAAATTAGCAGGATGTGGTGGTGCATGTGTATAGTCCCAGCTACTCAGGAGGCTGAGGCAGGAGGATCGCTGGAGCCCAAGAGTTTGAGGTTGCTGTGAGCTATGATGACACCACTGCACTCTAGCTGGGGTGACAAGGGAGAGACCCTGTCTTAAAAAAAAAAAAAATGAGAATCAAAGCAGTAGTTCTCAGTGTTCCACAGCTAACTACTCAGCTTGGAAAGTATCATCTTAGCCTATCAAGGCAGGGTGCACTAGATGAAGGCTCTCATTGTCCTTGAATTTTCTGTTGCTCCTTTTGTTTTGTGACAGTGGTTCAGACTGTGGATATACAGTCCTCCCTCTGTATCAGCAGAAAAAAGAATGTAATGAAAACTAATACACATTTAACATAATACAGTATAACAACTATTTACATGTATTAGATGTTATAAATAATCTAGAGATGATATAAAACAGCGGTCCCCAACCTTTTTGGCAGCAGGGACCATTTTCATGGAAGACAGTTTTCCCACAACTAGGGAGAGGGGGATGGTTTCAGGATAATTCAAGCACATTACATTTATTGTGCACTTTATTTCTATCATTATTACATAGTGATACAGAATGAAACAATTATACAACTCACCACAGGTTGGGGACCCCAGATGTAAAGTATCCAGGAGGATGTGGGTGGGTTATGTGCAAATACTATGTTGCTTTTTGTCAGGGACTTGAGCATTTGCAGATTTTGGTACTTGGGCGGGGGCGGGTCCTGGAACCAACTCCCTGAAGATACTGACAGATAACCTTAGTGATTTTTCACTTTGACCAGAAGGGGGAAATGGAACTGCAAACTAGCAGCTGGAAACAGTGGTGCGAGTGTCTCTCTGGGCAGGTTTTGCATCTTTCCTGGGAGTGCGCCCGTTTCTTCCTGCCTCTTTGGCAGGCTGTAGGCTTTTTAAGGCTTTGCTCTGGGTACATAAACAATGTCTAGAGCTGGGGTTGTGGGGATTTTGCTTTGTTTTCTTTTGCTGATGTTTTGTTTTGCTTTGTTTTTTAGAACATAATTTAGGAGAGGAACTTTGAGAACATAGTTGAAAGTCCTCCAATGTTTTGAGTAGATATTAGAGTAACTTTATGTTTGGGCAACATTTTGGGAGCTAGGATGCTTCAGTCCTCATTTAGACCCTAATATTTATAACTTGGCTTCGAGGACATCTTTTAACTCAGGAATTTTTTTAGGATATTTGCAGAGTTATACAACTATCACTGCTATCTAATTCCAGAATATTTTCATCACCCCAGAAAGAAACCCCCACACCCCTTAGCAGTAACTCCCCCAGCAACTACTAATGTCCACAATAGACAAATATCAAGATATTTCTGTCTCTACCTATTCTGGATGTTCCACATAAATGGGATCATACAATATGTGGCCTTTTTTATCTGATGTTCCCTTGTTTTCAAAGTCCTTCCATGTTGTAGTGTTTTGTTCTTTGTTATGGTTGAGGGGGTTTTATGGGTTTGTTTTGGTTTTTGAGCTGTCTCTGAAGGGACCACACCCCTCACCTTCTCCCATGTTGAGTTTGCAGAAAAGGGTAAATGCTGGTGATGGAAAGAGTAGAAGCTAAAATGCCAAAGCTGTGTCTTCAGACATTTTTTAAATCTTATTTTGAAACCATTTCAGGCTTACACAGAAGCTGCAAGAACAGCACAGAAAGCTCCTGCTGTCCCCTCCCTCAAGACGCTGTCCACCTTTCACTATTGTCCCAGTGTTGTTTACCATAGAAAGTCCAATCCAGGGTCACACGCTGCACCTTGCATTGTGTCTCTCTAGCCTCTGCAGTCTGGAACATTCTTCCTTCTTTCCTTGGATCTCATGACCTTGACATTTTAGAAGATTACAGGGTGGTCTTCATAGTGCCTGCAACGTGCTTGTGCAGCGCGTCCCAGCAGTGAGACTTGGGACTCTCCAAGTGACAGCGTGACCTGGTTCGTGTGACACATGGGACCCATCTGAGACTGAGTGAATATCTTGTACCTCACCCAAGTCACCTCCTGGTGAGATCACTGTGATGGTTGCCCAGTGACAGCTCTTTAAGTTCTGTTCTTCCTGCTACTGGAAGGAAGAATTTTCTCCCCGTCTATTTAGTTCATGTCACTGTGGATTCATGAATTCAAATCTGTCACTTGTCTGTTGCTGTCATTATTTACATATTTAAATTGTCCCATATTTGGTCCCAGGGAGCCCCTTCAAGCTGGCTCCTGTGTCCTTTTGACATGTCCCTCGTTCTTCGAGCACTGTTTACTTTCTCACACAAGACTGCCCTTTCCAGGCCACCTTCCTTGCAGTAGACTTCAAAAAGTGTGTAATATTAACATTGGTAAAAAATAATTTGTGGCCGGACATGGTGGCTCCCACCTATAATCCCAGCACTCTGGGAGGCTGGGGCAGGAGGATCACTTGAGGCCAGGAGTTTGAGACCAGCCTGAGTAAGAGCAAGACCCTGTCTCTACTAAAAATGAAAAATTAGCTGGGCATGGTGGTGCACACCTGTAGTTCCAGCTACTGGGGAGGCTAAGGCAGGAGGATTACTTGAGCCCAGGAGGTTGAGGTTGCAGTGAGCTGTGATGACACCACTGCATTCTAGCCAGGGCAACAGAGCGAGACTCTGTCTCCAAAAAAAAAAAAAAAAAAAAAATTATGATAAAGCCTTGTCAAGGAAATCAAGTTATCTTTCTAAAATAGATTGGTGTATTGATTGGTACTCGCACGTCAAAGGTGTGATTTAAACATTCTTTCATGAGAAAGGGGAGTATGTGTTCAGATTACAAATGTGCCACAAATGACTGTCTCTTGAATTTCAGGGCACCACCAAAATCAACACTTTCAACTGGTCTAAGGTCCGTAAACTAAGCTTTAAGAGGAAACGGTTTCTTATCAAACTCCATCCAGAGGTTCATGTAAGTATTATTTTGAGCATTTCTTAAATTATAAGAGAATTTATTCTGCTAGTCTATTGAGGGGTTTTTTAAAGCTACTTTGTAAATCATTTCAGCATACCACACACAGGAATTTAAGGACAGGATTTGGGATTGGAGTCTAGAAGGGCTTGAGGACAATCTGCCCTGTTGGTCTCACGATGGCCTCCTCTGAGAACCTTGTCACCTATGCATCCCTGAGCACTGCCTCCAGGATTTCAGATTCAGTGGGTTTGGGGTGGGCCCAAGGAGGTGAATGTCTGACAAGCTCCCAGGGGCTGCCGAGAACTGCTGGTTATTATGACCTCTTTGTTTCCTATGAAGCTGAATGAAGCTGAAGCACAAAGTGTTCAATAAAATATTCAAAGTCATCTGAAGCCCTACAGCAAAGCAGTGTCAGAGCTTCTGCTCAGAATGAACTGAGGGGTGTCCCCAGTGTTCTCATGTGTCTTTGATTCAGAAGTTGACCTTTTGAGTAGCTCTAATTGAAAAAGCCTTGATTATCAGGAAATAAATATTCCTTTCTTTAGAGATTGCCAGTCAATAGAGTAATAATTACATATGAATTTACTGGAATGAGTAAAAATGGAAAAAGTAAATGCCTGTATAGTCTGATATTTGGGAAAAAACCAATACTTCCAATTATTCAAAGATGTTCAAATCATTACAATTCCATCGTACAGGGAGAAGTGGGGAATAAAAAGTGCATGAGCTGAGCCGCCGCGGGTGAAGCTTGAGAGACGGCAGTGCCTGTGTCAGCGTAGACACACCGCAGGTCGCAGGAGATTTAAAGCCCTCAGACCAATTGGAAGAAAGGCTTTAGCTGAGCTTTTAAAAGGCATTTGATTAGCAGCGCTTCTCTCACACACCAGGTTCATGCGCAATGTGCAAGTGTGTTTGCTTTGGTAGAGGGCTTGAGAGGATGGCTTATTATTCAGATAACATACAAATTGCAAGTAAAAGGCTGCTTTTTTCTCTGTGAGTAAAAAATGTTTTTGCAGTTATTCTCAGAAGGTAGGTGTTTTGGGAAAATCCCATGACGGTGTAGAAAAACCACCCTCCAAAACGAGATGGAGACGAGAGACCAAAGAATGACTCAGACAAGTCCAGCTTGGCGAGTTAAATGAGTTTATTAGCAGTTTCTGGCACAGGGCGTTACTCCTGGGCCGCGCAGAATCTCTCCAGGGAGTAAATCCACGCAGCCTTACCCGTCCGTCACCTCAAGTCCCTTTGCAGAGAGTGATGCACGGAGCTCTTTCATTGCTTTGTCACCTGTTCCACGTAAACCAGACTGAGCATGTGCAGCGCAGTCAGGCGCCTTCATACAGCCCTTGTTACGTCCACACCGGCAGGGATTTCAGTGTTGCAGTTAGCCGAAGGTACCACAGAGCAGGCAAAGCAGTTAGGGCTGGTTTGTGCCGCTGGCCTCAAGGAACACTGAGCACATCTTGTATGCCTCGTGGTCATCTTTGACGTTTGCTTGATCTCGTCTGCAGCAAAGCCGAGCACTCCCGGTTCCAGTGTCCTCCCTGCGTGGTGCGGAACGCGTGCTCTTCCCTCAATAGGGAAAGAAGAGAATTACTGTGAACTGGAATAGTGCGATATTTCAAAGCTCAGAGTTGTGTTTCTATCTGCACTTGACAACATTACATTTTACATCCCCAAGCACTTATATTCTTAAGGCTAAATGTAGGGATCAAAGTACTATAGTCTTTCTGGAAAGAATTAATAATTTGGTAAGATATATCAGAAGGTTCAAAAATGTTCACTCTCTGTGATAGAGTGTTCCTGGCAAAAAGAAAAAAAATGTACATTGTCTTTGAGCTTAGAATTCCATTTCTAGAGATTTATCCTAAGTAATAACTATGAGAGAGGATGCAGTGGTTTCTTCATAATATTTTTGAGCCTGAAAACTGCATGTCCTGGACATAAAAAACATCCTAGATTTTTAAAGAAACTATGGACAAACAATTCCGTAATAACATATAAATATGTCAACTAGCATGGAAAGATGGCATAGTTTGGAGAAAGAGTGGTTCCAAAGAAACACTTCAGACTTCTGACAATATGTGATAGTGGAGGACTTCATTTCTCTGCTGTTTGTACCGTGAATGTGTGTATATATATATATATACACACAATGTTTCTCTTCTCTTAATTAAGTAAATGGAACCAGGAGTCTTTGCATACAATTTTTAGAAAAAGCTTCCTAATTTTTAATGTTGGAATTGCCTGTTGTGCGATCTGCTTCCTAAATTTACTTTCTCTTGTCCAGTACTTTATTCTTGAATTAATTACTTGAACCTTTGCATGTTGTTTCTAGGGACCTTACCAGGACACATTAGAATTTTTGTTGGGTAGTAGAGATGAATGTAAGAACTTCTGGAAGATTTGTGTGGAGTATCACACCTTTTTTAGACTTTTTGATCAACCTAAGCCAAAAGCGAAAGCCGTCTTCTTCAGCCGGGGCTCCTCCTTCAGATACAGGTACGGACCCTGCCGCGGGTTGCACAGGCCTCTCACTAGTTTGTAAAGCTGAGAAAATGGATAATGCCTAATGAAGAAAGAAGTGTTATAAAATATTTCAGAGAATTCATGCAAAGTGTAACTACTGTAAAAGATAATAACTAGAGAAAGCATATAAAATAAAATGTGAAAAAAATAGTAACAACTTTATTAGAAAGTCAGTTATGCTAATTACAAAGTATTGATAAAACTTTTTTTTTTTTTTTTTTTTTTTTTGAAGCAGTGTCGGTCTCTGTCACCCAGGCTGGAGCTCAGTGATGCAATCATAGCTCACTGGCAGCCTTAAAACCCTGGGCTCAAGTGATCTCTCTTGCTCAGCCTAAAGTAGCTGAGTCTAATGGCACATGCCACCGCATCTGGCTAATTTTTTAATTGTTTGTAGAGACAAGTCTTGCTACATTTCCCATGCTGGTCTCGAACTCCTGGGCTCAAGCAATCCGCCCGCCTCGGCCTCCCAAAGTATTGGGATTACATGCATGAGCCACTGTGCCTAGCCCCAAAGTATAACTTTAAAATATATATGTGTGTATTTGTGAGAGAGGCCAGGCAAATCTTACTTTTCTTTTGTCTTCTACTTTGAAAAATTAATGCTATGAGTTAGTGTTGATTCTTTTTTAAAAATCTGAACCTTTATTCACAGTGGAAGAACTCAGAAACAGCTAGTAGATTATTTCAAAGACGGTGGAATGAAGAGAATTCCATATGAAAGGTAAGTTCTACCCTTTGTGATGTTAATAAGCATGTGCTTCTAAAATTAGTATTTTAAATATTTTTCAGTGTGTGCTTCTAATATTAGTATTTTAAATATTTTTGATCTTTACTTGAATAAAATTCATTTCTTACACATAAATGTATATTTTGACACGAGTTCAGTTTCAGTTTTTTAAAGAAAATGGATTTGTAGTGTCTTACACAGACATTGTATACATATACAGACACCACTTTTTAGTTTCTAGTCTGTATAGTTTGGCTTACATGTAATGTTTTTACATAGTATGGTAAACTTTTAATCTGAAAATTCGTATTGTTTCTCTGCATGTGGAATTTTTCCTTTAGTGTGGGTGTATAAGTGTACCTCTTTTGAGGAATCTTTTTAATTCTCGTTTCCTGTTATCCTGCCCCTCTCTAGTTAGATGCCTCTGTCTTAGCCACATTTTTGTGTGAGGTGTTCCTCTTGGGTACAGCACATGCGTGCTGCTTCAAAAACAGGTATTGAGAAGAGAAGGGCTTGATTGCTCACAGCTCGTTCTCTGTTTTGTAGAAGGCACAGCAGGACCCAGATGTCTGTCCGTGCGCTGACTGCAGCTGTGCCAAAACAGGTTAGTCTTTCCTGGTTAAAAACATAGGCAATATTGACTCCTCTACTCTTTTGGAAAATAATCTGGCAGTGTTGTAACAGGAATCTTAAAATTAGTCATAGAATTTAATACAGCAATTCCAATTCTGGGACTCTGTTTTCAGAAAGGAGTCCTAAATAAAATGCTTTGTGCACTGAGATGTGCATCATAACATTATCTGTAACACATTTCGAAATCCTAAACGATACTAGCAACACTTTTAGCTGTATTCACTTAGTGGGATTTTTCGTAACCACTAACAGCACTGCTTATAAAGAATATGTAGTAGCATGGGGAAATTCTTGCTGTTAAGGGTGAAAAGCAGGAAACAAATTTATATCTATGTGTTTGGCATAACTGCAACTATATCAAAAGAAAGACCACACACATGGGCTTACCCAAACACTTCGTAGGAAAACATTCAGCAAGAATGTCCTAAAACGTGGCAGTAGCTGCTCTGTGCCTCTGTGACAGACCGTTGGTGACCTTTTCATGTCTCAGATCTACTTCACAGTCCCTTCCCGTTTTCACATTTGCATGTTAACTTACACACACAAGCATGTTTTAAATTTTTTTTAAATCAGGCAACACCTCATTCTATACCATATAACGAGTGTTTTCCAGCAAGCATATTCTTACACAGAATCTTGCTATTTTCGTATAATATGTCGTAACTTTTTCATCGTGCTGCTACAGTTTCATATTTATAATTTTTATTTCTGCATGGTGTTCATTTTTGTTGATGGCTTATCATTTATGCTGTCATAGAATTTCCAGGAGCTACACTTGTACCTCACGTATTAAAGCTCATGTGTCCTAAGCTTTTTTTTAATGTGTCTTTTAAATCAAAACCTTCTTTAACTCTTCTAGGTATACTTCCTTATTAGAAATTTCTTATTAAATCAGTTGAAATTAAAAGAAAATGTATTTTTAATTGTTTCCTTACAAAGTTCAAATTTAATGTCAAAATATGAATCATCAAAAAATCACCTTTAAGCTTTCATTTCTCTTCTATTGCATTTTAAAAGCCACAAGAGAATGTTGAATAGGTTGAATGGTTAAGAAAAAGTGATATGATAAACATTTGAAGATAGATTAATCTTATGGACTTCCTGTTTTGTTTCTGAAAGGTTAGTTGCTGGGCCTTCTGCCATTGCATTTGCTTGTGTTACGTATTGTAACATGTACTTACGTATCTTGCCTGTATACATGCTGCACAGAAAAGTATTCAGTTCTTGACAGGTGTGGTGGCTCATACCTACAATCCCAGCAACTCAGGAGGTCGAGGCAAGAGGATCAGTTGAGGCCAGCAGTTTGAGACCAGCCTGGGCAAGGCATGGTGGTGGGTGCCTGTAGTCCCAGCTACTTGGGAGGCTATGGCAGGAGGATCACTGAGCCCAAGGGTTCAAGGCTGCAGTGGGCTGCGATTGCACCACTGCACTCCAGCTTGGGTGGCAGAGCAAGACCCCATACATTAAAAAAAAAATGAAGTTCCTTAATTCTTTTTGGTTATATTTTGGTCTGACTACCCTCTTAATGATGTTGCATGTGTATGTGTAATAAGGGTTTTCTCAAGGTGTGGCCGTGCTCAGTGATGGCACGCATGAGGAGCGACCCTTAGCAAGTAGAGAGGCCTCATCTTGCATGTGGAACCGTGAGTGAGGATGTAGTTAGGGCACCCGTGGAGTGGCCAGTGGTGCAATGTGGCTTCCTGACATCTCTAGCCACAGCCCCTCCAGTGCTTCCTCATCCTGCCCAGCCTCTGCCCACTCACACTCTGGTCCCTGCAGTGCTTCCAGTAGGCCCCGCTGGCGTTGGCAAGGAGATCCTAGGCAGTGACCCTTGACCTTCTGTTGCATATGTGAATGGACTTATAGGTTCCCACTCCCTGGGGACTGTAAATCTCTGACGGACAAGTGCCCATTACTGTGGAGCTCGGACTTGTTCCTCGGTGTCAGCACCGTGGTTTGGAGTGCTGCTGGTGGAGCGGAAGACTCAGCCCTCAGCAAAACAAAGGATGCCCAGAAACATGCACTTGCAGCTGCAGGGGGCAGGGACTGCCACAGAGACGAGGGCCATCCATCACCAGCTTCTGCCTGATGGAGATTTTCTTCATTGTGCACGTTTCATGCCATAAGAGAAAGAAATGGAATTGTAAGTAAGGGTTTATAAACAGATGATCCTATGCTTGCGTTTATAGATCTTCAATTCTAAAAGGGAAAGTCCAATCGATTGCACTTTTTTAATTACTCATTTATTTTATTTTATTTTATTTTTTGAGAAAGTATCTTGCTCTTTTGCCCAGGCTAGAGTGTAGTGGCATCATCATATCCCACTGCAGCCTCCAACTCCTGGGCTCAAGTGATCCTCCTGCCTCAGCCTCCTGAGTAGCTGGGACTACAGGCGTGTGCCACGCCCAGCTAATTTTTTTTATTTTTTGTATAGACAGGGTTTCCCTATTGCCCAGGCTGGTCTCAAACTCCTAGGCCTCAAGTGATCGTCCCAGCTTAGCCTCCCAAAGTGCTGGGACTGTAGGCGTGAGCCACCTCGCCCAGCCCAATTGCCCATTTTTGTAAAAGCTGTGATAGAAATGTGTGGATGCCCTAAGTTGGGCCCAGTTGGCTTTGCAACTTCTAGTGGTAATTTGTGATTTTATATGTTCTTTTTTTTTCCTTTTCTTAATTTTCACCCCCAGAGCATCCCATTCATGGAAGGATTGAGGACTTCTGCCTCCCCATCTTCAGCAAATGCCTCCTTTTACCCGCTGCCTACCTCCCCTTTGACTCCCTCCAGCCTGCCTGATTTCAAGGACAGCAGCAGCTCCCTTACAGACCCCCAGGTTTCCTACATCAAGAGTCCAGCTGCGGAGAGGAGCAGCGGAGCAGTGGCCAGAGGCCCCAACGTGCAGCCGGCCCAGTCCCCTGGGCCCCTCGCACTCCAGCCTGGTTCAGGTGTTGAGTTTTGTCATGTTGTGAGCAGTTGTGGTTCCATCTGTCCCAAGGGGCAGAGTCTCGCTGCCTTAGACCTAGACACAGGGAGGGCCAGCAGGGAACGCAGAGCTGCTTGTAAAAATGACAATGGTGAGGATGACTTTACCACAGGCTCATTCCCTTCCAGTGGGGAGTACCGGTGTGGCTGGCAGTGCCACGGGGGGGCACCTGTTTTCACATTGACAAATGCCCAGCTGCAGGTGTCTGAGGAGTTCATAGATGATGACCCAGCAGACATCTCTTTCTTTGCTGGAGGCTCTGAGGCATTTTCATTCCGATATAGCTCTTTAGTCCTGCAGGAACCGCAGGTGCCTGCCCAGCCCATGGCGTCCCCTCCTTTGTGTGGTCCAGGTGCCTTCCAGCATCCAGCGTCTGCCCAGTCCAGCCCAGACAGGTACTCCACTGAGGCAGTAGACATGAACATAGAAGATGATTTTGAATTTGAGGAAGAAAGTGACTTCAATGGCAATGTGCACCCTGCAGACACCTCGGAGCTGTTTGAGGTGAAGGCTCAAGCTAGCCTGATGCAGAGCCTGTTGAGTCCTTCTGAGTCTAGCTCGCTTAGGAACAACCAGTCTGAAAACAGCTCCCTCAATAACGTGCCACTGCATGGCGGGTTGTCCTTGCACACGTCCAGCTCAGCCAATCAGTCTGAGGCCAGCTCTATGGTCAACTTCCCAGCCTACTCGGTCCGCTCCGAGTCCAGCTCGGCCTTCCAGTTCTCTGACATCATCGACCAGCTAGAGCAGCTCAGCTACCCACCCACGGCAGCCGAGGACTCCAGCAGCACAGACACAGATTCGTGGGACTCTGAGGCTGAGGCCCCCCTAGATGTGAGCCTTTTTTTCAGCACCCCTTTTGCACAGACAGGTAGAGAGAGAATCCCTTTTGATTTGCAGAACAATTTAAAGAATTTGACTCCAGGAGAGCGGGTAGACAGAAATCCGTCTTGATCACTCTGGGTTCCTTTGCAGGGCCACCCACCTAACCACTCCGTAGTTTAGAGCTCAGAATTGGTTGGTTTAGACATAGAAAGTGATTTGGAGTTCATGGCTAGATATTCAATTGTTTTTAATTCCCTGATTTATTATACTTTTTCAGATGTCAAAGAATTAAAATTTTCACTTGGAATGATGTTAAAAGCTATGCATCCAGTTTAAAATAGATGAGTATTTCCAGCCAGTCCTCCTGAAGGCTGATAAATTAGTCTTTGTACCTTTATTTTTTTTTGGCATATGCTTTGATTCAAGGAAAAATTGGTGCTATACATTTTGAATGTTACACAGTTCTGATTCATGTTGATCTTTAATAGAATGTGTATTACACTTATTAGTGCTGCTTTTTAAGATGAGCCATGCTGCCCATAACTGATTGGGATGGAGGTTTTGTGTACTTTGTCTCGAATGTGCCTCTGCAGAGTCCCCACCTGGGGAGACAGGTGCTATGGTCTTCAGCTGCACTACAGAGGGGAGAGGGGTGTCCCTGGAACTGTCCCAGTGCCAAAGGCATCGTCTCATTATTGACTTGAAACCTAGAAAATAGTGCTATGTTTAGATAGTAGTCTTGGAGAAGCATTGGTTTAAAATGCACTTAATGTAAATTTGAACTGTTTTCTTCCGTTCAGCTTAATTGGAAGTATAAAAGATACATGGCTGCAGAAAAAGTAGAACCAGACACACAGGTGGGCCCAAGAGCCAAGATGTAAGCCAGTGCAGGAGAGTTGTCGTCTTTTGACTGGCAGAGTAAGTCGTTAATTCAAATAATGAGCACAGTAGGAATCCCCCAGAATGTACAAGGGGCTTGAACTCACCCTCTTTCTTCAGGGTGACATTTCTTTGATGCCAGGTGGTCTGTAATGTGACATCACTAGCTGGTCCTAAGAGGTGCTGCCGTGGGCATCGTTCTGTCCCAAGGCAGTGGGAAGGGTCATGTGAGCAGATGGGCCAAGGTGGCCCTGCCCACCTGTCTGGTACACCCTGATGTGCGTGGGTGCTGGGGCCCTGCTGGGCACATGTGGGGGGCTCCCTGCTCTAAACCACCGTAAAAGTCGGGCTGACACTCGTGCGCAGAGTGGACGGCTCCATCCGTGGACGTCAAGGGAGAAACCGCTGCCGTGCAGCCCAGCACTCGAGCGCCAGGCTCGGCCAGCCCTGACAACACTGTTGAATGCGTCAAGTCCACAGGCTGGGTTTTGAGCTGTTGTTATTGTTTATCTTTTCTCATCTAGTAGTGCAATACCATTTTTGAAGTTTAATTTTGTTTCCACAATATCCTGTGGAAACTTTAAGCATTGATTTCTACTCATGTATAAGACCTCCAGTTCCTTTTCTGGGTGGATGGATCTACTGTGTTTGCACAGAGGCCATGTGGCTCAGGGGTCCTTTAGAGCCGTCAACGGCATCTGGAGAGTGTCAGCCTTTCTCTTCTTGTTAGTGTTAGTTGGATTGAGCAGCGGGGTTGTGGCCAGACGCACTGAGTGATGTCCCGTTTCTGTAGCTCTGTTAAACCTAATCCACAGCCGCCTCATTTTACTGGTCTACGCAGCTGGCGTGTGTGCAGTGTGTTTAGCTATAGTTTATTCTGTCCCTTGTCAAGACCTGCCTTCTTAGTGCTTCTGAGGCCACTTGGTGCAGCATTCCGTTTCGGCCGACAGTGTCTGTGAAAGATGATGTGACTGCAGGAGAGCAGATGGTGGCCCTGCGTGAGGGCTGTCTCTCCCCGTCATCAGTGCTGCCCAGCGAATGTACTTGTTGATGCCGCAAGCTAACGAAGTCGTCCTTTTTTCTTTCTTTTTTTTTCTCCTTAAGGTAACCCATGCTAGTGTCTGCTCAGCAGGTCGGGTTTGGGTGGCTTCGAGCCCACTCTGCTGCCGGGCGGGGACCACGTGCTGGTGCCGCAGTGCAGTGGGAAGGGGTGGCGGTCCCTGCACCAGGCAGCTGTGTCTCGTCATTCCCGTCGGAGATTCTGCATCAATTTTATTCTTAGCCATCGGTGCCTCCTATAAAATGGGTTTTGTTGTTTTGGTTTTTGTTAAGGGAACTTCACTTCCCTTAACTAATTTTCCCTTCCCTAAAACTAATTTTTTAGTTTTTTATTTAAAAAGTTTGCAAAATATACAGAAGCTGAAAGAGGACTATAAGGAACCCCTGTCACCCCAGATTCAGTGTCACCGACCTTTGCCACTGTTACTCCCTCTGTGCCTTTTTTCTTCTGTGTTTGCTGCTATGATATTTTCGAGAAGACACCAGTCACGATAATGAGTTTCCTCAGAATTTCTGCACGTGTCTCAGAAACATAAGGACACCTTAAATTAAGAATTTCTTGGTATTATCTAACATTGAGAACATACTTAAATCCCCTAGTTGTATTTAAAATGCCTAGTAACGTTTAGTTCAAGTAAGGATCCAGACACAATCTGCTCCCTGCATCTGACCTTTACATTTCATTTAGAAGAGCTCCCCCGCCCCCACCACCCTTTTTCATGCCAGTGACTTTAGGAAGAAGCTGGGTGGTGGGCCTGCTGCGTGTCACACCATCTGGACCTGCCACGCATCACCACTAAGTGCTGGTCTGTCACTTGCACCGATGTCCACAGGCCCGTGTGGTCGGCCGCTCCTCAGGGCCCAGCAGCCCAGATGCTCTGTGGACAGTGCCAGGGAAGGTGTGATTTTCAGGTTCAGGTTTAACTTTTTGGCATGATCTGGAGAAAATTTGAACAGCTTTCCTTTCCCAGAGTGTTCACAATAACTTCTAAGTGTTACAGCTTTTTCATTGTAATGAAACAGTTTATTTAAAAACAAGGCTGGGTGAGGTGGCTCACACCTGTAATTTTAGCACTCTGGGAGGCCCAGGCGGGTGGATCGCTTGAGGCCAGGAGTTTGAGGTTGCTGTGAGCAAGGCTCACGCCACGGCACTCTAGCCCGGGCAACATCTAGACTCTGTCTCTGGAAAAAAAAATTTAAAAACCAGTTGTGGCTTTCTCCTGAGTTACTGCTCACAGCTCCCCTTCCCTTTCCCTTTTGAGTGGGTTGTAACGCCTGCGCAGCGGGACTTAGAAACTGAAGGGAAAGCCAGAGAGTGCAACACAGGGTCTTTAGAAGCCAAAGAGCAACGCTTCCTACTACCAATTATGTCTTTCTACACTAACAGTTGTTAAGCAGTGACACTGTTCTTTTTCACCTTCATAAAATGGTTTGTAGTGGTTAAATATTAAGACATCCAGAACAGTTTGGCCTGAAGCCAGGGAGCCCTGAGTCCGCAGCAGGCCTTGCTGTTGTTCGCAGGAGTGCTGGGTGGGCCTCAGCCAGGAGGCCTGGCCGGGGAAGCCCAGGCTGTAAGGCACAGTGTTCAGACTGGAAGAAGTGCGTGGAGTCTAATCAGCACATCTGGAGACAGCAGGCTAAGCATGTGTAGGTGAAAGTGCCTGTAAAATGTTGACAGTTTTCTCCTTTAATCTATTGATCTCCTTAGTTACACCCAGAACCTTAAAGCTACACAGTCGCCAGGCTCTGCCTGCAGCCTGAGGTGAGAGCCTGCGGTCTCAGACGGGAGCTGCTTTGGTGACTCAGGAGGGCTCCCCCGTGGGGTGCAATCACAGCCAGGTGTGTCCACACAGACAGGTGACGTGATCCTGCAGCATTCCCTACACTCAAGGCCACCAGCGGGCAATGCCTGTTGTGCCCACAAAGTCTGCCACTAATAATACACTCTGCTTAGGCAGAATATTTATTTTTATTAGTTATCAAGTCTATTTTTGTATTTAAGTTTCCAAAGTCAAGGTAGTTTATATAAGCCAATATATGGATATTCTGAGTCTAACAGCAGTACAGTTATGTGTTAATATGATTGACTACACTAAAAAATGTGTTATACTATGTATTATAATTTTTGAAATCATTAAGGTATTGCTATGTGCCTTTTTTATATTACAAAGGGATTCTCTAAGCATAAAATTAGATTAGAATTCCCTGTTCCAGTTAACACATATTTTTAAATAGTACTAATGATAGAGGGATGGGCAATAACACACCAAAAAAAAGAGTTTAATATGAAAAACTTTTAAACCTGTTGGTTAAGTCATTCCCATTATTGTCATTTGCTGGGGGTGATCCAGCCCTTTCTGATTGCTCTGGTGTGCGGGTACATTTTGATTTCTGATTGCTCTGGTGTGCGGGTGCACTTTGATTTTTAATTCACGGTCCTCTCTGTTCCACTGCTCTAAGGAGCAATTGTAGCACGTCACATGTGCTGTGGTCGTGATCACATGGTACATGCATCACATATGTGTCCGTAGCTGTCATGTGTTTTTGTGACATTTGATACCAATACGTGTGTTTTCAAGGTACTTATTCCCACCTGGCTCATGGAACATCAGAAGAGAAATCCCTTACTAGAACAGTTAGTCCATAGATGAAAATGTCAGCGTCCTCCTGGAGACTTAGCGTTGAGAATGTGTGTATTTATTCATAAGACCCTGGAATAGTATCTGCCGTTGCCTCACTTTGGTGCTTATCTCAGGGCCACGGGTAAGAAAGACGCCGTCGCAGGTGATGGGATGCAGGCAGATGCTGCCGTCCTCTCTCTCCACACAGCAGCCCTTGCCTGAAGTGTCCCCTAGCTCAGGAGGTCCTATCTTTTGCATGAAAACATTTGCATTCCTGTAGGAAATGAAGAGAAAATGAGCTGGAATTTCCTTATGCATTCGAACCTGTTCATTCTTTAAAGAGACATTTTTTTGTCTGGTTTGTGGTACTTATAAAATTTGTTTCCATTGAAATTGCCATTTATAAATTTGCAGATATGTACTAATTTAGAGTTTTTTAATTGTTCAATAAAATAAGGAAATATTTACTGTGAATTTTTAAATTGGCTTTTCAGCTTTCTTTCCTTATTCTTACTTATAATTTAGATTAACATAAGTAAAGATTATTTTGCATATTAAATTAATCTCCAAGACAGCTACATACTTTTTTACATCTTCACTGACGTCTCCTTCACTTAGGCTCCTGAGCAACAGACAGACACAGTGATGTTTATATAGGTCATCTTGCTGTAGATGTGGATGACGTCTCTGTTGAAGGCCAGCGGGGGAAGGTGCCTCCTTCTTCTCCGTCTCCACTCTCTTTCAGTGCTTCCTGCTCTCACCTGACGGGGCCGGTGTGGCCAGTGTGGCAGGGGCAGGTGCAGGAGATGTCTGCTGCTCAGGCCCTGCACCAGGCCTCCAAGGTGCAGCCTCACATCCTTCGTGCCTTTACTGTGCACAAACAGATGCTACTGGCTTCTTAATTCTGAAAATAAGAATATTATTGCCTGTTCTTTCCCCAGTTAGCTAGAACCACCTCGTAAAATCCCTGATCTGGAGTGTAGCAGTTCAAATTCTGGGCAGGTCTTTTCTCCAGCTCCGAGCTTGGATTTCCCATTTGGCCAGTTGGAGTTTCTGCTGCCCCCGTGGGTCTGTCCACACCTCGCCAGCCCCCCTCGTATGTTGGGGTGTCCGTGGACACTGCCCCCTGCCTTTTGAGCCCTTTGAGGACAAGCTCCTCACCTTACCCTTTGGGCTACTCAGAGCATGCAGAGCCACAGCCATTGACGCCAGAGGGGCGGTGGTGCTTCCCTGGGGTTTTGAGGCGCCTGGCACCCAGTGGGCAAAGTGGGGTCCCTGAACCAAGGCGGGAGGCATCTGGCAGCAAGCCCCTCCTGGCTCTCTGTGTCCTGACACATGGAAGCAGAGGAGCCGTGGTGGCGGCACATTCGAGAAGGGCACCTGTCGGAACAAACTCGTGGCCCTTCAGTCATGTCCCCACTTAGAGGAGAGTGAATGAGTCAGGGGACCCGGCTTACCCTCCATGTCATACTGGCCCTGCTCCCTGAGCGATACCCTCCTGGTCCTGGGGCCACCACTGCCCAGCACCCACCACTCAGGAATGAGGGAGGAGGTGCTTGGTGCATAAATCCTGATTTCAAGAAACTGCTCAGAAGCATTACTCTGCTAGCTCTATAGGTTGACTAATTTAAATGGTAAAAACTGTATGGCCTTTATGTTTTCAAAATATGTCAACTGAGATTACATTTCTTTCCTAATGAACACCACCCTGTAGGCTTATTTAGTTTATTGGAATAGTTTGTTTCGGACCTCGCCTCCGTTGCTCCAGTAAGAAGACTCGTAAGTCACAGTGTGCTTCTCAGTGTTTTAGACAAAACGTGTCAGTTCTGTTAGAACAGAAACACGGAGGCTCTGGACCACCTGTCGGTGTGCACGAGGAGGACACGCACCTGGCAGACGGCTGATCTGGACAGACGGCCACAGCACGACTTCCTGCTGTAGGTTAGTGTGCCCATCTTCCTTAATGAAGAAAGGGTCTTGTTTATCTAGAACAAAGCAAAGGGAAAAACCAGGAAAGGTGATTGGGAGCACCTTGTGTGCGGAAGCAGCTCTCTGAACCCCGAGACGGCAGCCCCAGCCTGCTCCCCTGAGCGCCTGCCAGGCCCTGGCCGGAGCTGTGTGTGCCACGTCCTTTAGGCTCCAGATGGCCCCGAGTAGAGGGCACCGCGCGTCAGACCCTCCCGTCCCAGCTGTAGACATGGTGCCGGGGCACAAATACACAGAGATGGTCTGGTACTGGCACCCTCGTCATGAACCGGTTTTCTACCTCCCGCTTTGATTGTTGAGCCAGATTTTATGTAAAAGTGACTCGTGATGTCCTAGTTCAACAGCGAAGCCAGAGATAGTTTTCTGCTGACGCGTCAAGCTCATGTTTACCTGGATCCTTTGAACAGTTCAGCATCTTCCTTTTCTTCTGGGATAACGGTCCATTGTTCAAGTCAAACTCTCCATTTCTTGCACCTCTGACTCTCAAATTAAACTTCAGCTTGACCTTGAATTTTGCCAAACAGGAGCTGATTTCCCTCCACTATTAGGCAAGTATTTTCAAGAATCATTTATCTCAAAGAAGAGAATTTAAACATGAAATAAAAGTAAATTTACCTTTTCCTCTAAGTGTGGTATTTCTATTTCATCACCTAGTTAGATGAATGAAAACAGTGTCTTGAAGGAAAAAGTGAAGGTAAGCACACAAGTATAATGCTGTTTTTAAATGCTATTTCAACAATTAAAAGGTGAATACTGAGAAAATTTTGGAAATGAAGAATGCCACAAAGAAAATCACTGGCCAGAGATGCTCACCGTTAACAGTTTGAAATAAGTTTTAAATTTTAAGTCTCTTTTGAAGATGATCAAACCTTGCAATTTGCAGCTGTGAGAATGTATCAAATGTCATTCTTTCCCAAAGTACAGTTTGTGCAGTGAGGCCGGTTGGTGGACACCCAGTGGACAGCTTGTGACCCGCCCCGGCAGAAACGCAGAACTCAGTAAACATAACTGCTGCTTGTATCTCTCAGTTTCACATAGTTTACTTTTGGAAATTGAAGAATTTCTTATCTGCAGGTAAAGAAATTGGTTGTTCTTGATATCAGAGTGGGAGAGTTGGGCATCATGTTCGTGTATAGTAGGTGTGTCCTTAAAGAGTTGTGTTTGAATGAATTTAAAAGTAGTGACTCTTGTAACTCAGAGCAGTACTGATTGTTTCTGGCTGTTTAGTGGAGGACTTTGGATGCAGGGATCGGTTTTCACAAGTACTGAAGATGAATTCTTTACTATGTCAGTTACGGGTAAACACATTCTGTGGCATCTAAAGCTTGGTATTTAGCATTTCAAAAATTCTTAAGAGGGCTGGGCGCAGTGGCTCATGGCTGTGATCCCAGCACTTTGAGAGGCTGAGGCAGGAGGATCACTTGAGGCTGGGAGTCCGAGGCCAGCCTGGGCAACATAGTGAGACCCTGTTTCTACACAAAAAAATTAGCTGGGCATGGTGGTGCCAGGGAGGCTGAGGCAGGAGGATTGTTGGAGCTCAGGAGTTCAAGGCTGCAGTGAGCTATGACCTTGCTACCGCATTCCAGCCTGGGCGACATAGCAAGACACCGTCTCTTAAAAAAAAAAAAAAAGATTCTTAAGACATCTGCCTTTTAAGTCGTACATTCTGATACATATTATTAATGTCAAAAGGATTTTCTAAGGCAGGGGAGCCATAGGCCAGGTGTCTTTTTACGTTACAACAGAGTCCAAAAGAGCAGAACCTGAATTATACTGGCTTTATTCTGCCATATGTCACTTCTGGAAAGCACCCCTGGGGAGTCACAGACCCCATTTGTTTTGCTTCCGTGGAGTATACGTGACTTCAGCTAAAAATGTTTTCTGGGCACAAAGACAATGGCTCATACAAAACAGAACGTGGAGGCAACAACCTCATGTTTAGGAACTTTACGCATTGGCTAAGTGTGGTGGCCACATGTGTAATCCCAGCACTCTGGGAGGCTGAGGTGGAAGGATCACTTGAAGCCAGGAGTTCAAGACCAGCCTGGGCAACAGAGTGAGACTGTGTCTACAAAAAAAAAAAAAATATAGAACATTTTTTTAAAAGACTGGGCTATTTAAAAAAAAAAAAATTTGGCCAGGCGTGGTGGCTCACGCCTGTAATCCTAGCACTCTGGGAGGCCAAGGCGGGCAGATCATTTGAGCTCAGGAGTTCAAGACCAGCCTGAGCAAGAGCGAGACCCTGGTCTCTACTAAAAAAAAAGAAAGAAACTAGCTGGACAACTAAAAATATATATATATAAAAAATTAGCCAGGCATGGTGGCACATGCCTGTAGTCCCAGCTACTCGGGAGGCTGAGGCAGGAGGATCGCTTGAGCCCAGGAGTTTGAGGTTGCTGTGAGCTAGGCCGACGCCACTGCACTCTAGCCCGGGCAACAGAGCAAGACTCTGTCTCAAAATTAAAAAAAAAAATTACATATTGACAGCCACTTGCTTGAAAAAATATCACACCACAGATTTATTTACTGTATCATGTAGGATCTATGTTTGTGTAATTTGAAGTAGGTTTGAGGGGTTTGCTAGAGGTCACAGATGTGATTACGGGCAGTGTGTAAGCTGGGCGCTGTGGCACACACCTGTAGTCCCAGTTACATGGGAGGGTCGCTTGAGCTCAGGAGCACAAGTCCAGCCTGGGCATCATGGGAAGATCCCGTGTCTTAAAAAAAAAAAAGAAAAACAGAGAAATGTTTAATGGCAGTCTGTGGTACTTTTTAATCTGTTTAGTTAATAGATTAACTTAGTTAATTATTTATGAAATAATATTTACAATGATATCAAGTGACGACTTTTAACCGCCACAGAACCAAAGCAGTTTATTCCAGATGAGCAGCGGTTGTAAGGGGCTCCCTCCCTGGTGAGCTGTTTGTTCAGGGCTGTCTGCTGGGAGCGGCACTTGATGATCTGCTGCCCTGTGAACCCAGCGTGGTTGCGGCAGCGCACGTCACGACGTTCCTGTCGGGAACGCACGTTTCACCTGCTGCTCAACCATAAAGTCAGATCTTGCAGCACGTTTCTGCTGGACTGTGGGCTAGTGAGTGGCTGTGGGACTGTCCATCTTTGAGTGAGGTGCCGTGGGGGCCCCCAGAAGACACAGTGTCAAATAGTGAACGCCTGCCTGCTTTCCTGACCAACGAATGTGAAATGTTTTAGCTGTTACACTCCGAACAGTACAGTTGTGAAGAATAAACAGATAAGTTATTAGTAGCTTCTGGACTTTTCTCTGGGTTCTCGTTACGTAGAACTATCTCGTTATGTAATTCTGGCTTATTAGGGACAAAGGATTCTGGATCCCAAACCCTAAATAGTGCATATTTGGAAACGTGCCTCTTCTCAACATAGGACGTGATCCACGCTTCAGGGACTAGCCCTGCTTTGATCCCTTTGGAAGTGACAAGGACCAAGCTGGTCTGAAGTGGGGGAGGGGGAAGTAGGAATTTTATATTATTTTAAGGTTGCTTAGCATATTTTAACCAAATGTGTAATAAAAAAGCAAGTTATAATAAATTGGTCGTTAATAATTGCACACGGTGATGTTGCCTAGGTTTCCTACAGCAGTGAATGATTCCTCGTGTTTTAAATGTATCTTGTGAAAAATTGTAAGGGACAGCTCTGCCATCGCGAGCATTGATAATGGAATCCCCAGCTGGCTGCGGGCAAGGTCTGTCCAGGTCTCTGAATTTGTCAATGTGAAAAAAGGACTCCGTCCCTCCACCTCCCGTGTCCCACGGAAGGGTTAGCAGTTCAGTTGCTTGTGCCCACCCCATGGGCAGGGATCGTGGCAGCTGTTCTCCCAGAAGCTCCTCTACACTAATCTGCCTACACACTTACATGCTCTAGGTTCAACAAACCAAGTTCGGGTTTTATGATCCGGTCACTATGGGCAACTGCATTTGAAGACTCCAACAGTAGTGTAAGGGAATCCCGCTTTGAAGCCAGTTGTGGGTGGTGAAGGAGGTCCCTTGGTGTGGTGGCATTTATGTAACCAGGGGCTCAAATCCAGTTACTTCTAGTCCTGCATGTGGTAAGCCAATTTATTAATGATAATCATGGTTAGAAATAATGCTAGTTTCAGTATTAAAACACTATACACTTGGAAATGTAAATTTCCATCATCAGTAGTTTTCAAACAGTTAAATTTTCCCTATAAAACTCTACTTTAATGATATGGTTAAAATTTGGCACTTAATAATTACTGGTTTTCCATAGAAAAGCAATAGAAATTAACCTTTGAAAGTATTTTGAAAACAGATAAGGAAATTTCTTTATTATAAAATATGCAGTGAAAGACTCCTTGTCGTTGGCCTTCTTAGAACTGGGCTGCGACCTTGGCACCTGTGTATCCAAAGCAAACATTGTCTTAAGAAGGAAAAAATTAAGTATTACTTGGGATATAATTCTAGAAAACTAAAATTCTCATTAATGAAAAACTCAGGGAACTAGCAAACAATAGCATGAATTGAGCAATTTTATGAGATTCCATTTTTTGAGGAATGTTGTTAAGTTTGGCCTTAAAATAGACGCTGCTTTTCCAGCTAAGGTAGCATTGGTTTCACGTCTTGTATCTCTAACCTCCGCTGACACAGAAAACATCCCTCCCTGACGATGCCTTTGCATCGCAGACTTACTGTTGTCATAGTTATGTCTTCTCTAAAGCAAGAAGGAGCCCCTAGAAACAACAAGGCCCCCCAGAGTTCTGGGTCGGGGGTCGACACCTGTGGTCGGTCTCTGAAATCGGACACATCAACCATCAACCCACTTTCATTTCCATCTGATGTTTAAAATGGTGTGTGATAGAGGCTTTATATACGTTCTCCAGAAAGTGCCCAGCAGCCGAGCCCAGCCCCTGCGGTGTCTGGCAGGTGGTGAGCTGTGCGGTGGTGGTTCTCAGCCAGCGTCTCGCTGTTCTCATTTCTCACTCCACCCCCACCCCATTCATTTCCAGGCCTTTCCGTGGATAGTCCTCAGCCTTCTCCCTCCAGCCAGAAGAGCCCCCTGAGCCTGAGCCCTGCGCTCCAGGTGACTCTGGGCCCAGCCGAGCAGGGCCCATCCCCCCTCCTGAGCCCTGTCCTCAGCGATGCTGGCGGAGCCAGGATGGACGACGAGGACGAGCCGAAACCCAAGGTGGGCCCGACCCGAGGCAGAGGGGCCGCGGCTGGGATGGAGCCCACTGGGGAGCCTGGGGCGGGGTGTGGGCTCTGTGCCCACCCCTCCAGGAGCCTCCTGGGTAGAAAGGAGAGGCTAGGCCAGCACCCCAAGCAAAAGCTCTTCCTGAGATCCTCCGGTTACCTTCTGGGACCCTTCGGCTTCCTTTGTGTGAAGACAAGTTTCCTTGTTCATCTAGCAAACAGTTCCTGGCACCCGTGGGTTCTGGTGTCAGGCTGGGTCCTAGGGATGGGTGGGAACACGAAGGGCCCAGCCCCCGGGGCGCTTTCAGCCCCCTATTCTCCCTTCCTTCCTGCCCTCCTCCCTGCTTCCCTCTTTGCTCCTTCCTTCCCTCCTTACTTGGTCGGGCTTCCACTGCCACAATCGAGTAAGTGGGAGTGAAGATGTGGGTGCCAAGGGAGGGTTAACTGGGGGCCCGCCGTGTCTAGGGGCCAAGGGGACTCTTGGGTGGGAGACCTGACGGAGGCGGGTGGGGAGTGGAGGAGCCCGTGAGGGGGCGGTGGAGGAGGGGAGGGGTACGCGGGTGTGGGCCGCAGGCAGGGCTGAAGATTCATGGTGGAAAGTTGGGGCAGTGCCCCTGCGGATCCCTTGCCAGAGGTGACGGGAATGAGGTCACACTCCAAGAGTCTGCAGGTAGAAAGTGACTGAGCAGAGAGCCTGCTCGTTGGCGGAGCAGGGGGCACCGTGGCGTCACGGTGGCCTCTGCTTTACTGGCCTTCACCCTGCAGCCTGGGTGATGTCATGGGGAAGGCGGTCAGTGGGGTCCACCTATGGCTGTGGTTTTGCAGGTGGGCACTAGAGACGCAGAGTCCGAGGAGTTTGAGGTTGGGGAAGAGAACGGGCTGTGGATGGTGTTGGGCCTGGGATCTGCAGAGAGGAGAGACACAGGGTCCCCCGAGCAGCAGCCAGAAGGGAGAGGGGCGGTGGGGCCCTGAGTGGGAGGGGCACCCACGTCAGGTGCTGTCATTGTGATACCTCCGCACTCTGTTTGTGTTGTATCCTGAATTGGCCAAAGAAAGTCTGTTCTGTCCAAGACTGCGTCTTCCAAATGGCAGGGCCACCCTTGGAGCACTTGAGATCTCTGGGCAGGTGGCATGGGGCAGGTGCCGCCTTCCTTGGGTCCGACCCTGGGTGAGAGCAGCCCCCAGACCTGGAGGCAGCAAGGTGGACATGAGACAGGCTGCTGTGTGCGGCCCGTGGCAAGGGCAGATTCTAGTCCCTGGGCCACCACCCTGTCCTTGTCGGCTTCAACCTCGTCAGCCCAGCCTACAGAGGCCGCTGGTGGCCCCTTGGACACTCCTGTTTGTCGGGGAGACAGTAGCTGATGGACATCTTTTTCTTTATGTGTTTTGGAAGCCTAACAGCGATCTGTTTAGCTCACTGTTTCTTTGATACAAAAACAGACGTGGCTGGGAGGCGATCTGTTTTTAAAACTAAATTCTCATTCGTTACTTTTTATATTACAAAACATAGTTGGTTCTTTGGGTGGTTCTAAGGGGTGACAGCTTGTCACACCTGGGGATAATTGGGCTGATGGTATGTGGTCCTGCGAGAGGAGCTTGTTAATATGATTTGACCCGGGAAGGCCTTCTGAGATGGGGACACCGTGGGGCCTTCACAGAGCCGTGCTCTCGAGGGATTGGTGGCTGGGTCACTGCAGAAGGAGGTTCCCTCAGGCAGGCCTTGGGCTCCAGCCCCTGTGCCTGGGGACCCTTGGCTCTGGTCCAGTGTCTCCTGCCACCTCTCCTTGGGGAGCAACGCTGACTCCATTCTGCATATCTGGACGTACGTAGCAGGGCGGCATCCAGCACAGGTGGGCTCTGGAGTGGCAGGGACAGCCTTTTTTCACCACTGCCCCAAGGCGAGCCCGTTCCCTGGGCACGAAGGGGTTGCTGAGCAAACTCAGGCTTTCAGGTGAGCTGGCTAACTGCGGGCTGGTTTGGGGGTGGTGGCCACCAGTGACCCCACCAAGGCTGCAGCAGGTTGCAGGGAGGCTCCCCAGTGTTCCCGTCGGGGGATAGACCTTGTCAGGCTTCCAGCTTGCATCTGGCTGCTCAGCTGAGGGTAGAGGAGCGAGGAGCTACCTGACCCTCCGAGCCCCCAGGGTTGCCATCTTGTCCCCTCCTCCCCAGTGTCTGCCATTGACGCAGACAGGGAGACGCTCCCCTTTTTCATAGAGACTGAGGAGGACCAACAATACGCAAAAGGTGGGAAAGCCACAGATGGCAGGCGCCTCTTTCCGTGTGTGTGCGTGGGGCTGAGAGCTGTGATGGCTCACCCTGCTTTGGGCACACAGGCACTTCCTGTGGTGACAGGCGGCGAAGCTTGCAGGAATCATGCTCTCATTCCAAGACTGTCCCTTGCCGCCCACATGTCCCTCACCAGCAGCCTGGCTTGCGTGCAACTCAGGTTGGACGTCATTCCAGAAATGTGGGGGACAGAGCAGTAGCTCTTCCTTCAGGGTTTTCCTTGGGCTCACAAGGGCATAGGGTGGGCCACAGCCACCCTGGCAGCTCCTCCTGACCACTCTGCCCCTCGCATCCCTCGTCACCCACCGGCGGAGCCTGTGGAGAGAAGCCTCGTGCTCCTGGGGCTGTCCTGGACTTGCGTCTGCCTCAGCCCTGGGAGAGGCTGGTCTGGCGCTCTGAGGACTCCGTAGGAAGGTGAACGCAGTTAGGAAGCCGTCTCTCCTGCACTAGACTCTCCCCCAGGGCCCAAGGCTGACAGTTTTTGGGGTGTTAATGTCCAAAACCCCTCTCCCTTAGTTGTGTGGGGGAAGCAGGGGCCTCCCAGACCATAAACATGGGCCTCTTGGGGCCAACTCCGACCCCAGGGAGTTCACTGGGCATATAGCTTAGATGGAGAAAAGACTTTTTAAAAAGATTATACTGAATTTGGATTTGAAAGTCATTTTTAACATCATGAAGCCCAAAAAGAAAAAGTGGGAGAAGTGTAAAGGTGAAAGGTGATCCGGCTGCTCCGTGGGGTGAAGGGCCAGGGCTCCGGGCACAGGGACCAGAGCTGCGGCAGGTTCGAGCGGAACGTCTCGCTGACGGGCTTCCCTTGCGGCCAGCTGCATCGGTGCTTCCAGGGCGCCTCTGTCGCCCTTTCATCCGCAAGGGGCAGGCCGCCCCGCAGGGGTGCCCCAGCCTGTCCCGGACTGACCAGGGCACAGGGAGGATGACGTGGGCCCTGAGCCCAGCCTCCCGCCCAGCCTCCTCGGGTGCCCGGTGCCTCTCGCCCAGCGTCTGAAGCGCACTTGGACTTGCGTGGTGCAGACCCAGCCCTGTCTTCCCCCAGCACCTGCCCTGTAGCCCTCCCTGCCTGGGGTCACGGCGACTGGGCTTTCCCTCGGCTTAGGCCAAAAACTGCTGCAGTCGCTGCCACCTCTGCCCCTCACACGTCACATCCACACCAGAACTCAAGTGGGCTCAACCCGGAAGGTGTTCAGGATCCCACCCCCACCCTCCGCACGCCGTCTCGCTGGCTGGAGCGAAGTCACGTGCTGGGTTCAGGCATGTCACAGTGCACTCACAAAGGGACCCCAAAGGGCCCTTCCGGCCCACGTGGCCTGCCTTCCCCTCCAGTGACCTGTCTCAGCCCCTCCTACCACCCTGCTGCCCCCCTGCTCCAACCCCTGACCTCTGACCTGTCTGCTGGCTATCCTGGCCCTCTGAGTGAGGCTGTGGCCTGTCCCCAGACCCCGTTCCTCCAGCCCCTCCCCTGTTCTGTACTTTCCACAGCCTTTTCTGCCCTGATACGGGACTTCCTTGTTAATTTTGCGTCACTTCTTGCCTGTCTCCTCTTGGGAGGATACCAGTCGAGGGGAGCAGGGACCTTTGCTCACGGGCATGTCCCAGGTGCCTGTTCGGAGCTGGCATGTGATCCCCTGATGTTTGCACAGTGAATGCAGGGACTGTCTGCCCTAAAGAAGTCCGCGGTGTGGCGGCGGAGCGGGCAAGCTGCACGGGGCCGGAGCAGGACCGTGGTCGCCGGGAGGTGGGAGAGGATGGAGGAGGGGCTGTCGAGCTGGACCTCGACAGAGGGCAGCTCTCGGAGGGGCTCAGGCTGGGGGGCCCCTCCAGGGACAGTACACGGCACCTGCCGAGGCCGTTGTGGAGTGTGCTTTGCCAGGAATGCGGAGTTGGACGGGGTGAGAGGGTTCCCCACTGCTGACTTGCCCGTGTGGCGCCAGCACGTTGGCCAGAGACAACCCTGACAGATTTAGGAGCTCCCAGGCCTGGGCCGTGTCTCGTCCTTCCAGAAGCTGAGCCCGGGCTCAGGCCCACCTCTGCATCGAGGAAGTACTCCGATACAGGCGCATCTGGCATGTGCACTGTTGGGTCATTTTAATGACTTTCTTCCGAGTTGGGTTTAATTATAATCACACTCACACTCGTGGATCTGTGTTAACGGGCTATACCACTGGCAGTGATATCTGAACAATGATTTTTTGTCACAAAACCAAAAATAAGCTTCAACCCTGTTTACATATATTATTTGAACAGCAATTCTCTTCTCCAAAAGAATTAACATAAAATGAGAAAAACATTTGAGGGAGATACACCTGGGCTTAATTGTGACTATGGTTTTACTCAGAAATAAATCCCTTCAGGAATTAGGGATGAAAACCCTGTGAAGACGTTAACTTAAGTGGAAGAAAGCAAGTGCTAGAAACTTCAGGCCCTCCCCAAACAGGGCGACGTCCCATAGACACATGCTCACAGCTTGTCTCTGCTTCTTTCAGCGCACGCCTGCCGACGAGGCCTATTTCATAGCAAAGGAGATTCTTGCTACAGAGCGAACATACCTGAAAGATTTAGAAGTTATTACTGTGGTATGAAAGTCCTTGATTACTTTGATTTTTTTCTTAATGTGTCTTAAATCTAAACACAGACAGAGGCTCCATCCTGAGAAATATCTTTTGATAATCATGAGACTTACATGTGTATATTTTATTAAATATATCTGCCTTAAAACATTTATTCTGAGGCAGGTCAGAACGTTGAGGTCCGAGTTTTTGTGAAGCAGTAAAGATGGGAATGTGCCGTTTGAAACTCTTGACCTAGAGTTGTTTTCTTATTGAAAATTGGGTGGTCAGCAGAGGATGGCTGTAGTGCTGATCTGAGCCGTCTTTGTACACGGTGACTGGAGGGTTGTTGCTGGCTGTTCTGTGGTCACAGGCCCTCGGGGGCACAGTTTCTCTCCCACAAGGGCCAAGCCTCCTGTCACACCGAGTTCCTCCCACAGTGGTTCCGCAGCGCAGTGGTCAAGGAGGACGCCATGCCTGCAGCGCTGATGAGCCTGCTCTTCTCCAACATCGATCCCATCTATGAGTTCCACAGAGGCTTCCTGCGTGAGGTGGAGCAGAGGCTGGCACTCTGGTAACACCACCACACACTGGGCAGCCCCGTGTCCTGGGCCCCACACACAGGAGACCCCACATTGATAGCCCCCATGTCCTAGACCCCCCACAGCACACCGGTGGCCCCCTCACCCTGGACCCCCACAAGGGTCGCCCCTGAGTCTTGGACCCCGACGTGAGCAGCCCCCGCCCTCATCACCGTCACCGCTCTCAAGACTTCCCTTCTTCAGAAACTAATTCAGAAGAACCACTATTTCGTTAAATTACATTTTAAAGTCCTGTGGGAAGAGGTAGAAATGTAATAATAATCTTTATTCATTCTATTCTAGAAGAGAATGAAAGGAGCAAGTTAATAGTGACTGACCCTTTTGTAGGCTCGTTATCTTTTTTAGAGAATGGCCACACTGTAATAATTCTGTCAAGCGCAGGCCCGGACTTGGGCCTTCTGCCTCAGAGCGTCTCCTGGACACTGGGCTGACTGATCAGGCAGCCGGTCACACCAGCATGAAATTGCGGTACCTTCCACAAGCGTTCACAGGCTTTGAACTTCTTTGTTCCTCTTTTCTCCAGGGAAGGGCCCTCCAATGCCCACACCAAAGGTGGTCATCAACGAATCGGGGACATCCTGCTCAGGAACATGCGACAGTTAAAGGTAGGACGAGTTTGCCTGGTGGCTCCAGGCCTAGCACGAGTACTGAGGATGAAAGTGCATCCGTCCTTCCCCTCGGAACAGCCTTCCTCAGACCGGCTCCCCTCAGGCCAGCGTTCTCCTCAGGCTAGCAGTCACCTCAGAACCGTGATCACCCTGGAATAGCGTCCTCTCAGAACAGCAGTCGCCTCAGACCAGATCCCCTCAGGACCGAGATCACCTCAGACCAGCATCTCCTCTGACCAGGGTGCCCTCAGGCCACCATTCCCTTCGGACAGTGATCACCTCAGAACAGTCACCTCAGACCAGGGACCCCCTCAGACCAGGCGACCTCAGGACCGCGATCACCCTAGACCAGGGTCACCTCAGACAAAGGTCCCTTCAGAATAGATACCACCTCAGACCAGGGTCCCCTTGGAACAGGGTCTCCTCAAGCCAACAATCACCTCAGACCAGGGTTACCTTAGGACAGATACCACCTCAGACCAGAGGCCCTTCAGGTCAGCAATCGCCTCAGACCAGCATCCCCTCAGGAGAGTGATCAGTGGCAGACCAGGGTGCCCTGAGGCCAAGCGATCACCCCAGACCAGTCTCCCCACAGGACATAGATCACTTCAGACTAGGATCCCCTTAGACCAGGGTCCCCTCAGACCAAGTCCCCTCAGGACAGAGATTGCCTCAGACCAGGGTCCTCTCAGACCAGGGTCTCTCTCAGGACAGGGTCCCTCAGAATAGGATATCTGCCAGGATATGGTCCCCCAGAACAGAGTCCTCAGAAGATCACAACATGGTCCCCCCTCAGGACAGGGTCCCCCCAGGACAACATTCCCCTCAGGACAGGATCTCCCTTAGGACAGAGTCCCCCAGAACAGGGTTTTCCTAGGACAGGGTCTCCACCAGTACAGGGTTCCCTGGGGACAGAGTGCCCATAGCTGGTGTGGGGAGGACGGGGCTGCTGGGCTCATTGTCCGGGGTCTCCTTCGGGTGTTGGAGCTCTGTGGGGGCGTGTGCCTAGGAAGACAGGGTCAGTGCCAGGTAGGCAGCGAGATGTCCCTCCACTAGGACCAGTTGCCACAGGTGTTCACGTCCACAGTGCAGGTGCACATTCACTGTTCAGGGGTCTTCCGCTTGCTAAACAGACACGGGACATCCCCTCGTGCTGCACACGCTCACCACGGCAGCCCTGAGGTGCAGTGACTCCGCAGCCACTTGCTGCTGTGACCACTCCTGGGCTGCCTCCTCCTCCATCCCTGTCCTGTCCACTTCCCCCCAGTCCTGCTGGACTCTGGCTACACCCGACACCTAGAATTTACTGTGTTCTGTCTTCCGATTGCCCCCACTTAAAGAGTTATATTCTGCTCAGACCCCCCTTCCTACCCTGATGCTTTTTTGGGTTTCGAGCCAAGTTGATTAGAAAGTTCTATCTATCCCAAAAGCAGTTGCACTAATTTAAAACTGAAATACGTACAAATCTGGTTGCTCAAGTTTGTCATACCACACTGGTCATCTTTAATGTTCATTACAATAAGTTGGTTTAGTAACAAAACCTTCTAGAAGGTACCGACTACTTTAGTTTAATATGTCCGCGTAACACGCAGAATCTATACATGTGTCCACTTGACATGTGTTGTAAAACTGTCAGGCATGGTTATTCCCACTACTGGGTCAGCACGACCACTTTGCTCTGCCCTTGAGGGAAGCTTCTGGAGCCAGCACTGAGACCGGGCCAAGCTCGAGCAGGCTGTTTAACCTTGGCCCAGTGCTCGCTCACTGTGTCCCACAAGGCGAGCTGTGGCCCTCCCCGCCTCAGTTCTTCGCTGTAAAGCGAGGAGGAGGCCACCGGTCCATTCACAGCATGAGAAGCGGGCACAGCCGGCAGAGGGCCTGGTGTCTGGCTGCAGTGAGGCACAGGTCCCGGCCGAGTCTGCGACGGGCGAGACAAGCTCCGGCCCACGCACGCTGGGCCGCTCGTCCCTGGGTGCCGCGCTGGGATTTCCAGGCGGCGTGCAAAGTCCACCATGGGAATTCTGTCCAGGCGAGCAGGCTGCTTCCCGACCGGATCCCTCTTCCCTGTCTCCTGACCTACACACTCTCCTTCTGTGCCTCCACAGGAGTTTACCAGCTATTTCCAAAGACATGACGAGGTCCTGACAGAACTGGAAAAGGCCACCAAACGCTTTAAGAAGCTGGAGGCGGTGTACAAAGAGTTTGAGCTCCAGAAGGTTTGCTACCTGCCGCTCAACACATTCCTGCTGAAGCCCATCCAGCGGCTGGTGCACTACCGCCTGCTGCTGAGCCGGCTGTGCGGGTCCTACGCCCCCGGGCACCACGACTATGCCGACTGCCACGGTGAGTGTGGGCGCCAGGCCCTCGCATCTCGAGGGCTGCCGTGGCCAAGAGGCAGCAGTGGCTTCGGCAAACCTGCGGGCCGCTTCCGTAACTGGGAAGCACCGGGTCTCTGCCCCAGGAGGGCCAGGGACTGCGGCGGTCGGCTCTGGCTGCTGGCGGGGAGCACGTCCCGGGCAACACCAGGTCTTAGCCTGTTCCGCTCCACCACCCTAGGGCCAGGTGCCTCTCAGTCCCAAACCTGAGCATCCAGGGGAAGACCTCTGATTGCCCTGCATGGGTCACAGGGAGTGGGGTGCTGTGACCAGGGCAGTCTCCTGCCAGGGTCCCCCACAGCTCCCACAAATGCACCAGGGAGCCGGGTACAACTTCCAGAGTGACCTGTTGCTGGTGAGTACTTCTGTCCTGGGGGCCTGGCTCTAAAACGTACAGATGTTGGCCAAGGTGGCCTGTTAGAAATTTCTGACATAGATGGACTTTGTCACTTTGATTTGTGCTAAAGGGATGAAAGAATAAACTCGGACGTTTTTAACCTACAAATATGACTTCTATTTGTAGTGTAAATTTTGTGCGAGAAATTGCTGTCAGATTTTTACAAGTAGATTACCATTGTCAATACAAGTGTAAGATGAAAAAATATTTAGCGTTTCCTTGTATCTGGTTTCCCGTAACCTCGAATGGACGTAAATGACGTGCTGTCTATCAAGAAACCAGACGGGCCGTAGGATGTTGAATTCTCTTCCTCTTCATTCTTAATTAATGTTTCATGTTTGCTAAAAACGAAAAGGACAAAATTATATTTTAAAAAACACTTTAAAGCATTTTAAGGGAAATGTGAAATAATTACAGTACGTTTGAACATTTCTCGTCGTCAGGCACGTCGCATGGTATCACGAGGCAGGCACAGTGCTGGGCAGAGGGTGGCCGGGCCCAGGTGGTCGGGGAGGCCGTGCCGAGTGCAGAGAACTGGGCCAGGTCCCCACGAACCACGTGCTCAGTGGACCTGGGGGAGTCCCTGTCCCTTAGGACCTGGCAGGTTCCTCATCAGTAAAACTTACCCAGAGGCTGGTACAGAAACTGCGTGAGGCCGTGAAGGTGGTCTGTAAGTTGCTTGTGCAGCGCAACGTTGGTAACCACCCACCTCGACAGGTTTGCTCCAGGCTCCGGCCATCTCTGGAGAGCTTGGGAAGCCCGGTGGCTAACTCGCCTCTCAGCTGACCCTTTCCCACCGTGAGCCCCTGCGGGCGCAGGCGTGGCTGTCAAGAGGGGCCTTCTTGGGAGACGCCCCTGGGTGTGCAGACGCCACCAGCCACCTTGGTCCTCCTGGAAATTGAACTGGACTCTCTTGGACAAAAGGGGGTGCCTTTAGGTTGGGGCTTGGAGAAGGCGGCCTTGAATTTTTATTTATCCTTCATTTCCGTGAGGGCTTCCCAAGAGCATGTGGCCTTGCTAGGTGCTACATGGCTTCGGCTGGTATAGCATGTATGTCGATCTGTTGACACCCCCACCTGCTCTGCTGCTGCTGTGGCTTCTGTGGGGGACACCGAAGAGGCACAGGGGACAATAAGCACATCAGCTGACGTTAGGTCTGGAACGGTCCCTAGTGCCAACCCAAGTCCCACGCAGAGCCCGGGCCGCAGTCCAGGCTTCTGGCCCTGCACTCCGTGGACACGGCGTCGAGGGCAGGGCGGCGCTGGGCTCTCCAGAGCAAAGGCGCAGGGCCAGGTAGCTGCACAGTGCGTGAGCCCAGCGCCGGGCGTCCGGGAGGACAGGCTTAGGCTCAAGTTGGGTCGTGAAGGACGGCCAAGCTGGGGGAGAGGCGAGCAGGGGTGAGGGAAGGACAGAAGCTTAGGCATCTGCACGGAGCAGACGCCAGCTACCGCGGCTGGCCGCCCCGTAGACCTGCGCCGGCATCACGGAAGCTTTCCCTGACGTTTTCAGCGTCACATGCACGTGATCCGTGAAAGGGTAATTCGGCCATTTGTCATGACAACCTCTCCATGTGCTTCACTCTTTTCTGACTTTATTCTCCGAAAGCTGTGAAGGGGGTGTTGTCACCTCCACTGAAGAGCATAGAGCTGGAGCTGTCACAGGACTTCAGGCTGACAGATGTGCCCCGGGCAAGGGCCAAGTGCAGGGCAGTGCTGGGGGAGGGCTGTGGGCCTCGTCCCGCTGTGCTCACGGGAGCCACGAAGCACTGTGGCCAGGCAGCAGGAGGGAGTCGATAGGACGGGGGAGAGAGTGGGCTCCGCTGCGGTCCCAGCGAGGAACATCAGCCGCTACGCGCCAGGCAGTGTCGGAGGCCGGGCCAGGGCCAGCCAAGCAGCCCTTCCCACACGGCCTGCTCAGGTCAGGGCTGGAAGACCACTCTTAGTGTCTGCTTTTGTGTTTGTCTTAATAAGTTTCCCTTCTTGACTATAAACCTCCTATCTTTGCTCAAGCTATAAGATTAGCATCTGTTCCTCCGTTCAAAGAGAAAATTACAGTTGTTTAGAAGGTGCAAATCATTTAGCTGTCAACATGCAGTAAATCATTTTCCTTAAAGAACAAATACTGCCTTACCCACGACGTTAAAGAGTTATTTTCCTTCGTCTTTCTCTTTACCAAGCCAGAGTAGTGGCTAGTCAATGGTTTGGGCTGAACAAAGTCAAAGTCTCAGCGCTACCCGCAGGAACCTGTACTTTCCGAGTGGCGCCTGGTGGCTAAGCGCGGTGGCCCTGCGAGGCACCGTGCCAGTTGCTGTCACCAGGTGGTGGGTGGGGAGTCTGTCCACACTGCTGCCCGGGAGCCTGCACTGAGGTGTCTCTCTGTGCAGACGCCCTGAAGGCCATCACAGAAGTGACCGCCACGCTGCAGAACAGCCTGGTGCGGCTGGAGAACCTCCAGAAGCTGACGGAGCTGCAGCGGGACCTGGTGGGCGTGGACAGTCTCATCACTCCCGGCAGGGTGAGTGGCCTTGCTCTGGGGGAGCCTGCGAGCTGCTCTGTCTTTTCATACTGACATATAACCAATAAAATATATCTCAATAAATTATATTGAGATGTAATTCACATACAACAAAATTCACCCTTTGAAAGTGTATTATGTAGTAGTTTTTAGTATATTCACAAGGCTGTGCAACCATCACTATCTAATTCAGAACATTTTCTATTTTTTATTCAAGGTTTTTATTTTGATTCAATTATAAGCAAACAGCAGAATTAATACAACATTCAGCAACTCTAAATCAGCTTCTCTTACCCAGGGAAGATTGGTCAATTTAAGGGACACAGATTTAAGGATTCCCGATAACCTCGGCTAGCACTGCCGGCCACGGCTGCGCCGCAGCAAAGCACTCCCCGTAGCTCGTCCCAGGATTGCGCTTTGAAGGGGCCGGAGCCGGACACTGACGCCTGTTAAGCCGTAATCCAGAACATTTTCACCACTGCAGAATGAAACCTTCACGCCCGTTAGCAGTCGCTCTCCACTGCCCCTCCCTCACCCTGGCAACCACTGATCCACTTTCTGTCTCTAAGGAGTTGCCTGTTCTGGGTATTTCATGGAAATTGAATCATATGTTACGTGGCCTTTGTGACTGGCTTCCTTCACCCAAAATGTTTTCAGGGTTCGTGCATGTCGTAGCTTAGATCAGTACTTCATTCCTTTTTCTTTTTTTTTTTTTTTGGTAGAGATGGGGTCTCACTATGTTGCCCAGGCTGGTCTTGAACTCCTGGCCTCAAACGATCCTCCCGCCTCAGGCTTCCAAAGTGCTAGGATTACAGGCGTGAGCCACTGCGCCCAGCTGAGTACTTCATTCCTTTTTGTGGCTGAATTATATTCCATCCTACATGTACCACATGTTCATCCATTCATCTGTTGATGGACACTTGAGTTTCCACTTTTTGGCTATTATGAATAGTGCTGCTATGAATATTCGTGTACAAGTTTTATGTGGACATATGTTTTCAATTATCTTTGGCATTTTGAGTTAATTTTTATCTATGGTATGAGGTAGGGGTCCAACTCCACTCTTTTGCATGTGGACATCCAGCTGCCCCGCACCGTCTGCTGAACTGGCGTGGCACCCTTGTAGGAGATCAGTGGACCACGGGGTCTGGATCTATTTCTGGACGCTCCATTCCATGGTCTTTGTGTCTGTTGGGCTGCTATTTTCTGTCACCAGAGCTTTTTGCTTTGAACTCAACACTATCAATGTAAGAAAGAAAATCGTTGCCAGAATTTGATGAAAGGCCAGCCGTGGTGGCTCACGCCTGTGATCCCAGCACTCTGTGAGGCCGAGGCGGGAGGATCGCTTGGGCCCAGGTCAGGGGTTGCAGTGAGCTGTGATGACACCACTGCACTCCCGGCCAGGCAACAGAGCAAGACCCTGTCTCCAAAAATAAATAAAAGTTAAAAATTGCATGGATAGGTTTCCTGTCTAAACACAAACATGTGTGCATTAGAGTGTGTGTATAAATCGTGTTTCTGCGTTAGCCTTACTAGAAGAAGGTACTGAGAACATGGAACTGCGAGCTCAGAAAATGAGATAGACTAGAATGTACAGGAAGGTTATGAGAGTTTGCGCTTATGGAGTTTGGGCTTTGATGGATACTAAGATCATTCTGTTTCTTTTTCTCCTTGGCTAGTGCTGCTGGCGGGAAACTGGAGGTGGGGGCTTGGTTACACATTGTCATTTCTCCTAATGGCCCCAGGGAGTTGTCACGGAAGAGACAAATAAGCCAGCCACATAGGGCAGTGGGGCTGCAGGCTGCCCACCCTCTGAGCTAGCGGGTGGTGAGGACCAACGGGCCCAGCTGCCCAGCGCAAGGCCCTGCATGCAGTAGGTACCTTGCAAATTCTGGCCACTGTAACTGCTGTAATTAGACAAAATCTCCAAAGTCCTTAGAACCCAGGGTTTCTTGTCTCCCTGAGTTAAACGTGTGTCAGTCCAGAGACAGAAACCGTCCCAGCTGTCCGAGCAGAGGGCTGTTAACTAGGCTCAGGGTTGCTAGGCGCCAGCGGCAGGCAGCCTGGGAGGAGGCAGGTGGTGGGAGAACCAAGTGGGAGCAGCAGGTGCTGCCCCAGGGCTGGGGAACGGGCCAGGCCAGGTCTTCAGACCCAAAGGCTTGGCGAGGGGCCCGTGGAGCTGAAGCTCAGGGAAGCGGGCACCCCGGGCCGGGGGCGCACACCTGGCGGGGCTCTGAAGAAGGGCCTGCTGCTCGGCGAGTTCTCGGGTCTCCACGGGGCGATGACACTGGCTCTGCAAGGAAACCCGACAGCCAGGACTGGCGCCCGCGGCTGGGGTGAAGCAGCTCCCGGAACCTGCCGGCTTTCCCTTCTTGCCCTTGGGCCCGTCTTGCCCTCGGGGAGGGTAGGCTTGGAGTGAGAGACGCAGCCCGGTACGCAGAAGCACCTGTGCGACGTGCGGACAGACCTTCCCCCAGGCTGGTCACCTTGCTGTGCCGTGAGGATGCCCTGCACACGCGTTCCTGTCTGTGCCTTGCACAGAACACTGGGCTGCTCACACTGCACGTCCTCAGGCACATGGGCTCCAGAACAGTCCGCGCTAGAGCTGCTGTGGGCCTTCCAGGGCCACCCCCTGCCCTCAGCACGGGTGTTAGGGACCTCGCAAGGCAGGGGTGTGCGGCGCCTGGCAGTGAGGCTCCCGGCGCGGGTGGGAAAGGGAGAAGGCTCCCAAGAGACCTGGGGGAATCCCGGCCAGGAGGGGGCGGGCGCAGGACCCTCCGCGCTCCACAGAGAGAGGACGCGGCGCGGAGACCGCGGACCTCCTCCCAGAGCTTCAGCCCCTCATTCCCTTGGAAGTTAGAGCCTTTGTGGTATTAGGGATTCTTTTTTCTTACTTTATGCGCTGGGGCAGCTAACTCAGGTTGCTCGGTAACACTTGTGGGGACCCTCCCCTTCTCCCCCCATTCCTCAGACCTGCTCTGCCCAGTTTTTCTCAAAGCAGACTCAGGTGGCACCTTTGTGGCGGAACCTTCCAGAAGCCTCTCCTCACCAAGAACACCCTTCACTTTCCCTCTTGGTCATCTCAGGCTCCAGAGCTCCTGGCCCAGGGCGTTGCTCAGCAGACGGCTTTGGGGACTGAATTCATTGGCACCAGGACAGGACGTGGTGGCCGAGGGCGCTGCTGAAGGCAGGGTGGCCGGTCCCCACACGCGGCCTGGCCAGCGTGCACCCGCAGCCACCCTTGGCCACCTCAGAGGGGACCCGTCTGTGTCTTTCAGGAGTTCATCCGGGAGGGCTGCCTGCACAAGCTCACCAAGAAGGGCCTGCAGCAGAGGATGTTCTTTCTGGTGGGTTCTCTCCTGCGTAAGCCGCGCGACCCCAGAGAGGCAGGTTGCAGTTCTGTTAGGAAGCTGTGCCGGTGGCACCTGGCAGCTTTGGCTCAGGTGGGCGGCATCAGTCACCGTGTGGAGGATGCGGAACGGCTGCTCCGCCCGCCAGGGCCGCCTCCTGCCCTCCCCCGGCTCTGCGCACCTGTCGCAGGACAAGCAGAAGCCAGACGTGGAGAGGCCCACACGCTGTGGCTGCAGGAAGCTTCTACGAATGGCCCAGCGGCCAAGGGTCCTACTGCTGGCCCGGAGCACCGGGTTCAGCTCCAGAGACCAGGGACCCCCAGCCCGTCCTCATCCCACCAGGTCCCTTTCGTGCCCTCCCTTCCCCGGGCCTCAGTCAGTGGATTCCAACCCGGACCCCGTGGATGAGGAGGCCGAGTCACCACCAGCCAGAGTCCCTCCTGCCTCCAGCCGGTGAACCAGGTGGCCCTGGTGGCCCTGGGGCTGGCCCGTGTGGTATTTCTTATTTCTGGTCAAAATGATCAAATGAATGAAATAAAAGTCCCTTTTTGCCAGAAATCTCCAACAAGCTGAAAGGATCTGACGGCCACATGGCGGGCCCCTGGAGGCTGGCTGCTAAGACGGCGTAGCTTTCTCGCCCGTTTCCAGTCTGTCTCTAAAGCTCCCGTCTCTCAGTTCTCAGACATGCTGCTCTACACCAGCAGAGGCGTCGCGGGGACTAGCCACTTCCGGATCCGGGGCCTCCTCCCGCTCCGAGGCATGCTGGTGAGTGGCGTCGGCCCTGCCTGCCTGGTGCGCTGGGCGGGGCACTGCCCACCCCCGCGTGCAGATGCGGATCCCGGCCCGCTGGGGTGGAAGCACCTGCTGGGCTTCCTTGGCTGTGCCCGTCCAGCCCCTCGTGGTCACTGCTCTCATGATGCCCACGTGGCTCCCTCCAGGGCGGCCTGGGACCCTCTGGGCTCAGCGTGGCCTCTGGCAGCACAAGGCCTGCTCCGCCAGCTCCGAGTGAGCCTTCGCAGGGCTTCCTCCTCGGCCACGCCGTGCTTGTGACATTCTCCCACAGGTCACGTGAGGCTTCAGTTTGCCCTTTGACCTAGCGTGGGATTCCGCCACCTGAACAGTCACATGCTTGGCGTCCGCTCCTTGGGGGCCGGACACAGAGCTGTTCTGGCTGAGCTCCTCGGGTGGGCCAGCCGGCCGGACCAGTGACACTTCCATTCTGTCTCCTGAGGGGCGGAAATGCTTCATTTTAATGCGATGCAGTTTGTCAGCCGTGTCCTTTGTGGTCCCTGCTTTCCGTGGTCGACGAAAACCCAGTCCTCGGTGGTGGGAGGCTCACGTACGGCCCCGGGCTCGCTGCCCCTTCCCTGAAGGTGGGGGCCACGTCCGGGTCTGGCCACAGGGTGGGCCCTTGGCCCGGGACAGCTGCTGCGGCGAACATGCCCCGCGGCCCCACCGGGCCTCCACGCGGGGTCCACTGGCTGGGGCTCTGACGCCCAGCTCCGTCCGGCCCCCGGCTCTGCTGCCTGGTCGCCGCAGCGGCCCCTCCCGCTCCTTCCAGGCTGCCGCCTGCCCGCGGTTGTCCGTGACGCTCACTCTGTCCTCTGGGCCTCGGCAGGGAGGTTGGTCTGAATGGCCTCATCTGCCATCCCTGGAACAGACCCCGTCTGTTTTAAAATTACACTTTTATTATAGAAAAAATACCTGAAAATGTAAAATAAAAGCAGTTCATAGTTCCGCCACCCAGCAGTACCGCAAGGGCGTTCTGCAACGCGCCCAGTGTCCTTGTCCCCGGGGGCGTCACCTGCCACAGGCTCTCTTGTAACCCGTGCTTTCGCTCAGCGTTTTGTCACGAGCATCTCGTGTCCCTGAGCCGTCCTCGTGGCAGAGACGACCCCGTCCCGTCACCAGGCTCTGGGCTGCGACTAGTTGTGGAGGCCTGTGGGTGGCGCTGGTCGGCCTCGTCTGTCCGCACACCCTTAATCGTGTCTTTAAGATTGATCCCAAAATGCAGATTCGTTTGCGCAAAGGGTCCACGTGCGTTTACAGCCCTGAGCGCTGCTGCTAAAGCCGGCAGCTGGGTGTGGACGTGCGGCTCCCGCAGCGCAGAGCGCGGGCGCCAGGCGCCGTCCGCTCCTCATCCCCAGGTGGTGAGTTGAGCGGCCCGCTGCTTCCCTTGGCATCCCACCGGGTCGTCGGGCAACCTGGCTCCCACTTCCTGGCGCTGTTTTCCTCTCTGGGCTCCACGTGAGCTTTCTGTACACGTTTGCGAAGCCTTTATGTAAAAACGCCAGCCAACCCCTAAGGTCAGGAACCCCTTTCTCAGTCAGTGCCTGCCTCCTCCTCCTCCTCCTCCTCCTGCCGCCTGGCTTCACCTGGCACAGTTCAAACTCCATCCCGGCGGGCCGTGTACCTCATTCTGGAGCGGCTTCTGGCACGGAGAGGGCACCCAGCAAATGCTTGTTGGAGGAGTGGATTTAGACATTTGTTGTCTACAGATGCTCCTTGACTTAGGAAAATAACATAAATCAAAAATGCACTGAATACACCTCCGCTTTGAGTATCCCAGCTTAGCCACGCCTGTCTCAGATGTGTTCCGAACACTCACATTAGCCTACGGCTGGGCAGAGTCATCCAGCACAAAGCCTACTTTATACTAAAGTGTTGACTGTCACGTGTAATTTGTCGAATACTGTACTGGCGGTGAGACAGGGTGTTGTCTGGTACTCAAGAGTCCCACTCAATGCCTGTCACTCTGACACCACCGTAGAGTTGAAAGTCAGGGACCATCTGGGATCAGCTCTGCCTGAGGGTTTCTGTCCTTCGTGTGGGCTCGGGAAGTTCTTCCTCAGGCCAATTTTATATTGGCACTTTTTTTTTTTTTTGAGACAAGAGTCTCACTCCGGTGCCGTCAGTAGAGTGCAGTGACGTCACCATCGCTCACAGCAACCTCAAACTCCTGGGCTCCAGTGAGCCTCCCGCCTCGGCCTCCCGAGTGCTGGGGTGACAGGCGTGAGCCGCCTCGCCCGGCCTGTTGGCACCTTTTTATGGTTTCATTTTTCTCATCTAATTAATCTGCCTAGAATTTGTTTTCATAAATGTTATTAGATTGAGATGTAACACTGTCTCCCCATTAGTCACTTTTGCCCATTATTTGCTCACGGATCTCAAAGGCTGCCTCTGTCACATAAACCTCTGGGCTCTGTCCCATCCTCAGGCCACGCTCTCGGTGGTGGTGTCCTGAGAGGTGGTCATCGTGTGGGTGAAGACAGCCCATCCCTTATTCTTCCTCCTGAGAATGTTCTTTGCTATTCTCAAGCATTTAATTCTTCCAAGTAAATTTTGACGTCATTGGACAAATTCCTGTCAAAACATCATTGCGATCTCAGTTGAAATTGCATTAAATTTATGTATTAACTTAGGGGAAGACTAACATCTCAACAAGGTTTTACCAGCCATTGCTATTTTTTTTTGAGACAGAGTCTCACTCTGTCGCCCAGGCTGGAGTGCCGTGTTGTCATCACAGCCCGCAGCAACCTCTGACTCCTGGGCAAGGGATCCTCCCGCCTCGGCCTCCCAGAGTGCTGGGATCACAGGCGTGAGCCAGCGTGCCCGCCCATTGCTTGTGTTAATGCAGACCTTTCACTGTCTCTCGGGCTGGAGTGCAGTGGTGTCATCGTAGTTCACTGTAACCTCAAACTCCTGACCACAAGTGATCCTCCTGCCTCAGCCTCCCAAAGCACTGGGATTACTGATTCCATCTTTGATGTTCAGGTGGAGGCTCAGCGGTTGGCATCTCACAGCCCCTGCACAGGGAAGCTCTGGGCTCTGTGGGGTCACTGGCAACTGGCTGGTCCTGGCGTCCCTAGCACAGCCCAACTTGACCATGGGACGATTCCTTGATGTGCTTTCAGGGTGGCCGTGGCAATACGTTTTCGAAGTTATTTCACGCAGCCACTGACAGCTGGGATTAGTCTGTAATAGGTTTTCTTTAACTGTTAGGTTTATAGACTCTGACCAGGTTTAGAGATGAACTATCTAGAACTCTCTTTTTAATAATGAAAATGCTCAACGTTTTCTCCTTTGCTTGATTTTCAGCTAATAGTGCTGGACCCCCCGGTGAGTAGCTGGTGCGCCTTGGCCCACAGCACAGCCCCTGGTGGCAGCTGCCGTGGCGCGGGGACACCAGCGTGCCTCTCGTAGCCGCCCCCGTAGAGCCAGCGTAGACTTGGACAGCGCGGGGCTTCCGGGCTGGGTGCCCGCGTGGCCGGCGGTTGCCCACGTCGTGCCTCAGGCCGGGGCTCAGCCTGCTCCTTCCCGGTCTTGAGACTCCCCTCCGCTCCCACCCGCAGGTGGAGGAAAGCGAGAACGAGTGGTCCGTGCCCCACTGCTTCACCATCTACGCGGCGCAGAAAACAATCGTGGTGGCGGCCAGGTAGGGCCTTCGCGGTCTCCACCCCAAGCACAGGGCGCAGGGCCGGGGGCCGTCCTGTCAGGGTTGGACGGGCGCCTCCCCTGGAGCCTCCGGGCGCGTCGTGCCCCCTTTGCGCTGAGCTCTGCTTCCGAGTTACGCAACAAAGCTGCAGCCTCGGCCTTGTCAGGCGGCGGTGCTTGCTGACCTGTGAGAAGGTTCCAGAAGGGCCGCTCCGTGCACCTTGGGTTCAGTGCTTGACAAGGATGCCACGCTGTTCACGGGCTCCCAGGGAGGGGCTGGCGAGTGGCCAGGGTCAGTCTCCCAGGGTACGAGCACTTCCAAACCCTCCCGTCAAGGGGAAGCGTGAGGGGCCGGGGAAGAGCCCCGGCGGTTGCACCGGGCCCTGCGAGGCAGACCGGGCTGGAGGAAGTGGAGCCTTCTCCCTTCTCCCCAAAGCCAACCAGCGAAGGCTGACACCAGCTGTCGGTGGCGGCCCTGCCCGGCACCAGCACCCGCTGTGCTGGCCCGCAGGCTGCTGCCAACGTCAGAGAGCACAGGGCGCTCGGCTCCCGCCAGGAATCGCTGTCAACTTGCCCCCAACCCCAAACTCGGCGTTCAGCATCGGAGACTTAGCGTCACTGCTTTGGGGACAGCTGAGCGGCGTGCGCCCCGTTCCGTGCTGAGGCGCCGTCTGCCCCTCCCCGCCTCTCGGCACAGGCCTCTCCCTGCCGCTCCAGAAGCACAGAGCAGGGTGCAGCAGGCCCGTCCCTCGCCCTGCCCTGAGCCCCGGCCCCTCTCCCCGCAGCACTCGGCTGGAAAAGGAGAAGTGGATGCTCGACTTGAACGCCGCGATCCAAGCCGCCAAGGGCAGTGGCGACACATCCCCCTCTCTGCCAGGCGGCACCGTGTGTGCCCACACCCCCGGTGAGCTCTGGCCAAGGCCCCCCAGGAGAGCCCCACTGCGCCCCAGGGAGCGTCTCTGGAAGGGTTTTCCCTGGCCATGGGCAGCCTGCTGAGCTCCCCTTCCAGGCCACGCCCAGGCGGGCGGGAGTGTCCTCAAGTGGCTCCGGCTGCCGGCGTGGGCACCGACGGGTGCGGGTGTCCTCCCCCCGTGGTCCTCTCCGGCAGGCAGGCGGCTCCAGGGTGCTGCGTGTCCAACCACTCCGTCCTCTCCCCCAGGACGCCCCGACGAGGCTGCTCTGGAGCAGGAGTCGGAAGAAGATGCCCGGGGCCCCTGCAGCTCCCTGGAGGGGCAGCAGCACCGGGCCAACACCACCATGCACGTGTGCTGGTACCGCAACACCAGCGTGTCCAGAGCTGACCACAGCGCGGCTGTCGAGGTACAGCGGGCTGCAGCCAGGGGCTCAGAAGGGTCCCAATTGGCAGGGCCGGGCCCCAGCGGAAGTTCTTGAACCTTCCGAGCTCTGCTGAGCAACGGGGGCAGCAGCTCTGGGTGGTCTTCACCAGCTTGCTTGTTCTGCAGAACTCACCAGGTGTGGGTGGGGGACACTTGGTAGAAGCCATTTCAGAAGGTCCCTCTGTGACAGGCGTCTGACCCAGATCTGAGTCAGTGTCTCGTGGAGTCACTGGGAAAAGCCCCCTTGGGGAGTCCCCGTGCTCCGCCTCCCCCAGCTGCAGCCTCCTGCCCGCCCCAGGGGGCTCCCCCACCTCGCAGGACCCCAGCCCCCTCGGCCTGGGCCTCCACGCAGCCCACCTGAGCCCACCCCGTCCCCCCAGAACCTCCCCTCCCTGGGCAGCAGCCAGGAGCCAGCCCAGGCACCCGTGATGGGGCAGAGCTCAAGCACCCCCTTGGGGACCCCAGAGCACCACCCTGTGGGCCGGGGGCATGGGGGGCCTGGCCCCTGCTGGAGTGGGCGCCACACGCTCAGGGATGGGCTGGGGGGTCTCGCCCCCCCATCACCTGACAGAACCTTCCAGACTTGGCTCAACATACTGTCTCTTAAGGTATCTTCCCTTCTCTGGCTGCTGGGAGGCTGGGGTTACTGTGTGCAGGACACTGACTTTATTACATGCAGGGAAAAGAAATTTAAAAAGTATTGATGAACAGTGCTGATAAAGAACCTCTGTCCGGGGAAGCCTCTGGGTGGGCATCTTGGGGCAAACCCACCCTCTCTCCTGAGGCCCCAGGAGGATGAGGCCGGGGTCCTTTCCCTTTTGACAGAACCAGCTTTCAGGATACCTGCTGAGAAAGTTCAAGAACAGCAACGGCTGGCAGAAGCTCTGGGTGGTCTTCACCAACTTCTGTTTGTTCTTCTACAAAACTCACCAGGTGCGGGGCGGGGCGGGGCGGGGCGGGGCGGGGGGAACACCGGCCCTCCTGACCTGTGTTTCGGTGTCCCACCCCCTCGCGGACACCCAGCACCACCCGTGGGCAACGGCAGTGGGCGCCACGTGCAGGGAGAGCCAGGGGCCTGGGGACGGCAAGGGGCCCTCTCGCGGCACTGGTCAGGGTGGCCTGCGCCTCGTCCTCCTGAGCCCGTGCCCCTTCCAGGACGACTACCCGCTGGCCAGCCTCCCGCTGCTGGGCTACAGCGTGAGCGTCCCGAGGGAGGCCGACGGCATCCACAAGGACCACGTCTTCAAGCTCCAGTTCAAGTCCCATGTCTACTTCTTCCGGGCCGAGAGCAAGTACACGTTCGAGAGGTAACTTTTGGTGGCAGCCCCAGTCCCGGCAGTGCCCCGAGGAGGTCAGAGTCTCCTCCCTCCACTCCTGGAGTTGGAGGCAGATCTGGGTCCTGGAACGGAGCGGCTGAGTGACGCTCCCAGGGTTTGTCACTGACCCTGGTTGTGGCCCCGTCGCTCCTCGTCTGGGGTCGTTCTCAGGCCGTATTTGGCCCGAGCCTATGGGCTGATGGCCGGAAGGTGCCCTGCCCTCCAGCTCAGCACCGTGGGGCGTCCTGACGCCTGGCCTCTCCCCCAGGTGGGTGGAGGTGATCGAGAAGGCCAGCAGCTCCCCTGGGAGGCCCCCGAGCCTCGCCCGGGAGTGCGCGCAACGCTCCTCCAGCCCACAGGGGCCATCAGGGGGATGGAAGAACGAAGCTCATCCTACCGAGGACACGCCGCAGAATCTCGGGGTGTGAGGTGGCCAAGGAACCGAGTCCTCCCAGAGGACAGGAGGCAGCTGCGGCCTCACCCTGTCGGGTCCGCGACAGTGCAGGTGGGCCTCACAGTGACACTGGGGGGGCTCTGTCCCTCCCAAGAGCCAGTACAGGCCCACAGGCCTCAGGACACCGGGAAGGACGTGCAGGTCTCAAACTTGGCGCTGTGGGTGTCAGACCACGCCCAGGCTCGCCCCGTCCTCCCCTCCCCAGAGCAGGGCCCTGCTGGGGATGGGCCTGGAACAAGCTTGGGGCGGGCGGCTCCACATCCCCACCTTCTGTCCCGGGAGGGCCGAGGGCCCGTCTGTCTGGATGACCAAATGGCAGTGCCCGGGGCCTGGCCTGTGGGTCACCGCTGAGCGAGAGTCTGGGCGGGGGGAGAGGTCCCTGTATTTATTGTCCCCACGTTCCTTCCAACGGGAAGCAGACATACAACCCCTTTGTTCACGCGTGTCTGGTTAAAAATAAACCGCATCGCCCCACCCACCTGTGTGCTCTTCTCTGCCTGTGACGCGGACTCGGGCTGGAGACCAAGGACAGGAACCCGCCTGGCCCGGGTCCCCACACACCTGCACATCTCCAAGTCAGGTCTTTATTGAAAGTGGCCGGGGCCTCTCAACGTTCTACGAAAACTAACAACCTCAGAATACTTAAGGAAACAAGCTCACTTTTCGTAAAAAACAAAACATTCTGGATGACACAAATACTCATGAGCAGACACAGTACCTGATCTGACACCACAAGGCGAAATCTATGACCATCTTGGGCCAACGTGAGGACAGCGGGCGGGGTGAGGAGGACCCGGCTGGGGTGCTCCTCTGGGGGCCGCCCCGTGCCCCACCCCAGTGTCGCGGCAAAGAGGCAGAGCTGCCCCGACACTGCTCTGCCCCTTGGTGGGGCGCCCCAGTCCACAGAGGGGCCAGGCCCAGCTCCCAAGGGATGCTGAGGAGACCGGGCCACATGGCTGCGTGGTCCTCTGGGGGCTCTGCCGTCAGGCATCGCTTCAGATGGGCCGCGAGGGGGAGGTGGAAGCGGGCGGGTAGGACAGCACACTGCAAGGAAGGGGACCGTGACCCGGCTCGCGAGGCCCGGGCTCTGACGGCTCGCAGGCCTCCCGGGTCAGCACAGTTCTCAGGACCAAGACGCAGGCCCCGTCCCCACTGTGAGCAGCAGTCTCAGCGGGTCGACGTCAGGTGGTTTCTGCTGTGTGAAAACCTGCAGAGGGAGCCCCCGTCGCTGCTCTGGCTCTGCCACAGCCAGGCCGCCCGGGTGGCAGCCGTGGCAAGCAGCACTGGGGGGGGGGGGGTCCACAGGGGTCCCCGACACACTGGTGTCAGGAGCTACACGGCCAGGACCCGGGGGGTGGGGAAGGACCCGGGCAGCTCCTGGAAACCACCAGGCAGAGGTCAGCTACGCCAAACGGGCAGACCTCACTCGCACAGCCCAGACCCCACAGGGGGTGCCCTCACCTCTGTACACGCTCCACCAGGTGCACCATCAGCGTGTCGGAGATGCCGGGGCAGGCCTCCTCGGCCAGGCTGAAGGCGTTCTCCAGCTCCTCCAGCGCCCCCACGCGCCCGCCGCTCTGCTTGTACTTCTCTCTGAGCTGCAGAGACAGCGCGTGCCTGTTGGCCCGACGGCCTCCTCTGCCGGCGCACACCCAGTCAGAAGCCACGCTGCAGGCTAGGGCCCGCACCCGTGAGCCGAACTGGCATCGCTCGAGGCACCACGACCGCCCTGGTGGCCCTGTCACCAGAGCCCCTCCCCACCGCACTTTGGGGCTCGGTCCTCGGGAGGCCAGATGGCTTCCTCCCAGCTGAGGGTCACAGAAGCGGATGAACGGGCTCGGCCGGACCCGAAAACAGCCACCCAGACACGCCAGAGCGCCCCGCACGACCTGTCCACTCGCACCCTGGGCTCTGCCACACCAGCAGGCCGCCTAGATCCGGCCCCAAGCAGCCGCGTCCTGCTCGGGCCTCAGGCGGGCTGGGGTCACCCACCCTCTCACCAGCACCCTCCACGCTCCCTTCCTGGGCTCCAGGTGCTGCCTGGTCCCTGCGGCAGACGGAGGCCTCTGGAGGGCACCTGGCCTGACCCCCTGCCCAAGCCCCGGCTCCAGCACGGGGCTCCCATCTGCGTGGCGTTTCTGGGGATGACACGAGATGCCCACCAGGTGACACTGACACAGGGTCACACGGCCGCCCTGCCCGGCACTGACCCCAACACCAAGAACTAAACCTCCTCTCCACACTGGTGCCATCCAGTGCGTCTGCGCTTTAAGGAAAGACTGGCAGGAGACCAGCTCTCACGCAAAGCCAGCCTGGGCACCAGAGGACCTCGGCAGGTCAGGGAACAGAAAGGGTGGCGCCAGGACAGTTCACTCCGAGGGTCTGGCCCTTCACTCAGGAAGTTGCCCCAAGTCTAAACCACCGTCAGCCGCAAGAGACCAGCTGGCTGAACGGAAGCCTGTACCCAGTGCCAGCAGGGCCTGTGCCGCCTCCGAGGGGGGCACCAGCCTCCTCCCCCCAGGCCCAGCCCCACCTCACCTCTCCGAAGACGGGCCGGACCAGCGTGGACAGGCACTGGGACCGCGGCTGCCTCTTGACGGGCTCCACGGGCTGCGAAGGGGAAGCCGAGGCTGAGTGAGGGGCAGGTTTCTGGTGTCCTCGAAAGGACGAGACACGTGCCCAGCGGCGGCTCCGAAACCACCAAGCAGCCTGGGCCTCATGGCCCATGACCCCCAGCCACACCCCGGTCCGTTCTCCCCACAAAGTCGGCTCTGAACAGCCTTCCCCGTACATGCTGGGGTTTAGGGTGTCCACACCTGGCCCAAGCTCAGCGCAACTCCGGGCCTCGGACACCGGTGGACAAAACTGGGCCCAGGCAAAGGGCCCCGCACCCGGCCCACCCTGCAGCCCAGGGGAAGCCGAGATGCGGCTGGCGCGCGTGGAACGGTCCCCTCCGGGACTGGGCCAGGGACAGACCTTCTGTGAGCCGTGCAGGGCCGTGCCCTTGTGCAGCTTGCTGTGTGGACTCGGCCGGATGGTGGGGGGGAACGTCCAGATGGGGCCCTGCTCCCCGTCCTCAGCCTCGCCGTCACTGAAGAGGATGACGAGTCACAAGGGCCTTGGGAACCCCCTGCCCCTCATTCCCTTCTGAGGCGCCTCACGGCCCGGAGGGAGACCCGAGCGCGGGCTGGGCTCCGCCAGGCCGCAGAACCCGGGGCACACGGTGGGCCCTGCCCGACCGCACACCTGGCGCCCAAACCCCTGCCTCTGGAGTGGGGACCACAGCCGCGTCGTGGCCCAGGGCTGTCACGAGGACGGGCAAGGCCTACATGTCAGAGTCCTCAGAGCTGGACTCCTCGCCGTGCCCCTCAGACTTCCAGCGCTTGTAGCGGTCTATGAGCTCCGTGAGGAAGGAGGTCTTCTTGGTGTAGCGCGTGATGAACTTGTGCTTGAGCAGCTCCTTGGCAGTGGGCCGCTGCGGGGGACAGACACGTCGTGAGGCACAGCCCAGCCACGCCCGCAGGAGGGCAGACGCAGGCAGGCTGGGGCGGCGGGCCACGCCTGGGACCGAGCTGCCCACCCCCCGCTCCCCCGGCCCCGGCCTTACGAAGCGGGGGTCCTTGTTGAGGCAGGCCTCCACGAACTCCTTGAAGGGCTTGCTGTGGTGGCCCTCCAGCGTCGGCGGGCTGTTCTTGGGAATCAGGAACAGCACACGCATGGGGTGCAGGTCGGAGTTCGGAGGCTCCCCCTTGGCCAGCTCGATGGCCGTGATCCCCAGGGACCAGATGTCAGCCTGGACGGACGTAGAGACTGTCGCTGCCCAGCAGCACCCGAGCCAACCACAGCCCCGCCACACCTGCCCACCTGCCGCGCCCACCTTGAAGTCATAGGCCGACTGCTTGATGACCTCAGGCGCCATCCAGAAGGGGGTGCCCACGAAGGTGTTCCTCTTGATCTGCGTGTCCGTGAGCTGCCCGGCCACCCCAAAGTCCGCCAGCTTCACGTCGCCCTGCTCCGAGAGCAGCACGTTGGCAGCTGCTTGACACAGGACAGGCAGGCGTCACCCTCGCTCCCCGGGGGCCCCACTCTGGGCAGCCCTGCGTGCAGCTGCCTGAGAGGTGCCAGGGTGGTGTCCACCTGCCTCCCGGGGACACCAGTAGGGCTATCTTTGGGACCTCAGCTTTCCTTGACACTCTTGAACCCAGGGCCACTGAGTCCCCCCAGCCTGAGTGCCAGGAGTGCGCTCCCTGCTTTGCCTTTTACCACCAATCCCAAGAGCAGAGCAACGTCCCTAACGGGCTCCTGCAGAGGTGGCCCTGACCACAGGCACGGCCAACACAGGCCAGAAGTCCCTTGCTCTGCCAGGCTCATCCCTGCTACAGTGGCGACACCCAGCCCACGTGCACATGGCAGGGTCGTCAACCCTACACCTGACACCCCAGGCAAGAGCAGTTACGGCTTCAGTCTGAGCCCTTCCTGCTCTAGGTGCAGTCGGTTTCTGCAGCGTGTGGGGAAATTCAGTTACGGGCAGCATCTTCGGGAAACGGGGCAAGACAGAACCACTGACTCTGGGTAGCCGCAGGGTTCCCCCACCCCAGACCTCAGACACCACCATCCACTCAGCCCTGACAGGCCCGGCCGTTCCAGGGTCAGTGGGGCTCAGGACAGGGGCCGTGCCCACCCGGGCAGGACCTTTGATGTCCCGGTGGATCTTGCGTTCCGAGTGCAGATAATCCAGCCCTTTCAGAATCTCCCGCAGGATGGTGGCGATGTAGGTCTCCTCCAGGGGGCCCGGTTTAAGCTGCACGGGAAGGTGGGACAGCGGCCTCAGCTCCAGCCCACCCCCAAGCCTGGGGCTCTGTGTGCCCTGAACCACTCTGGAAACAGAACTAAGCTGCAGACGCCAGGTCGGCTGGGGGTGGGGGTAGTGGCGTTCCTCAGCCCGTCTGCGGGGCACAGACCAGCACCCCTTTGAGCACCAACAGGCAGAGCTGTGAAGAGCAGCTTGCATTTGGCAGGTGATTCCTAACTAACACCCACGCTGCTGAGACACCAAAGGAGAGGTGGCCTGAGGGAGTGCTGGGATGTCACATGACCCCCACAGCAAGGTGTCTACTGCCGCGGCCGACAACTCACCAGGTCCAATGCGGAGCCGCCACCCAGGTACTCCATGATAATCCACAGCTTGGTGCTCTGGAACCAGAGAAACCCATCAGCACTCAGCAGTGAGCGGAGGGGACGTGCCCAGGCACGGGAGTCACGGGCCAGCCCCTCCCAACTGCCAGCAGGGAGGAGTCAGCCAGGGCTCAGCCACATGGGGCCCAGCAGGCCTGTCCCCGGCTCCCCTCCCGCCACACCCCTGCTATGGGCACTTGGTGGATAGACCCACGGCGGGGGCTGAGTCCACTTCACCGATAAATACCCATCAAAAACCAGGCTTCTGACCCAGTCCCACAGGCCCTGGGTAGGCCCCTGTGGTGACCACTGCCAGCAGGGGCTTGGGGCTCCACCTGCAGGGGTCCCCCGAGTGCTGTGAGCAGGGCCTTGCAGCTATCCACGGAGACTGCCCCGGCCACGGGAGGCACTGCAGGCAGGCGAATGGGTCCCTGCAGCCGGCTCAGAGCTGACCGACCCTGACAGACCCGCTCACGCCCCGCCTGCCAGGGCTGCTGCTCTGCCACGAAGCTGAGTCCGTGCTGAACTGTCAGGGACCCCTTGCCCTTCCAGACCAGGGACCCCTCGCACCCGGTGGCACCCTGCTCCTCCCCACCACCCTGCCCAGCCGTGGGTCCTCAGGCACGTCACTGTGTCCCTCTGGAGACGCAGGAGACGGCCTGGCACAGGGCAAGCAGGCCCCCACCTCCCCACAGGCACCTTCAGGTAGGAGCCGAAGTAGCGGGTGATATAGGGGCTGTCGCACTGGCTGAGCACGGTGATCTCTTGCTGGATGTCCTCGATCTCGTCCTCAGCCTCCTCCAGGTCAATGATCTTGATGGCCACCACCTCCTTGGTGTGGTTGTCGATGCCCTTGTACACCTCCCCGAACGAGCCCTTGCCGATGCGGTCGAGCTTGGTGAAGAGCTCTTCGGGGTCCACTCGCGAGTGCTGCGGAGCGGGCGGGACAGAGGGCAGGCGGCGCCCGGTCAGGACCGGTGCCGGACAGCACAGGCTGCCCTGCGGGGGTGGGGGCGACCCACAGCAAGGGGAGCCCAGGGAGTGCACGCGACTCCTTCTGGTTTCTTGCTGAGCCGCTCTTTGCTCGGAATACCCGAACTTAACTCTCCACGCAAGGGAGGACGTCCCCAGGGAGTCCAAAGAAGCCGGGGTTCCGGGTGCCTCAGCAAACCCCGACTTACACCACGCGCCTCGGGCAATGACAAAGCACTGGCACTGTCCCGTCAGCTGCTAACGACACGCCCCCCAGCGCAAGACATCAGTAACAGGCTAATGCCCCTGGGAGTGGAGGGTGTTTAGGAACTTATTTTTCTATAAACCTGAAGCTGCTCTAATAAACTCTATTACAAACAAAAAACCCAGCCTCTGCCAACCAAGTTTTCCCACACTCCTGAAAGCCACACCCCTTAGAAAGGGCCTCCCTCACCCCCAAATCAGCTCTCCCGACAGCCACACCCTCACCCCAGCACTGAGTTGAGACTGATGCTTTCTCAGACGCAGAAAGCTGTCGCACAGGGGCCTCAGTTTTAACAAACAAGGCCGACAGGTGGCTGAGCCACTGGGCGTGGAAGGCGCGCATGGCCACGGCACAGTGGGCCCCAGTGGCAGGACGAAGCTGGCAGGAGCTGTGTCCTTGGGCCTTGACCCACACTGCTGACTCTGGGCAGCCCTCTCAGCACGGCTGCCTCGGGGTACCAGGGCTGAGAGGTTCCCAGGCTTCTGGCAACAACGGAGCGCGACCCCAGGAAAGAGCCCCTGGGCATCCCCCGCCCACAAGAACCCCGTGCTCCCCACTCCAAGCACCGGCCAATCACGTTCTCAGAAATGCCAGGGGTGGCCCGCACAGGCCCAGGGTGACAAAGGGCAGAGCGAGCCACCACACGCCAGGCCCACCCTGAGCAGGGCCCGTGCAAGGGCTGAGGGCAGGAGCCCCACATCTGTCCAGACACGGGCAGAGTTTTCCAAGCCCTGCTGGGTCTCACCTCCGCCAGGAAGTGCTTCCCGACAAAGAGGCTGCCCCCGTGACAGCGTCTTGATGCCAACGTAACGTGGCCAGGCAAAGAGGTTGGGGCCAACTGGACATCGTTCCAGCCAGAGACTACGCTTCAATCTGAAACTGCCAATTAGCTGCTTTCCAGGGTTTGTGACCAGGAGTGAGGACAACACACAGGCAGCTGCCCAACCGCCTTCTGAGTGCCAGGCCTCGAGGTGACAGGAACTTCGGAGGAGAGCCTCGCAGAGCCTGCCCTGGCAGGGGACAGGGCAGCATCTCAACGGAGGCCACCTGATCCTTCCACACAAGGCTGGCTTGGCAAGGCCCGGGGGGTGTGGCCGGCCTCTGTGCAGCAGCCAGAGCAGGTTGGCTGCAGTGTCCACACGCCCTGGCTGAGCCCAGAGGTTCGGCCAGGTAAGGACAAGGCAGCCAGTTCAGCCAAAAGTGACCCTTCTCACTCCCTCACCAGAGCTGGCAGCCCAGTCCTAAAGCTTGTGGAGGACACAGCAAGGGGTGCTTAGGGCCCCGCAAAGCCAAGGCAGAGGGACTTGGCCGGAGAGCGCGGACTACTGCCTGGGGTCCCGCAGGCCTCGCTAGCCAAGGTGAGCTGCAACTGCCTCCTGCAGACCTTCCATCCTAACGGAGTCACACCTGCTCAGCTGTTTGCAGGGTGGGGACGGTGGCACAGATAAGATCAGAACCCCCCCACCCCCGAAGGGAAAGCCAACCCGCAACGTGTCCTCTCGTCACGAGCGCACCAGCCCACAGGCCGAGACTGGCAAGCGGACTGCATTAAAACATCACCTCCTGCCGTGGGCACCTTCTCCACTTCCCAGTGGGGGACCAGCCCGTCCCGTCCCATCCCGGATGAGGGCTAAGCAGCAGCCTGCTTCTGCCAGCCCCTCCTCCATCAAGCCCAGCGGTCGTACCCGATCCTCCTGCCGTTTGCTCAGCCCGCCAACCTCACCTGGCACCCTGGGATGGCTCTCCACCCACCTTGAGCCGGCAGGCCTGGCCTCAGCCCCAACTCCACCCCGGTACAGCCCCGGGAGACACCTCAAAGGGGCCATCTTGGTGACTCCAGGCCTGGTGTCCTGAGAATATGTCTTCCTGTCACTCTAAAGACAAAGTCCTCTGCTTTCTAAGGTAGCCTAAGAGAGGGCCTAGGGGAGGCGGGGCCACGGCCTGGCAGCATCACCCAGCACCTCTGTCCCTTCTACTCTCAGGGGCCCCATTCCCAACCCTCAAGCCTCAGCCGATGACACGTCCTCCCACCCGCTGCTCTCCACACAGGGCCCGGGGCCAGGCCAGGTCCACCGCGACAGCCGAAGAAGGGAAACCCCCAGGCAGGCACTCAGACTTCCACTGCCTCAGAGCAAGAGAACACAGCAGACCCCTAAGCCAGAGTCAGGGCTCGGCAGGGAGGGTGGGACCCAAATCCCAAGCTCTTTGGGTGCCCACCACCGTGGGTCAGCCTGAGCAGAAACAGTACGACAGGAACCCTTCTTGCTGTGCTCCTGACCCTACGATGACCTCGCGAGGACAACCCCACCTTGGTGAAGTTAATTTAAGTGGATTTCCAGTCCGGGGGCTTCAGGCTTCTCTTTAGCACAGCAGAGGTGCTCTGATCACTCATGCTGCTTGACTGGCTCTGACAGTCAAGACCCCAGCCAGGCGGAGGGAGAAGTCTCCGGCAGGAGCACAGGCTGCAGGGCAGCACCCCCATCATCCCACAAAGGGACTGCCGGGCAAGGCCACAGGACACCGTGGCAACATCTCAGGCGTAAACAACAGCCCTACTGGGTTTCCTGATACTGTCCAAAGTCGAGTCTCTCGTGGTGCAGGCTGGACAAAGGGGCCCCTAAACGGCAAAGGGCACGTCTTACCTTTGGGTCCCTTCCCCAGCATCCCTGCACTCCCTCCCCTGGGGCCTGAGCAGACCAAGAACCGTCAACGCACAGTGACAGCGCAGCTCACAGCTCTGATTTCTCATCCTGTGACTCACAGGAGCTATTCCTGCAGTTCTTACAAGCTGGAGGCAGGTTTTTCTCCCAGTACCTTAGTCATATAATTCACCAGACACAAAACGTCAAAAACAAATAAAAAAAAATCTGTTAGCTCAAGTCAGCGTCAGTCAGCAAGCCCCAGTTCCCATCTGTGGCTGTAGCTGGTCCAGGATGCCCTGCCCAACAGCTGCACGCGGTGTTCCGGGTTTCCAGGCTGGTCTGGCTTCCTCCAAGGAGCCCTGACTCCAGTTCCTGCCCCCGTGCAGACGGCTGTGCTTCCTGCCCTTCGGCACACCCAGCTCGCGAGAATTCAGGCCACAGCAGTGAGCAGGCAGGGCTACTCCGTCCTGAGAGGTGAGTTCGACACCTTGCAGCAGTGGGCCCCCAGCCCATCCCCAGCCGAGGCATTAAGGAGAGCAAAACCGCCGGTCCGGAGGCAGGAAAACCTAGCGGCCGGAGTGCTTGCTCTCCTTCTCCACCACCTTCGGATCACGTTAGCTTTGAAACACAAAAGCCGAGCCACTCAGCGCCGAGGCTGGCTGCCCTCGCCCTCCTGCCCAGGCGGCCGGTGCCCGCTCCAGGGAAACGCCGACAGGGCCCGCTGTAGACGGTCCCGCCGAGCTGGCCGGTTAACACACAAGGCCAGGACTTCAAGGTGGTCCGTGCTGGCTGTTACGAGAGCCAGTTAACCGAAGAAGACAGACATTCCTAACTCGAATCTTCCAGGCGCGGCTCCCAGCCCGGGTTAAACAGGGTCTGCAGAGCAGCTTCTCTACCTCCCCTGGCCGAAAGCGCACGCACGCACTCCGGTCCCGCTACCGCCTCCGCCCCTGCCCCGCACGGCCCAGGCTCCCGTGCACCTGACCTGCCCGGTCCCTGCGACGCCAGATCCCGGTTCCCCAGGATGCCCCCGAGGGGCCCAGTCCGGCCGACGCTGTCCCCGAGTAAGGTGTCCCTTCGCGTCCCTTCCCTGACCTCGCACAAAGAAGGCCACCCTGCGGCTCCGTTTTCAGAGGCCCGTGAGTTTCTGCCACACAAAAGGCCACGAGCACGAGGCCCTCGCCCTGCCCCGCTGCTCCTTCCCTCGCCCCACGCCCCTGCACGCGGGAGCGCGGCCCTGCGCCGGGCCGGCGGGGACGCGAAACGGACCTTCCCCGCGCCGCCCTGGCTCCGGGGCCGCGCCGGCTCGGGGCGCGCACGCGCGGGCGGACGGCGAGCCTCACCTGGGTGGCGAATCCCCTGAGGTGAGCCATGGCCGCGCCGCCCTCGCACCATCCGTCCGCGGCCCGGGAGGCGCCGAGGTCCCGCGGGAGGCTCGGAACCGGCCCGCTCGCGTCAGTCCACTGTGAGGGACGGCAGGCCCGCTCGCCGCCCGTTCGGCCACCGGGGGCCGAGCTCCGGGGCGGCGGGCTGGGGACGGGAGGCCCCGGGCGACCCCTGCGCCACCGCCCCCCGCCTGCGCCCGCCGCCCGGGCCCCTCGGGCCCGCTTCCTCCCCGGCCCGCCCCAACCGCCCCGGCGCGGCCCGCCCGGCAGCGCGCCCACCTCCGCGGGGCTCCATCCCGGCCTCCCCCGGCCCGCTCCGCAGCGCCCGCGAAGGCTCCCACCCGCAGCCTCCGTTCGCCCGGGGACGCCCGGGCCTTCCAGCCCGCGGAACGGCGGCGACGGCGGCGGCGGCGAGGGCGGACGCGGCTTCGTGGCCCCGCGCGCGGCTCTCTGGGACACCGAGTCCCGCCCCACCCCGCGCGGGACGCCGCCGGCGCTGGACTACAAGTCCCGGCAGGCCTCGCGGCAGGCGGGCGGAGTAATGGCGCGCATGCGCGCCGCGGGGCTCGCCGGGACGCGGAGCCCGGCTCCCACAGAGGCTGGGACGACGTCTCCTGCGTCTCCTCGGCGCTGCGCTGCCTGACCCCGCAGCGTCCTCCCAGCCTTCCCCTCTCGGGTGCGAGATGCCCCCAGTCTGGCCACGCCGTGACCCCTGTCCGCAGTGGGCCCGCCCCGGTCACACGTACGGGCCGTCAGGCCTTGGAGAAGCCGCCGGCACGGCCCGTTAGCCTGTCCTGCCTCGGTTTCCTCACCTGTAAAGGGACAATAGTGAGAGCTCCTGCGCTCACGGTGCTGGGACCCACCTGGGCTGACGCTCGTGTCGCTGGCCGCAGGGAAGTCAAGGAGGGACAGGGGTGTGACTCCGCGGGCACCGCAGGGCTCCCCGCCCGTCCTCCACTCTGCGCGCACCTGAGGCCCTCGGTGTCCGGTGTCCGTGCGGGCCCAGCACGCCTGCCCCACTCCCTGCCCTCAACAGGACTCCGGCTCTTCTGCGCTCTGGTGCGTATTTTCTCGTGCACCACCCTGAGCCCTCCGAGCAGCTCGGCTTCCCAGGCCGTGCCCCCATCTCATCGCCCCGACACTCCACACGGCTTGGTTTTGTGTGTCTGTCTCCCCAGGAGAAGGGGGGCTTCCTGCAATCAGGGCTGTGCCCCTGCCATGCCAGCACGTGGCAGGCACTCACTGATGTTTGTTGAGTGAACATGTGAACGCGTGAAGGTAATGCAGGCGCTTAATGTACTTGAATATTAATAAATGCCTACTGCGTCTCTGGTGTTCATGTGATCAGAAATCTCTATACTTCTTTAAAGTACCTGGAAGAATTCTGCAGCCTTCATCTGTGCACCGCTGATTATCTGTTCACCGCTGTCTTGCCAAACTGCTTGAACTTCTCCACATCCTTTCCTGCACTGACCTTCCAGCCTTCCCATCCTGTTTCTCATATTTTCTGTTTCTTTTTTTGTCGTTCTATACTTCTATTATTCTTCAGTTTTATCTTTCAACTTTTATATAAAATTTTTCTTTTCAATTCTGCTTTGTTTTTGGTTCAGGGGGGAGGGGTTTGTTTTTGTTTTCTTTGTTTGAGACAGGGTCTCACTCTGTCATCCGGGGCTGGAATGCCATGGTGTCATTGATCATAGCTCACCACAACCTCAAACTCCTGAGCTCAAGCGATCCTCCTGTCTCAGCCTCCCAAGTAGCAGAGACCACAGGCACTCACCATGACATGTGGCTAATTTTTCTATTTTTTGTAGAGATGGGGTCTCGATCCAGCTCCTAGCCTCAAGTGATCCTCCTGTCTCAGCCTCCCAAAGTGCTAGGATGATAGGCATAAGCCTTTGCGCCTGGCCTCAATTCTGTTTTTAATTTCCATGCCATTTTGGTTTTTCTCTGGTTCCTCAGTTTCTTCCTTGGGAACATACAGATAATGGTACTTTCCTTGTGGGTTGTGAAAAGGACGAAGTGTGTGCAGAGCCTGTCCCCTGGCAGGCGCTCAGAAAGTCACTGTTTCTATTATTGGCACAGGCTGGCCTTGGCTGGGAACAGGGCATTCCCATGATTAAACCCTGATTTTGGGCTGCCCTGGGCAGGTCACCCTCACATGCCGTCACTCGGTGACTACAAAAGCCCTCCAAGGCAGGCAGGGGTAATTAGATGCATTTTACTGATGGGGAAACAGGTTCGGAGAGGTAGAGGGACACACCAAAGGCCACAGTCATTAGAAAATGGCAAAGCCAGGCCTCCTGCGCCCAGTTTGTACTATGCCACGGAGGACCCGGGTGAGTCACATGGGCAAAGGTGAGACTCTAAGTAGTCAAGAGAAGCTGGGTTGGACTTTGTATCAGCCTGGGTCAGGACTAAGTCAGCCAAGCCCTGGAGCACTGTAGCTCACCTAAGCCACCTGCTTGTTGGACGGAAGAGGAAATGAAGCCCAGAAAGGGGACAACATGGCACCATCTGGATTAGAACTGGTCTAAAATGATAGATTGGGCACCTGAGCTGGTTCCCCTCTCCCTACTGGTAACTGGTAGGGAGCGGGTGAGGAAGGGCTAGGCCAGCAGGTGACAGTGTCATAATGTCCTGAGGCAAAGCTTGGTAACAATGAAGCGTGGCCAGGAAGCCTTAGCCTCGAGCTCCCTCTGTTGGGTACAGAGCCCTGGAAAGGTGAGGGGCCAAGGGGAGGGCTGGTGGAGACACGGGGACAGAGTCTCCCATCCCTCCATCCCGTCAAACACACACGGATGTCACAGCTGCCAGGGTGGCCCAGCATATGAGTCATGGGAGAGTCACCTGTAGAGTATTGAATGTTCCAGAAAAAGACCCCTCTGTAGGGTTGGCTTTAGGCTGGCCTAACAATGGGCTTCCTACCCAGTCTTTCTACAGCAAAGCCCAGCATGTGACAAGTCCCACTCCTGAACGCAAACTCCCTACTAGCTTCCTGTCACCTCTTTCTTAGATTTAAATAGACTGCTAAGGATCATTAGGTATTTGGGAAGACTTCCAACACATGAACAAAAATTTAAAAGATGACCTGAGAAGAGACAGGAAATAGAAACGAAGAGCATCCAACCCTGTCTTAGGTTCAGAGGGACTGGAGAATATCCTCCACTCGTAAAACAGTAACGATGATTCAAGAAACAGCCCAAGAAAAAGCTTTCAGGAGATAAAATTATGATAGATTAAAATTATTTTAAGTCAAATGCTCTTGGAATGCTCACTTTCGAAGAAGCCAACCTAAGAGAGAGACGCGTGTGAAGACGCACAAGCGGCCCTGAGCTGCGCAGCCTCCCCCGCGCCAGGCACGGGCGGCAGCAGACCAGCTGCTGTGTCTCTGCAGCTACGTGAGGAGCCTCTCGGCTGGACCCAGTCGACCCACAGAACCAGGGAAGATGAAAATCACTTGCTTTAAGAAAAGTTTAGTTGGAAGATAAGGAACTCAGGAAATAAGTAAGAAAAGATAAAAGCTTAGAAGTTCAAGTCCAGTATCAAACTAATGGGAATTCCAGAGGGGCAGAAAGCACTAAGAAAATCTTACATTTCCCGGAGTTTCAGTGTCCTCAACTCTGGGTAAAAGGGTGCACCGAGCGCCCTACAGGGTGAAAGGCGAAGGACCCGCAGCAGGACACGTTGGTGCAACACAGCAGGAGAGCAGAGACCAGTGGAAGACCCTAAAAGTTTCCCAAGGAAAACACAAAACTCTCCTCCAGGACTGAGCATGAGAGGGCGTCACTTCTCCCTAGCAGCACCGGGTGCTAGGAGACGGTGGAGAAACACATCCGAAGTTTGGAGGTAAAGTGTTATCAACACAGAATGGTTGCCGAGTGCAAGGATACAGCGCATACGTTTTCAGATTTGCAGTGCTTGGGGAAACAGAAAGTTCACAGGCAAAAATATCAGTTACCTATTGCTGCATAACAAATGACTCCAAAGCTCAGTGGCCAAAAACAACGATAAATTATTTTGCTCATGAATCTGCAATGTGGACAGATCTTGATGGGGACAGCTCACTTCTCCACGTGGTGTCAGGGCAGCTCATCCAGGGGCCGGAGGATCCACTTTCAAGGTGACTCACGCATGTGACTGTCACGTCAATGCTGGCTGAGGCTGGGGGCCCATGCAGGGGCCTCAGTTCCTCTCCACGGCTGCTTGAGCTTCCTCACGGCACGGTGGAGTGGGCGGGGGCTGAGGAGGTTGCATTAGTCTGCTCAGGGTGCCGTGACAAACACCAGCCTGGGTGGCTTTGACAAGAGAACCCTCTCACAGTTCTGAAGGCTGGGAGTCCAAGATCCAGTGCAAGTGGATTCGGTTCCCGTGAGGCCCTCTTCCTGATGTGCAGACGGTGCCTTCTCACTGTCCCCACGTGGGGGACAGTGCCCTTCTGCAGAGAGGTGTCTCCTTGTAAGGGCACTAATCCCGTCGTGTCAGGGCTCCACCCACATGACCTCATTTCCCTTTACCTCCTTGAAGGCCCCGTCCCCAGATACCGTCACACCGAGAGTTAGGGCTTCCGCGTACGGAAAGGAGGAGGTGGGCGGCACAGTTCGGTCTACGGCGGGGATTCGGAGGGCTCGCGTTCTACGAACACGGTGAAGCACCTGCCCACCCAGACTTAATGGGGGAAAGCCCCCAAACCACACGGTGAGAAGGGCCTGGGGGAGGCCAGGGGATGTCGAGGCCGTCTTTGGAAAGTCTGGTGTGCTACAGTGAGGAACCGTCATCACAGCTATCGCAGCTCAGCACGGAATAATGTCTTAGTCATAATCATGTAAACCCCACATGTGGATTGTTAATGTTTAGAATTATCCCACAGAGAGACCATGAAAGGTTTACGTGTGATTCCAGAACAGAACATAAAGATTTTCCATCTGAACCATGTACAAGTAAGGAAGAATACAGGAAAATGGCGTCTAGAAGGAGGAGAGGAGAAAGAAAAGTCCCACTTAGGTTTTAGGTTTAGAAAACGTCAGAATCACTTTCAGTTTTATTAATAAACCACGTAGTGCAAATACGACAACATGGACTGCCGCCCTGATCACAAAAACCGAGGTTTTTATGGCGTGAGGATAGCGTGTCCAGACGCTTTCTTTTGTGGGTACAGAATACTTAAAGTCTCTAAGTCTACAGCACGTTTATTTGCATCTACAATAATTAAGAGTGGGTACAATTTATAAACCGTTACTTCCATTTGTACTTGCCATGTTTTGTTTTTCACAACATTTGGAAAAGTACCAACTGAAACTTTCCAGCATTGAAGAAAGACATGATGTTTCATATCGAAAATGCCCTCCACGTACCAAAAGCATAAATAAAAATAAACCCACATCCAAACTCAACATAGTAAAACTACACAACATCAAGGATACAGAAACAATGTTATATAATAAGCAGAGAGAAAACCAGATTATCTATAAAAGAACAATAATCAGATTGACGGCAGATATTTCATCAGGAACTATAGGAGCAAGAAAACAGTGAAGTGACATCATTTAAGTGCTGGGAGGAAATAACCGCTAACTTAGAATTTTATAAATTTCTGAGATACCATTTAGGAGTAAAGGCAAAAGGGCCGGGTGAGTGGTGCACTGCCCTTGTCCTGCCTGCCCCGGCCTCCCGGAGCGCTGGGACTGTAGGCGTGAGCCACCACACCCGGCCCTTTGAAAACTTCTGAAGCTCTACGGTTTTCAGTTTTGATGAAATCTAATTTATCTACTTTTTCTTTTGTCTCTGTGCTTTTGGTGTTAGCTCTAATAAACCATTTTATACTTTTAGGTCTGACATTCAGGTTCATGATCCATCGTGAGTTCACTGGGTCCGACTTCATTCTTCTGCACGTAGATATCCAGTTGCCCCGGCATCATTTGTTGAAAACATCATCCTTTCCCAGCTGGATTGTCCTGGCACACCTGTCAAGAGTCAACCGACCATAATTCATTTCTGGACTCTGAATTCAATTCCACTAATCGATACGTCCGTCCTTATGCCGCCGGTACCACACTGTCTTTATCACTGTAGCTTTGTAGTAAGTTCTGAAATCAGGAAAGTGTGAGTCCTCTGTCTTCTTTTTAAAGATTGTTTTGACTATTCTTGTTCCCTTGCATTTCCATATGAATTTTTATATTAGCTTGTGAATTTCTGCAAAAAGGCACCTAGTATTTTGATAGACATTACTCTGAATTTGCAGCTCAATTGGGGGAGTATTGCCATCTTAACAACGTTAAGTCTTCTGTTTCGTGAACATGAGATATCTTTCTGTTAATTTAGGTCCTTAATTTTCTCCAACAATAATTTATAGTTTTCAGTATACAAGTTTTGCACTTTTTTTGTTAAATTTATCCCTAAAGAAGCATTTTGCTCTTTTTGATGCTATTGTAAATTGAGTTGTTTTTTTTGTTGTTTTTTTTTTGAGACAGAGTCTCACTCTGTTTCCCTGGCTAGAGTGAGTGCCGTGGCGTTAGCCTAGCTCACAGCAACCTCAAACTCCTGGGCTCAAGCGATCCTACTGCCTCAGCCTCCCAAGTAGCT
>NW_012153541.1:301247-312476 GCF_000956105.1 Propithecus coquereli | reverse complement strand
TCCCAAAATGCTAGGATTACAGGCATGAGCCACTGTGCCCAGCCCCACCATGTATTTTGTAGGTAAGCACTCTTGAGCTCAAACAATCTGCCCGCCTCGGCCTCCCAGAGTGCTAGGATTACAGGTGTGAGCCACCACACCCGGCCTGAGTTGTTTTTCTTAATTTTATTTTAGAATTGCTCATTGTTAATGTTTAGAAATACAATAATTTTTGTATTTTTTTCTTTTGAATTTTTTTTTTTTTTTTGAGACAGGGTCTCACTCTGTCACCCGGGCTAGGGTACCATGGTGTCAGCCTTGCTCACAGCAACCTCAAACTCCTGGGCTCAAGTGATCCTCCTGCCTCAGCCTCCTGAGTAGCTGGGACTATAGGTGAATGCCACCACACCTGGCTAATTTTTTCTATTTTTAGTAAAGACGGGGTGTCACTCTTGCTCAGGCTGGTCTTGAACTCCTGAGCTCAAGCCATCCTCACGCCTTGGCCTCCCAGAGTGCTAGGACTACAGGTGTGATCCACTGCACCCAGCCAATTTTTGTATTTTGATTTTTTATCCTGCAATGTGATTAACTCATTTACTAGTTATATTTTTTCTGTGTGGCTTCCTTAGGATTTTTTATGTACAAAATGACATCATCTGTAAATAGAGACAGTTTGACTTCTTTTCTGGTTTGGATGCTTTCTTTTTTCTTGCCCAACCGCCCTGGGTAGAAACACCAGTACAATGTCGAATAAAGTGGTGAGAGAGGAGAACATCCTCATCAAAGTGAGGTTTTCTGTAGTCAAAAGGTACATTTGCTGACATTGCTGATCGAATCCTATGCTCGTCACGCCTCCCCGTAAGCTCACTTCCCTGCTTGCTCGCAGAACATGCATCTCGATAGTTTTCAGTGAGCATGTGCAGGGAGCCAATTCCCTTAGTCTCTGTGTGTCCCAAAATGTCTGTTTTGTCCTTACTTTTGTTTCGAGACGGAGGTCTCACTGTGCCACACAGCCCAGGGTGCATGTCTATTCACAGGTGCGATTACAGCACACCATAGCCTAGAACTCCAGTCCTCAAGAAATCCTCCTGTCTCCGTCTCCCACGTGGCTGGGAGGTCAGGAGTTCAAGACCAGCCTGAGCAACAGCAGGACCCCATCTCTACATAAAACAGAAAAAAATTAGCCAGGCGTGGTGGTGGCGCCTGTAGTCCCAGCTACTCAGGAGGCTGAGGCAGGAGGATCACTTGAGCCCCGGAGTTTGAAGTTGCTGTGAGCTAGGATCGCACCACTGCACTCCAGCCTGGGTGACAGAGTGAGACTCTGTCTCAAAAAATGTTTTCAAAGGACACCATCAAGAAAGTGAAAAGGCAACCCACAGAATGGGAGAAAACACTTACGGATCACATAGCTCATCAGGGACTTGTATCAGGATGTATAAAGAAGTCTTACAACCCAAGGACTTGCATCTAGAACACAGAACTCTTACAACTCAATAGTAAAAAGATAAATACTCCAATTTAAAAAGGGGCAAAGGATCTGAATAGACATTTCTCCCCAAAGAAGGCATACAAATGGCCAGTGAGCACACGAAAATACGCACAACATCACGAGCCGTCAGAGAAAGTGCCTCATAGCCACCGTGAGATACCGACACCCAGCCACCAGGATGGCTGTGACAACAAAGACTGAGCACAGCAAGAATCAGTGGACGTGGAGCGTGAGAACCTCGAACACTGCCGACGGGAAGGCAGAACGTGGCAGCTGGCTGGGAGGACAGTCCCTCGTGATGTCAGGCATGGAGTCATCACATGACCAACAATTCCCCACATAGGGAAATGTACCCAAGAGAATAGAAAACGTATGTTCGCACAAAGACCTGCACATGAATGTTCATAGCAGAGTCATTCATGACGGTTAAAAAGTAGAAGCAGCCGTGATGATCACCAGGGGATGATGGGAAGGGAGCTGATCCCCACACCACGGGTCGTTCAGCCACGGAGGGCCACGAAGCGCTAGACGCGCAGCGGCTCGGTGCACCTCGGACCTGGGTGGAGAATGCAGACACAGAGGGCCATGTTTTGTACTGTTTCATTTGTGTGAAGTGTCCAGAATAGGCAAATCCATAGAGAAAGAGCGTGATGCTTGGGAGGGGATGGCGGTGGGGATGGGGAGGGACCGATAATGGTTATGAGGCTTCTTTCGGGGGAGCAGAGATTGTTCTGAAACCTGGCAATGGAGGTGGTTGCGCAACTCTGTGACTATACTAAAAACCACAGAATCGTTCACTTTGAAAGGGTAAATTGTACGGTGTGTAAATTATATGCGTATGAAACAATGGTTTTCAAGACGTTGGCCTCAGACAGAAAGGACAGTGAGCTGAGGGACAGACGACAAAGAGGGCAGCCGGGCAGCATAGCAAGACTCCATTTCTAAAAAAAATTAAAAAATCAGCCAGGTGTGCTGGCGTGCTCCTGCTGTCCCAGCTACTCGGGAGGCTGAAGTGGGAGGATCGCCTGAGCCCAGGAGCTCTAGGCTACAGTGAGCTGTGATGGCCCCACTGCTCTCCAGCCTGGGCGACAGGGTGAGACTCTCTCTCTCCCAAAAAAAACCAGACGAACGATAATGTCTTAGTATGGTACGTCCCCAAATTGCATGGGATATACGTATATTAAAATGTTATTTGTTTATCTGAAATTCTAATTTAACTAGTTGCCCTGTATTTTATCTAGCAACCCTAGAGGAATAATTTATCCCCAACTGAAAACTGCTCTGTTCCTGCCTAACAGGTTGTAGAGCAAACCCTGAGAAGACCCACTGCGGCCAGGCATGTTTACAGGAATACAAAAATACCCAGCGCCGAGGGAGTGAGTGACAGGATGGCAGTAATCTCATCGAAAATTACCAGGCAGGTGAAGAAGCAGGAAAATGGTGCCCTTAAGGAGGAGAAAAATCAACCAGTCAAAACCAACTCAGGTCACCCGCCAACGCCTGTTAAACAGAAAGAACGGAAACAGAAAAAGAACTCAGACCAGCGCGAATGTCGGAATCGACAGGCGAGGATATTAGAGCAGTTACTACAATTAAATTCTGCATATTCGGAAAGTTAAGTAAAAACATGGAAAATACAAAAAGACCCACACCCACCTTTCCAGAGATGAGATGAAGCCTCACGCGACGGATCCGCAGCAAAGACACCGCAGAAGAAAAGGTTAGTAAATCGAGGCTTGGCAACAGAAATATCCAAAGTGAAACAAAGCGAAAAAGTAATTTGCATAGATTAGGAGTGTCAGTGAGCCGTGGGACAATGGAGGACGTGTGCACACGGGGTGAGTGCACACACCCTGGACATAGACCCTCCTTGGGGAAAAGCAGCGAAACCGGGCCTTCAGCGCCACTCGCGGCCCCAGGCAGGCGGCTCTTGCCACGTGCTGCCTGGCCCCAAAATTTAGTCCACGGAGGGCAGGTGACTTGTCCCAGGTTCCCCAGCAGAACAGAGCTAAACTCTTAAGTTCCCAGACTGCTGCCTCCCCTCCTCCAAACACCGCCTCCATGAAGAGGGATATGTGGGATTAGAGTCAGGGACACACTGGCTGTGTGACCTCAGGCAAGTTACCTACCCTCTCTGAATTAAAGTTTCTTTATTTCCAAATGAGAACAATAAGCCCTTTTTTGGTTATTGTTGCTTATTTGAGATATGTGGGGGTAAGAATTCAATGAGATGATGAAGTAAATCCAGTAAATGCTCAGCAAGAAGGGACTCACCCCACTTCCCTGTCCAGAGCGTCGGTCCTACCAGCGCAGCTCAGCGAAAGCCACTGGGACAAGAAAGTCCACACGACTCTTGTTTTCCTCCAGCAAACTTTCCCAATCAGTTTTTGAAAAATTTGTAATCGTTTTCCAGCTTCAATCAGGTACCATCGACAAACAAAACTGTATGTACTTGAGGTGTGCCCCGCGGGGGTGATACAGGGACACGGCGAGACGATTACCCCAGCGAGGTAACTGACACGTCACCTCACACGGCTACCCTTGTGCGTGTGGTCAGGACACTGAAGGTCTGCTCTTTAGTAAATTTCAAGAATTTCAACGAAACAGTATCGCTAACTATAGTCCCCACGCTGCACTTGAGCTCCCAGAACTCACTCACTGGTAACTGAAGGTTTGGGCCCCTTGGCCAATGTCTCCCCGTTTCTTGCACCCGAGCCCTTGGTAACTACCCTTCTGCTGTTTCCGTGAGTTCCACTCTCTTGCCTCCCACACAGACGCGCGATCACGCGGTATCTGCCTGTGTCTCGCTCGTCCTGCTGAGCAGCGTCTCCTGGGTCTGTCCATGTTGTCAGAAATGACAGGATTTCCATGTTCTGAAGGCTGAATAATACGCCACTGTGCGCACATGTGTGTCTTGCATTTTCCTTATCCGTTGCGCCATCAGTGGGCACTTAGGCTGATTCCGTGTCTCGGCCTTCGCGGGCAGCCCTGCAACGAACGTGGGTGTGCGGGTGTCTCTCTGAGACAGCGATTTCCTCTCCTCGGGGTGCACACCCAGGCGTGGGGGTGCTGGATCATACGGTGGTTCTATTTTTAATTTTTTGAGGAGCCTCCATGCTGTTTTCCATAATGGCTGCACCGGTTTGCATTCCCATCTACAACGCACTGCTCAAGCCTCCCTTTTCTCCACATCACCAACGCCTGTTTTCTTTTTTTTTTTTTTTTTTTTTTTTTTTTTTTTTGAGACAGAGTCTCACTGTGTTCCCCAGGCTAGAGTGAGTGCCGTGGCGTCAGCCTAGCTCACAGCAACCTCAAACTCCTGGGCTCAAGTGATCCTCCTGCCTCAGCCTCCCGAGTAGCTGGGACTACAGGCATGCGCCACCATGCCCGGCTAATTTTTTCTATATATTTTTAGTTGTCCAATTAATTTCTTTCTATTTTTAGTAGAGACGGGGTCTCGCTCTTGCTCAGGCTGGTTTCGAACTCCTGAGCTCAAACAATCCGCCCGCCTCGGCCTCCCAGAGAGCTAGGATTACAGGCGTGAGCCACCGCGCCCGGCCTTGAGTTGATTTTTGTGTATGATGTTAGACAGGGTCAGATTTCCTTCTTTTGCATGTGGATACACAATTTTCCCCACACTGTTTATTGAAAAAACTTTCCTTCCCTGTTGTATATTCTTGGCACCTTTGCTGAAGATTAGTTGGCTGTTTTCTCAGTTCATTTTGTGCAGCCACAATAGAATACCTGAGACTGGGCAACTGACCGCGAACAGAAATTTACTTCTCACAGTTCTAGAGGCTGGGAAGTTCAAGATCAAAGTGCTGGTGTCTGGTGGGGTCTTTCTGCAGCATCGCAACAGGGCAGAAGGCCTCATGTGGTGGGGGGGAGAGAGGAAGGGGGTGGCAAATCACCCCGGGCCCCATTCAGGAGGGCAGAGGCCTCATGGCCTCATCACCACTTAAAGGCCCCACCCCTGTTACTGTTACCATGGCAATCGATTTCAGCATAAGTTTTAGAGGGGGCCAACAGCCCTAGCATAGCTTTTCTCCCCTGGCCCCTCAAAACTCTTGTCCTTCTTGCATACAAAATACATTCACTTTGTTCCAATAGCCCCAAAGCCCTAACTCATGCCAGCATCGATTCCAAAGTCCAAGTCTAGCGTCTCATCAGAATCAGACATGGGTGAGCCTCAAGGCGCAACTCATCCTGAGACAAATCCCCCCAGCTGTGAGCCTGGAAATTAACAAGTGACATGCTTCTAAAATAAATGGGAGAGGCCAGGCCCGAGGCCTTTACCTGCCCTTCTCCACAGGAGCTGGGGTGGTCCTGAAATTTTTATTTTCTTTTACATACACGTCGATGTTATAATTGTGAAAAGGTAAGAAAAGACACTCAGGGAAACCCTCGCACGCTCCCTGCCTCCAGCTTTCGCCGCTGAGGGTCTGGAGTGGCCCATTCCTGAGGCAGAATCACACACGCAAGTCTGCGTGTTCCTCGATTTTTACACAAACGGTAGCTCACGTGTCCCGTGCACCGTGACACACACAGAACAATGAAGGTCTCCCCTTCTTTTTTTTTGTTTTTTTGAGACAGAGTCTCACTCTGTCACCCCAGGTAGAATGCAGCGGTGTCATCATAGCTCATGGCAGCCTCGTACTCCTGGGCTCAAGCATCCTCCTGCCTCAGCCTCCCGAGTGGCTGGGACTACAGGTGTCACCACGCCTGGCTAATTTTTCTATAGCAGAGACAGGGTCTGGCTCTTGCTCAGGCTGGTCTCAAACTCCTGAGCTCAAGCGATCCTCCCGCCTCGGCTTCCCAGAGTGCTGGGATTGCAGGCCTGGGCCACTGCGCCTGGCCTGCCCATTCTTGCTAACAGCGGCACAGGATTCTATTCTAGACAAATCAGGGCTGTGCTGTACGGATGAAACGTGGGCCTGCAGGTGAATATTAACTGTCACTTGAACCCCACAGTGACTTCACACAGCAGGAGCATTTCCCGGCATCAGCGTGTGCAAGCATTTAACATGTTGGAACCACGAGACCGCGCTCCATGGAGCTGCACCCTCCATCCCCGCCAGCGGCATCCCTGGTGCTCACGGAGCGCTCATCCGTGGCGGGTTCCGGGAGCTTCTGCACAACCATCCGCTTTGTCCTCGCCCGTGGGGAAGGGTTATAATTATCTGGGTATAGCCGGGGGGCGGTTGGCGCACGCTCAAGGCCACATTCTAGAAGGCGGAGGGCTGGGACTGGGCCCCTCCAGGGCTGGCTGCAGCCGTATCCAAACCCCCGCCTCCTGCTGTCCTTCCATTCTCAAATGTTTTGATCTTTCCTGATCTGATACATTTTTTTAAAATACTCTCTCCTTGTGGTTTCATAAAAGTCGTTTAATCCATATGTATTCCTGTTTGCATCTCTAAAAAATAAGGGCTTTTAAAATGTAACCACAATACCATTATCACGCTATTAAAAATTAACAGCTCTCACCGGTTCCAGGTGAGAAGGAGTAAGGTCACCCTGCCTCTCCCATGCAACGCAGCTATAAAACCTGCACAGAACACACGGAGCGAATATGTGAGGACGCTGTGAAGTAAACAGCAGCCGGCGGATGAGGAAAGAGCAGAATTCAAAGTGCACTGAGCTCGCCGTGAGTTTACCTCTGCTCTGTCCTCTGGTATGTCTGTCTGGACGAGCTGTAACGAGATACAGAAAAGCAAAGAAACGAGGATAACCTAAACGATTTCTAAAAAGAATAAAGCAGAAACAATCACGCTCCCCAAGTTTAAGGCTGACTCCAAGCAGCGTAGGGACGTACACAGAGGTCCACTGGACAGCAGAATCCAGAAAGACCACACAACACGGGGGCCAACGGTGGCGCGGGCGGGAAAGCAGGCCAACAGGGAAAAGGTCAGCCTCTCCAACAGCCGTCCTTGGAACAACGGGATGTGCACACACAGAAAAAGAGAGAGATTCGATTTAAACCACGTCGGGTCACAGGTCTAAGGGCAAAATATAACACGATAAAATTTTTAGATAGACATATCTAAAATCATCGTGATGGCTGGGCGCGGTGGCTCAGGCCTGTAACCCCAGCACGCTGGGAGGCCAAGGTGGGAGGATCACTGGCGCTCAGGATTTCAAGACCAGTCTGAGCAAGAGGGAGACCCCATCTTACATAACATAGAAAAATTATCTGGGTGTGGTGGTGCGCACCTGTAGTCCCAGCTACTCGGCAGGCTGAGGCAGGAGGATCGCTTGAGCCCAGGAGTTCAGCTGTGTCCGGAGCCATGTGGTCCGGTCTGCTCATCTAAGATGGCCGACTAGCCCACGGGATGCGATAAAAAGCCCGCGAAAAGCTTGGTGGTCTCCAGTTACCCATTGTGACGTGGCCCTTGTCTGCCGCCCAGAGGTTCCCTTTTACGGAAGCCCCCTGGACACCAGCACCCCGGAAAGCGCCCCCCTTTCTACTTCCTCCTTCTACCGTACTTAAGCCTCTGCCTTACTACCAATAAATGAGACTTGATCAGACTCCTGTCTTGTCTCCATTTCTTGTGTCTTTCGCCTCTCCTATTTCCCACTCCCTCCCCTGCAGGTCTACGTTGACTATCCCGCGGGTCGGGACACAGCTGCAGTGAGCTGTGATGATGCCACTGCACTGAAAACACAGGGGGAAATCTCTATGACCTCGGATTTGGTGATGGTTTCTTAAATATGACACCAAAGCACAAGCAACAAAAGAAAAAAATAGGTAAATTGGACTTCATCAAAATCAAAAACTTTTGCACATCAAAGGACCCTATCAAGAGAGTGAAAAGAGAACCCACGGGATGGAACAAAATGTTTGCAAATCATATATCTGATAAGTGTTTAATATCCATAATACATATTAAAATATCCAGCTGGGCTCAGTGGCTCACACCTATAATCCCAGAACTCTGGGAGGCCAAGGTGGGGGGATCACTTGAGCTCGGGAGTTCGAGACCAGCCTCAGTAAGAGTGAGACCCTGTCTCTACTAAAAGCAGCAAAAATTAGCCGGGCATGGTGGTGCATGCCTGTAGTCCCAGCTACTGGGGAGGCTGAGGCAGGAGGATCGCTTGAGCCCAGGAGTTTGAGGTTGCTATGAGCTATGATGACACCACTGTACTCTAGCCTGGGCAGCAGAGCAAGACCCTGTCTCACCAAAAAAAAAAAAAAAAGGGAAGGAAATTCTGACACATGCAACAACATAAAGTTGTAAGAATTCACTACGACTACACCCATGCCCCTGAGGTCGTCGTGTCTGCACAGCAGGACAGTCCGTGGTGGGTGTGGCTTCACAACTCCGCTGCAGTGGCCGCAGGGGCAGCAGCATTTACACCAGGGCCACTGGCCAACACTACAGGGTGGAGTCTGGCTGCTGACCTGCTGGGGGCCCCTCCTGGGGATGGGGCTCAGCTGCCTGGGGAGGCAGGAGGGGAGATGCTTGAGGGATGGCAGCTGTCCGAGATGCAGAATCAGTCATTCCAGAGGCACATGCTGGAAACGCACAGCCAGGGCCCAGCACAGGAGGAGCGCAGAGGCGCAGGGCTGGCCGCACGGGGCACTGGCCAGCGGCAGGGGCTGGCAAGGGGGCGAGGAAGAGCGGTGAGCTCCCAGGGGGAGGGGCGAGCCGGAAGCAAATCCTAAGGGCAGGAAAGACACTGTATGGGGGAAAAATCTTTCTACCGAATTCAAAGCATCAGAAAGGGGTTGCCGATTTAGGCCGCAAGGTTCAAAGGTAAAGAAAGGTGCGACGTGGGTTCTGCGCATCGGAGCACCCAGGGGTGTGGGGCAAGGGCTGCTTCCAGCTCGGCGAGAGCCGCCAAGCACACAGGCCAGGAATGGGGGACAGAGACACACCCAGGCCAGGGGACGGGAGGTTACTGCACAGGGAAGAGGCCCCCTCAGTGCAGGGGCCAGTGAGGGGGGCAGTGACCTGGGCCCAGAAGTAAGTGGTATTAGCCAGGTGCTGAGTGTGGGAAATGTGCCCAGGTTAGGGCTGGGGGGCTGGTGGCATCGTTCTGGACTCCACAAGAAGGCTGGGATGTGGTTCATATGTCTGTCCACAAGGGGCCAGGCTGTGTGGGGGCTGATCTCCTAGACTTCGGGTTCTCCCATGGGGTCTTCAGGCCCCGTGTCCCCAGAGAGGCGAAGCCGTTGTTTCTCCTGCCTCCCTCTCCCCGACCTGCCTGGTCTCTCTTGCAGCCTGGGAGTGGCAGCAGTGATGAGGCCGGACCCACGCTGTGGCCTGGGCACAGGGGACAGAATCCTGCCAGCGATCCCTGCTCCGGGCTGCTGTGCGGCCCTTTCTGCCCACGTCCAGGCCCAACAGACTTCTCCTGGGAGGGTCGGAGGTGTGCTCCCCTTCCAGTGCAGACAGCGAGCAGTGGGCGGGGGTGGCGGCCAGGGGTCAGCAAGGACATGGGGGGGCCACACTGCCCCTGGACTTGACCTTCCCAGGCAAGGTGCTCTCGCTTCTCCCTGGGAGTGGGTCCTGCAGGAGAAGCCCCAGGTCCCCAACCCTGAAGCAGGGGGCAGGGTAGACTGCTGCCCCCACCCCAGGGGCTCCCCAGTCACGCAGTGGATGCCTATGGACCTTGGCGGGAAGCCCAGTGGGTCAAGAGAAGGGGGATCCCAGGACAGCGGGGAGGGCTGCAGAAGGGCCTGCGTGGGGATGAAGACTCTGACAGCAGCGTCGCAGAGTCCCCGGGGGTCCCTGGGAGGCCCCAGCAGTTGTGAGGCAGCAGGGGGTGCCTGGCATGAGGAGGCCTCGCTGTCCCTGGGCTGTCAGCACGGGCCCTGGTGAGCTCCTGGGCAGAGGTGCTGGATCCCCCCTACCAGCCCCAGCCCCTTGGGTCTCCTCCGGGCACCCAGACTTGGGTCCACCTCTCCCCCGTCGCCTCTCTGGGCCTCAGTTGCTCCTCTGTCCAGTGGGGTTGGGATTCTCCTTCAGGTTGTGAGTGCGAACTGTCCCTAAGGCAGGACACTCTGGGGGTTCCTCTGGGACTGGAAGGTGAGAAGGGAGACCAGCTCTCTGTCCCGAGCCAAAGCACCCTGCTCCTCCGCACCCCGAGGGGCCGAGCCCACGTGGGCCGTGCCTGCCAATTCGGGGTGCTGAGGCCTCAGCATCTGAGAGGAGCCGTTCCCTGTCGCAGGGTCTGTCACGGATGGCGCAGGAGGCCAGATTGCTCAGGGAGGGCGCGAGAGATTCCAGTACAGGGACGGACATGCACGGCCTTCCAGAACAGGAAGTGCCCCGGGACACGCCCAGGTGTAATATGCAGTGAAAAATCCGGTTTCGGAACGACACACTAACTGTACAGATGTGAACATTCTTCCGAACTGAGAGGAAGTCGCCCAAATGCTCTGTCCTTATGTCTGCACAGTCACTGTGGATCTTTAAACCTTCGTACGAGCTTTTCTACTTTTCCCAGAGTACTGCGGTGCCCAGGTTTGCTGCTCTGTCGGCCGCGACTGAAACTTCAGAAAACACCCAGTGTTTCAAACACCTTTGTGTAGAAAGGGGCCTGCAGAGCTCAGGAAGGGAAACAAACAGAAGGAAAAACGCCACCAAGTGAAAACCCAACGTCCTCACTGGAAGAAAGGGGCCTCCTGGCGGCCCAGGGCCCAGGACCTGCTGTCACCTGTGCAGGGGACCCTCCCGCTCCCTGCAGGCACCTGCGGCCAGGCCGGGCTCCCTCCAGGGCAACTGTCAAAAAAGCAAGCAGCACCCCCAGCACCCGCG
>NW_012153541.1:289060-299539 GCF_000956105.1 Propithecus coquereli | reverse complement strand
GGGCGGGCGGATAGCGAGCGCGGGTTCCGTGTCCGGTCCCCCGTGGCCAAGGGGAGTCCGAATGTTGACGCAGTAAGATACTTGAGAGGAGAGACCGTATTCTTAAAACTCCTATTGCAACATACTGTTAGGATTGTTCCATTGTATTATTAGTTATCGTTGTTAATCTCTTACTGCGCCTAATTTATGAATTAAAGTGCATCATGGCTATATATGTATAGGAAAAAACATAGCATGTGTAGGCTTCACCACTCTCTGCGGTTCCGAGCACCGACTGGGGGGCTGGGATGTGTCCCCCGAGGGTGAGGAGACGACTGTATAATGGAACCTCTGACATAAAGATGGGCTTCCGAGCAGGATCACCTATTGTAGCCGTAACAAATTACCACGCATTAGTGGCTTAGAACAGCACCAACGCGTCATCCTACAGTTCTAGGGAGACGGCTACAGCGGGTCTCGGTGGGCTCAAGTCAGGGTGTCTGCAGGGCTGGTGCCTCGAGGAGCCGTTTGCTTGCGTTTTTCGGCTTCTAGGAAACACCCGCATTCCTTGGCTGGGGGCCCTTCCTCCACCTACGAAGCCAGCAGCAGAGCATCCCTCTCTGCCTCTGGCCCTCCTACGGCCTTGCAAGGACGGGGTGGTGACGGTGTGCCTACCCAGATAGTCCGGCACAGTCTCCCATCCCAGGCTCCTCAACTTAACCACGTCGGCAAAGTCCTTTTTGCCACGGAATGTCACCCATCACAGGTTCCAGGGATGGGGACCAGGACATCTTTGGGGGCCGTTATTCAGTTGGCCACACCACACCTTGGAGGAAGCTGAGCCACACAGGCAACACCACCTGCACGCCCACCCCTGGGGAAACATTCCCGAGAGCAATCGCAAGACCCGGAATATGCACAGATGTCCCAAAGAGAGTCTGGAGGACACTGCAGAAGGGAACGGCTAGAGAAAGAGCACGGACGTAAAAAATGCGAATTGAAATACAAAGCATAGCAAACGGACGGGCAGGTGAAAAGCCCGAGCTAGGGAGGGTCCCTGAGAACAGGCCAGGAGAGAGCGTGAGAGGAAAGGTGAGGCTGGGGGAGAGACCCGCAGTCCCGATATCCCCACTGGGCGCTCCAGGGGGACACCGGAGACGACACTCCCGAGAAAATTTCCTCCAAATTGAAGAGAAATGTGGGTTTTCAGGTTAGAAGGTAGAAACAAAATCTTGACCCAATGCATCATAATCAAATTTCAGAACTTTAGGATAAAGAGAAATCTTAAAAACTGAGAGGGTATTGTGGGTTGAATTGTGTCCACCGAAAATGTACGTTCAAATCCTCACCCCCAGCACCTGGCATGGTGACCGTGTTTGGAAACAGTCTTTGCAGACGTGATCAAGTTGACACGAGGTCATGCGGATCAGAAGGAGTCCTAAGCCCAGGACCGGTGTCCTTATCAAAGAGGGGGACGTGGACACAGAGACACAGACACAGCGGAAGACACTGTGGTGAGAGGCAGAGCCTGGAGTGACGCCGCGACCAGCCCAGGAAGGCCGAGGACGACTGGCAACACCAGAGCCGGGGACAGGCATGGAGCAGCCTTGACCCTTGGGCTTTCAGAGGAGCACATCTCTGCCAACACCTTGATTTGGGGACTTCTGGCCCCCAGAACCGTGAGAGAATAAACACCTGTTGTTCTAAGCCGCCAGGCTCGTGGCAATTTCTTAGGAAACCAACATAGGAGGGACAGAAGGAAAGCAGGCGGGGAGGAAGGTTACGGGGGAAAGACGAACAGACATCAGAGCGGCCTGTACAGCTGGAGCACACAGCCGGGGAGCGGTGGCCTCGCGTCTGCTCCAACCACCGTCCGTCAAGCAGGACAGTGGAATAAAGGCGTCTGCCAACCCGCCAGGACCCGGGGAGGTGACCCCACAAGCCTGCTTCAGGGGAGGAATGGCTGGACGACGCTGCCCTCGCGAAGACCAGGAGGCCGCAGAAGGCAGGTAGCAAAGGACGCAGAGGAGCCGGCGGCATGTGGCGAAGTCCGTGTGTGTCGGTGGCGAAACATGGTAACCAGGATCGCGGTCAAAAATGGCTTCTTGGCCACCTCCCCTTCCCCAAACCCTTCTTAAAAAAAGTGAAGGAATTGTTCTTGGGAAAAAAACCCCAAGAACAAAGAAAGCTGAGGAGGAGGCTACAGTGGATGGGCCATCTTGACGTCCGTCTCCTTCCTCCTTTTGACCGAAAGCTGGAGGATGCACCACAGGAGGTGTAGCCGTCAGCGCAGCGGAGTTGCGCTGTCGTAACAAACAGGCCTGGATCACAGCGGCTTCCCGCAGCCAAGGCTTCTTCCTCACTCAGGCCAGGTCAGTCCTGGACTCTCTGCAGCTCTGCTCGCGTCCTGCCCTCCATCCCCACTTCGCCCAGGAGCCAGGTGGAAAGAGCAGCCCTCTCCGGGGCACAGCTGTCCCTCGGAAACAGGCGCCAGCTCTTCTGGCTTCTGCCCGGGTGGGACCCAATCAAGCCGCCCAGCCGGCCATCTGTGAGCGGGGACAGTCCTCCTCCCACAGGCAGGGACTCCGCGGCAACTCCGAGGGTGCTGAGGAACTGGGGGTGCAGGGTGGGTGAGGGGTCTCCCCCCATTTTCCCCCCATAGCCAGGCCTGTTCCCTTCCAGAGCTGACAAGACACTGTCTTCTCCAGAGAAAATGGATCTGAGGATTCCAGCCGGGGGCGTGGGAAGGTGAGGCTGGAGGAGGACTGCTCCTGACTTCTGGGCCCCTGGGCCCCCTTCCTGCTGCCAAACTCCGAAAAATAAATAATTTAAAGAGATTTATTCTGAGCCGAACATGTGTGACCATGGCCAGGAGAGCCACGCCCATGGAGCCTTGAGCAGGTGGTCTCGCCATGGTTGGGTTACGGTTTGGGTCTTGCTCTGTCACCCAGGCTGGAGTGCAGTGGCATCATCATAGCTCATAGCAACCTGAAACTCCTGGGCTCAAACGATCCTCCCACCTCGGCCTCCCAGAGTGCTAGGATCGCAGGGGTGAGCCACTGCGCCCGGCCATACAGTTTGGTTTTATACATTTCAGGCAGATAGGACTTACAGGTAAAGTTGTAAATCAATGTATGGAAGGTGTACGTTGGTTTGGCCTGAAAAGGCAGGACATCTCGAAGTCGGGGGAGCTTACAGGTTATAGGTGGGTTTAAAGAGTCCTGGGTTTGTAATTGGTTAAAGAAATGAAACTTTGTCTATAGGCTTGGAATGTTTTAAGTTAACATAAGCACGTCTGTTAATCCGAGGCAAGGCACCAGATACAGACTGGAACCATCTGTTAAGTAAATCGATCACCTACCTGCAGGTGTGGCTCAAGCTCTGTCTCGCATGGCCTCAGGCCTGTTCATGAGTCACAGAGGACATCTGCAAGAAGGCAGGTGGCCTGACGAGGCTTGTCTGACCTCCCTTATGGCCAGCAACTCAGCTTCAGGGTATTTCTGGGGTCCCCTTGACCAAAAGGGGATCCATTCGGTTTGCTGGGGGGCTTAAAATTTTAGTTCGCACTCTGCTGCCCCAAGATGCTACCAGGCAGGGACCCTCCACCCCCCACCCCAAGCAGGAGACCTGAGGAGCCTTCTCGGAGACGTCAAACTGCCCAGGAAAAAGACCACTTTTCAGGGTCCCCAAGAAAGAAGCAGACCAGTTGCCAGGTTCCCCCTGGACACCTCACAGGGAGCTGCGGGGCCTTCCCACCCCGAGGAGGGCGCTGTGCAGGGAGAAAGACCAGAGCACAGAGGGAAGCACCTGGGGGAGACGGTGAGGGTGGTGGGAACACCACCCACCAAAAATCCCCCAAAATGATAATCCCAGAGAGAAGAGAGACGCCGTTGCCATCTATGAGCAATTTCAGTGACCCCTGTATGTTTTTATAATCCTCTGCCTCTCCTGTTTTAGATTCTTAGGCCAGTGGGCCTTGATGGCCAGAATCCTGCGACTTTTTACTTGTCCTTTTTGAGTTGTTTCGGGAAAATAGCAGGATTTCTCGAAGACAACAGCGTTGAGATTCCGCAGTCCAGTGGGCAGACTTCCTGAGGTCAAGACTTGCCGCCCCACAACCTGCCCCATGCACTTAGTCCCTGGTTATAGTTAGATCCGAGGCCAGCACGGTGACTCACGCCTGTAATCCCAGCACTCTGGAGGTCGAGGCAGGAGGATTGCTTCAGCCCAGGAGTTCAAGACCAGCCTGAGCAAGAGCAAGGCCCTGTCTGTACAAAAAATAGAAAAATTAGCTGGGCGTGGTGGCGCCCGTAGTCCCAGCTACTCGGGAGGCTGAGACAGGAGGATCGCTTGAGCCCAGGAGTTTGAAGTTGCCGTGAGCTAGGCTGACACCACGGCACTCTAGCCCCGGAGACAGATCGAGACTCTGTCTCAAAAAAAAAAAAAGAAAAAAGAAAAGAAAGAAAATCTGCTCCACAGACAGGGTAGATGCTGGTTCTCCCTGCCCTCTATTTAAGCAACAGCTTAATTGGAGGCTACACAAGGGGAGGATATTCATGTTATTTCTTGGGGAGGGGCAATGTTTTCCTGGAATGAGGATGACGCCCTCCTTTTGACTAAATACATCAAACAAGAGGTGTCCTGGCCTCGGGTGCAGATGGTCCCTTAGAGGCTTTCGTGGCAACAGCTGTGTGATGAAGCCCCAAGGTGGGGGGGCCTGTCTCTCCAGCGTTCCGGTCCTAACAGGTTAGAACTTGTCCTGCCAAGGGCAGATCAGGGCAGCTCGCAGCCGTGCCTGGGACTTCCCGACTTGGGCACACAAGGCCGGCACATCTGACAGTGCCCAGTGCAAGCCCAAGGTGATGCCCGAGGCAGTGCCCGCCAGTGCCCCGGCCCAACTCCGGAGTGGGGGGCCTGCAGCCGCCCTGCTGACCCCGACTCGTCCTCCCGGGGCCCCCGCCGGACATCTGGGAGGGAAGGGGGAGGTGCGTGGTGTGGGGGCTGAGAGCAGCAGTCTGTGACCCCTCTTTGGCCCTGTGGGCCCCGTCCCGTGCCAGGCGGCACTGCCGGTGGACGTTCCTTCTTGCTGCCGGCTCCCGGTTGTTTACTCAGCACTCATCTGAGTTTACACAAAATACTTCTGGTCCTTCACGAGCCAGAGGAATGAGCTTCTGGGGAAAATGAACGAGGAGGGCTGGCTCAGCAAGCCGCCTGGGCAAACGGGCTGACAGCCCCCCAGGCCTCAGCCCCCAAAGCTGCCCAGGGCCTCTGTGGCCACGCACACCCCACGCGGTCATCTGTGGCCCTGCATGGCCGCATCCGTGAGGACTGGGGGCGTGTCCCCCTCCAGAGTGGGGACCGGATCCAGGCAGCTTGCGGGAGCAGAGCCCCCACCCAGGGGGCTCCCACCACCCCAGCCTCTGCCCTGCTCCCCTGAGGTCACCTGAGAGCCCTGACAGCGGCTCTCGAGGGACCCCACCCAGACCCTGGGACATGCGGGGAGTTGTCGTGCAGCTCTGACCCTTTGGGGTGTAGACCGTCCTTGCCCCCCTGAGTCCCTGGGGTGGGAGCAGGGTGCCCGTGGGGAGACCCCTCCCTGGAGCCAGCCCACCGCAGACACCGCGTCACCTCGGAAGCCCCCTCCTCGGGGAGCCCTGCCTGGCAGCCAGGGCAATGACCTCATGCGGGGGCCTGGGCCGAGCCAAGCGGGTTTGCAAAGTGACGTCCACTTGACCACTTTATTAGCTTCTGCTGCTGGTGCCCTGTAAATGTCTCCAGGGCTGAGGACGCTGTAGATCTTCGGTCAAGGATCTCTGGCAGCCTTGCCGTGCCCACTGCCAGCACCCACGCTGGTAACGCGGCCCAGTCCTGACCCTCCCGGAGAGAGGCCGGTGCCTGGGGACATTGTTTCTCCTCCACTGCCTTTTCTGGAGCCTTCTGAACCTCCTTCCAGCAGGGATCATAAATCCTCTTCCTGTTAGAAGCAGCGTGCGGGCTGGTTTTCTGTTGCTTAGGATCAGAAGCGTCCTGTTGCGAACTGCAGAGAGTCGGGAAAGATTCATTTAATTGCTCAGTGAAGAGGGGGACTTTATGGACAGGAGAGAAAAGGGGCAAAAAGGACTCCGGGTTTGGGATAAACTCACCCTGCACAAGGAGACCATTCGAGGGGACCCACTAAAAGAGGGGGGGCCACATAGCAGCAGCCCCTGATGTTAGCTCAGCCCACACAGGGCTCACCGCGTGCCGCGCCACCCCCAGGCCCACGGGAAACACACCGAGGAGGAGGCACACCCCACGTGGCCGTTCCACCCAGAAGGAAGGGCCCACGTTGGCCTAGGAGGAAGTGTGTAAATAGGCCGGGCTCACGGCTGTAATCTCAGCATTTTGGGAGGCTGAGGCAGGGGGATTGCTAGAGCCCAGGAGTTGGAGGTTACTGTGAGCTAGGATGATGCCACTGCACTCATGCCCAGGAAACAAAGTGAGGCCCTGTCTCAAAAAAAAAAAAAAAGAAAAAAGAGAGAAAGAAAACAGCATCTGCTGTTGGCGAAGGTCTGAGCCGCACAAGGGGCGGCTGTGTCACCCCTGCTGTCCTCCCATCCCTCGTGGGAGACTTGTGGGGAGTGGGGGCAGGGGGCTCTCGGGAGGACGTGATACGGTGCGAAGCGGTGACCTGGAGAAGAATGTTCCAGCAGAAGGAACACAAGGGCACGGGGTCTTTGATGATCTGCATGGAGCAGAGAGGAGGCCGCAGCAGCGGGGAGCAGCTCCAGTCGCTCTGTGGGCGGCCAGGCCTGGCTGCTTTGAAAGGAGCTCTCTGTGCCCTGTGCAGGGCAGGCTGGACGCTGGGGAGCGGGGGTGGGAGGGATTGCTTGGACCAGGGCGGCAGCAGCAAAGGAAGCTGCTCCTTAGGGCGTATCTGGAAAGAGAACGGAGGGGCCATGGTGACGGCGCAGGCCCACCCCACCGCGGGTGCCTCCACGGCAGCCTGGGTCGTCCTGGGCTCGGGCGTGCCGCACGGCAGCGCAAACACCCCGGCCCCAGTGACAAGCAGAGAAAAGCTGTCGTGCCCTACGCCTGTCCACACGCTGTCCAGCCCGTCCACCCTTCCACACGCCTGCAAATGTTGGCAGCTCGGTGCCCTCCGAGGCTGGGCTCTGCAAGAGCCCCACGCAGGCTCCACGGTGGCCGGGGCGGTGCAGGCAGCGTTCCGGGCACCTGGGCGCGGTGCTCTGGCGTGGGGCAGCCGCGAGTGTGCCGGGCCCTGTGTGGCTGTGGCCCAGAGCGACGCTCGAAAGAGTGGGGCCAGGCAGGGACCCGTCCACGTCGGCGGCTGCTGTTGCCACTCACTCCCCTCCACGTGCCTCCACCGTGCCTTTGTTCTGTAGGTGTGCACGTGCCCCACGAAATCGGCATCTTCAGAGACTTGTGTCCTACTTTCCAAAGCCGATGTTCCGTGGCAAGCTCTTCCTTGCCAGCGGCGAGTGCACACTCAGCTGTGAGCAGCAGCAAGCCCAGCTTAAAATGGACAAGGGCTTTGGCGTGGCCCCGTGGAGCCCATCCGTGGCCCACAACGGCAGAGAAGCCGTGGCTCCCGCCCAGTGCCAGCCAGTGCTCCAAGGAGACCAGGAGGGGCCCAACCCAGCATACACACACGTGCCGCCCAGCAGGAAAGCTGTGGGTGGCACACAGCATACCCCTCCACCTGGCTTCAGCAGAAAGGGCACGTCTGAGGCCACCAGCTGTTGAGGGTGGGCGTCACTGGGCTGGGGACCCGCTGCTCTGCACATGTGACTCACACAGCAGCCTTGAGTGAGCAGGTTTCCATGGAAATCCAGCATCCTCCTGTCACATCCCACAGGAGCTCATGGGGCCCTGCCCTCCTCCATGCGGTTTGGGTGGCCCCCGCGAGCCATCCAGGGCCAGCTACAGGACCCATGCCTGACAACTTAGCACCTTCCCCATCTCCAGCCATAGCTGGTTCAGAAATGGGCACACCACAGAAGCTACCTGCCCCAGGGCGTCCCCAAGAGTTACCTGGAAAGATGGCTTTTTTCCACTGTCAAAGGCTGAACTTGTGAGGTGTAGACAGGGAGCAGTGGGTTTTATCCTGCAATTACTCCAGGATAGCCTGAAACCCTCACAGAGGAGCACAGACCCACAGATGGAAAGAGAAACTCCTGGATCCAGCCATGCCTGAAACCATCAGACCTGGTTTCTTTCTCCCTGGACATTCTAGTCATACGGATCAACAAATCTCCCTGTGCTCAAGCCAGTTTGGCCTGGTGTCTGCACTCAGAAGGCTCGACACCAACCAGGGAGTGAGTGCCACGCTAAGTCAACCCGGGGCAGAGAGAGGGCTCTGCCACACAGCACGAGTGGACAGACAGAAAGCCAGGGCCAAGGGTGAGGGGGGAATGTTGGCTCCCAATGTGCAGGTCCACACTGAAGAGTTCATTAAAATGCACTCTCACGTTTTACAGCCCTAGCTCTTCTGTAAAAACTGCCGACAATTCCTGAGCACTTACTTCATGACGTGGGTGAACTAACGCAGTCCTCCCAACAACCACGCAGGTACTGCCACCCGCTGTCTTCTACGGACGGGGAAGCCACCGCAGACAGCGGCTCCACGGCTTCCCGCGCTTCTTACAACATTCCTGACATTTGGTATTGACCTTGCGTCGGCCTCACAGAATCAGTCGGGAGATACTCCCTCCCTTGTAGTTTCTGGACAGGTTTGAATAAGATTGGTGCTATTTCTTCAACTGCTTAGAAGAATTTCTCTGTGAAACCATCTGAACCTAGAATTTTCTTTGTGGGAAGATTTTAAATTATAGATTAAATTTATTTAATTGGTGTAGGACCATCCGGACTTTCTATTTCTTCTAGTATCAGTTTTGGTAAATTGTGTCTCATCTAAAATTTCAAATTTCCTGTCATAAAGTTCTTCATACTGTCTTCCTCTTACCATTTTAGTGCTCGCCGTGTCTGTAGTGATGTCCTTCTTCGTTCCCGATAAAGAAGTGTGTGTTTTCTTTTTTCTCACTCCATCTTTCCAGCAGCTCATCAACTCTATTCATCTCTTCAAAGAACCAGCTTTTGGCTTTGTTGATTTTCTCTGTTTTTTGCTTTGTTCCATTAACTTCCGCACTTTTTTTTATTATGTCCTTTCATCTTTGGTTTTAATTTATTGTTCTTTTTCTAGCTTCCTGAGTTGAATCTTAGAGCATTAATTTTCAACCTCTCTTCTAAAGGTATAAATTTTCCTCCGAGTACTGTTTTAGCAGCTTTTCACAGCATTTCTTAGTCCATATTTTCACTACTGTTCACTTCAAAATACTTTGCAACTTCCATTGTGATTCATTGTTGACCCATTGACCATGTAGAAGTGTGACATTTAATGTCCAGCCGTTTGGAGACTTTCTAGGTAGTCTTTCTGTTGTTGATTTGGTTTTTGTTTGTTTGCTTGCTTGTTTTTTAGACAAGGTCTCTGCTCTGTCACCCCAGCTAGTATGCAGTGGTGTCATCACAACTCACTGCAGCCTCCAACTCCTGGGCTCCAGCGATCCTCCTGCCTCAGCCTCCCGAGTCGCTGGGACCACAGGCAGGCGCCACCTTAGCCCAGCTAATGTCATTGAGTTTTAAAATAATTCAGAGAGAACACATTGTATTATTTCAATCCCTTGACATTTGCTGAGACTTGTTTATGGCCCAGAATATGGTTTATTTTAATAAACATCCTATGTGGATAGGGAAAAAATATGTATTCTACAGCTATTGGGTGAAGTGTTGTATGTATGTGAATTAGGTCAGGTTGGCTAATTCTGTTGTTGAAATGGTGTGAGGTTGGCTCAAGGATAAAGAATAGACGCTACGTTAGAACGGAGTTCAGAAGATCACATGTATGTGATATCTCAACTGATTTCTGTTGAGGACTCTTCTCCCATTCAGTGGAAAAATAACGCATTTCAATACATGATGCTGGGTCAGCCAGAAATCCATATGGAGAAGTGAGCTCTGACCCTACCACACCATGGTAAGAATTAATCTGTGATCCATCATAGATCTAAATGTGAATGCTAGAATAATTAAACTTCTAAGAGAAAACAGGAGAATGTCCTAATGAAAAAGCACTAACCATAAAAGTAAAGATTAATTGGACTCCACTAAGAACAACTCCTACCCATTAAAAGCAGTAAAAGCAAACCAAAGAGTGGAAGAAGATATTTGCAATATCTTCAAATAAATACGAACCCAAGGATCCACCTGCAATACATAGGCATGTGTCAGACCGAGAACACATATCCAGAATATGTAAAGAACCTCTACAAATCAATAAGAAAAAGATAGACAACTCGATTTTTTTTTTTTTTAAAACAGAATCTCGCTATGTTGCCCAGGCTAGAGTGCGGTGGAGTCATCCTAGCTCACAGCAACCTCAAACTCCTGGGCTCAAGCGATCCTTCTCCCTCAGCCTCCCGAGTAGCTGGGACTACAGGCATG
>NW_012153541.1:278808-287985 GCF_000956105.1 Propithecus coquereli | reverse complement strand
TGCTGCACGTCCGAAAAGGGCTGATAACCAGAATCTATACAGAACTCGGGAAAATCAGCAAAAAAAATCAGACAACCCGATTTTAAAACGCAGCCGGGCGGGAACCCGGGCGGCTGGTGCTCGGTCTAATCGCTCGGCCAGCGGGTTCGGGTTCGGGTTCGGGTTCGGGCGCCTCCCCCGCGCAGCCGGGAACGCGCTGGCTCCTCCTTAGGCCGGGCCGCGGCTCCGCCCCGGGGTCGCCTCTCCTTAGAAGGCCAAGCCCGGGCCTCGCCTCCCCGGCCGGGCGCGCTCGGCGCTCTCCGGCTTCTGGCCCCGCGAGCGCCGGGAGCCGCGACCTCGCGCCGGGGCGGGGGCCGGGCGGGCGCGTCCTCGCCGCGGCGCACGGAAGGGTCGAGATCGGCGGGGACGGCGGCGAGCGGGTCCTGAGGCCAGAGCCCCGCGCCCGCGCCCGCGCCATGCGGCGGGAGAGGTGAGCGCGCCGGTCCCCGGGACGCCTCCCCGCGGGGCGCGAGGTCGGGGACAAACGCCCGCGGCCGCGGGTGCGGAGGGGGTGGGCCCAGCCCGGGAGCCGCGGCCCAGCTCGGAGCGCGCCCGGCGGGGGTCCCGGCCGTCGCCTGTCGCCGGAGGCTGGCTGTGCCCGCGCGCCGCCGCCTCCCCTCCGAGTCGCCCGGCCCGAGCAGGTCGCCGTCCCCGCGGCGCCTCCGACCCCTGGCACCCAGCAGCGCGGGGACCTTGTGATTTAGTCGGAATCTGAAAGAATGGGACACTGCTTTTAAAGATTCGGGGTCCCGAAGCGGGAGGTTACCCCAGCTGGCTGCGGCCCTTCCCGAGGGCCACGCCCAGCCCGGCCTCCCAGTGCGCCCCGGCCGGGCGCGCGGTCCGGGCGCACGCGGTGGGGCGGCGGCTCCCCGCGCCCGGCCGTTCCCCGCCGCCCCCGCGCCCCGCCGCCCCCCGAGCTGAGCGCCGTCTGCCCGCAGGTGCGGCGCCCCTCGACCGCGTCCCCGCCATGGAGGTGCTGCGGCGCTCCTCGGTCCTCGCCGCCGAGATCATGGACGCCTTTGACCGCTCGCCCACCGACAAGGAGCTGGTGGCCCAGGCCAAGGCGCTGGGCAGGGAGTTCGTGCACGCGCGGCTGCTGCGCGCCGGCCTCGCCTGGAGCGTGCCCGAGCGCGCCGCGCTCGTCCCGGGAGGCCGCCTGGCGGAGGTGTCCGCGGTGCTGCTGCGCCTGGGTGAGTGTGGTCCCCAGGCCGCCGTTCCGGGCGGGCGGTGGCCGGGCCTGCCGCGTCTCGGGGTGCAGCTGCGCCGGCCAGAAGGCCCGGCCAGCGCCCTCCTCTGCGGGACCTTGGCCTCCCCGGGGCGGCGAGGGGGCCGGCCCTGGCTGCCAGAATCTGCCTGGGAGGCCCGGCCTGGTCGGCGCCCCGTCTGGCCTCTGGGCTTCCCCACTCGCTGGCTCCCCACCCCCACCCCTTTTGGCTGCTCAGCCCAGATCTCAGACATTCTTGCCATAAACAATAGAAAGCTCCAGAAAGAATGATTTAGTGGCTAAATTTCCAGAGTGACCCTTGTACTCAGCTGAGCGCAAAAATCCTTTGTCAGACCACGTGTGCCATGTTTGTTTTGGAAAGTAGGTCCTTGCAGTTACAGGCCGGGTTCCTGCCACCTGCTGCACTTTCCTTCCGGCCCCGTGGGAATCTCGCCCACCACTGGGTGGGCAGCCAGAGCTGCGAGGCGGGTCCGTGAAGACATCTGGGGGTGCTTGTTTCTGGGGTCACACGCAGCCCAGTGACTGCCTCCCCCTCCCCAGGGTCTCGGCCCCAGAGAGGGAGACTTTGCCAGCCCCCGCCACGGCCAGCGGAGGCCACTCATCCATGAGTGTTTACTGGGCGCCCAGAGTGGGCACACGGAGCCTGTGGCCGTGCCCAGGAAGGGGAGGTGACAGCAGAGGTGACACCCTGAATGGGCAGCTCTCCAGGCAGGCTGTGGGGGAGTCGGGGCGTTTGGAGTACCCCGTAAGGGGGGACGTCACCCCTCTTCTCCAGCTGACACCGGTGTGCGTTTGTCTTGTTTTTGCTGGTCCCAAGGAGCAGGGCTGACTGCCCTGGCCTGCCCAGGAGTAGGGTGGGGGCAGGGATGGCCTCCAGGAGGTGGGGAGCACTGTCTGAGAAGGGAAGGAGGGAGAGGCTCCTAGGTGTGGAGAAAGGCGGGGTTCCCGGGGTCCGGGGGTCGGCCAGGTGTCCAGAGAGCCTGGTCTGACGAGAGGACTCCGCGAGGCCGGCTGCCCCGTGGCCGTCCCTTCCAGGACGACCCAGCGGTACGTTCCAGGGGCCTCTGGAGAAGATGATTCCTTGGCCTCTTGAGATCCCCCAAACCCCTGGGATGGCCAGAGGAAGCTCCAGATGGCTCAGGGGGCCCCAGAGGGAGGCGGCTCCGACCCCGAGGCGTCTGGTTCACGTCTGTCTGCTGCGTTCTGCCCTCGCAGCTGCTCAGGCTGAGCCCCCACGGGCGCTGTCTCCCTGGCCCCTGGCCTGCCCCCAGCCCCCAGGCAGCCGCAAACAGGAAGAAGCCCAGGTTGTGTCCCCACAGTGGCCCTGAGGTCTTTGTGGGAACAGGCAGAAGCCCTGGGAATTTCCGCGCCTGCCCCCGGCCCCGGCCTCTCCTCGGTCTGCTCCGGTTCCAGATCTTTATGAATTAGACGGAGAGCAGCTGGCCTCATGGTGACACCAGCGCCCTCGTCGCTGGCCTCTCCGGTCGGCAGCACCTCCCTGTGCGTTGGCTGCAGAGCTGGCCGGCTGGGGACGCCCAATCTGAGGGCCAGGTGGAGTTCCCGGCACTGTCTGCCCAGTGCCTGCACACCGCAGCCACGGGCCCTGCCGCCAGTACGTGAGGCAGGCGGGCCTGTGGGGGGGGCATTTCCGCGGCTGCCACATCCCAACACACCCGCGTGGCACCAGGAGCCCAGGTGGGGCGTGGGCGGTGCTGGTGGCCCAGGACAGTGGCTCAGCCTGTGCCAGTCAGTTCACCTGTGCCACCCCCGAGTGATGCTGGGACCTGAGCCAGGATGGCTCTTGGGGGCTGCCTGTGTGAGGTCCCCCGCTCAGCCCCTCCCCAGGCTGGGCTCTGGCTGCCTGCCGGCCCCTCCTGCTGCCTGGCAGCCCGGCCGCCCGTCTGCCGTGAGTCATCGAGCAGGCACGGCCCACGCTGCACCCAGATTCCTGCTGCACCCAGATTCCTGCCCCACCGGCTCGGCCGGCTCGGCCCTGGGGGGGCTCGTTGGAGGGGCAGCAGCACAGGGGCAGGACTGGGGGTGCCCTCGGCACCTCCCTGGTTTCCTTGTCCCCAGGGGCTGAGGTTGGGGGGTCAAGTGAGGTCGGGTGGGTTCCGCAGCCAGCCGTGTCCACAGGGGCTGAGCCGTGGCTGCTCTGACCTGCTCATGTGACCGCGCAGGGGATGAGCTGGAGCTGATCCGGCCCAGCGTGTACCGCAACGTGGCGCGGCAGCTGCACATCTCCCTGCAGTCCGAGCCCGTGGTGACTGATGCGTTCCTGGCCGTGGCAGGCCACATCTTCTCTGCAGGTAGGCCTGGCCCGTCCACCCCACGGGACCTCACGGAGGGGCTCGGGGTCTGTAGATCGGGGCAGGCTCACGGGGGCCCCAAGAGACGGGCCTGCCAGTCTGGAGGCTCACGAACGCCTTCTTGCTGCTGGGTGTCCCGCCGCGTGACGGCCCGGCCTGGAACACGCAGACTCAGCGCCGTCGGTGCCTCCTGTGGTCCTGAGGGCCGGAGGGTGTCGGGCAGCTGGCGCCGGCGTCTCCAGCAGCTGTGGTCTGGCATTGGCTGGGGCTGCCGTGCGTGACCCAGGGCGGCCAGCGCTGGCTGTCGGTTCCTGCACGCGACCCTGCGCGGGTCTCAGGATTCTCCCAGGGGTGCTGGGTCCCGGGCGGCAGCATCCCAACAGTCCAGGTGGGCGCAGCCGGGCTCTTATGATGTACCCTCGGAAGTCACAGGTCACTCTGCCGAATTCCGGCGTGGGCCAGGGGTGAGTCTGAGCACGAGGCGCGGGTTCTAGGCAGAGTGCTCCTAAGTACTGTCCGGCACTAGGTGCCGCTCTGCACTGGGGGACCCCGGGATGACAGGAGGCCTGGGAGCTCGGAGCAGGGAGGGCCATGTTCCCCTGGGGCTTTCTGGGAGACCCCGCGCTGCAGGCGTGGAGGTCCCCCGTGTGTGAGCTGGCCTGGGTCTGTCGTCGTGTGACCTTGGCCCTCCCCTCCCCGGTCTCAGTTTCCTCCTCGGTAGGACGGTCCCGACGGCAGAAGCCGGGCTTTAGGGCCGAGGGTGCCGTGGGGAAGCCACAGTCCCTGCAGGGCGAAGATGCACCCCCAGCAGAGAGGGCCCCTCAGGGCCAGGGGCCTTCCTGAGGCCTAATGACCTCTGCCCACCCGAGAGATGACGAAAAGAGGCCGAGGGTGAGGGGCCACTGCGTCCTGGTCAGAGGAGGCCCTGGCTCCGCCGGTCCCAGCCTTATGGGGCGACCCTGTGCTGACGTCTCCTGTCCCCTCCCAGGGAGGCTCCTCCTACTCTTGGTGGGCAGGACAGATGCGAGGGGGGCCGGCTCCCCCCACCGGGTCCTGGGAAGGGGGTCCAGGTGGGGTTTGGTCCTGTCCCAGGTTGTTCTGTTGCTGCAGCACAGGCTGGCCCAGACCACAACTGAGGGCTGCAGGGGACCGCTGGCCGTGGCATGGGGTTAGGGGTGGGGCCTGGCTGGTGCAGTGGCAGGACTCCCTGTCCAGTGCTCCTCAGGGTGGCCCCGGAGCCTGGAGTCTGTCACTGCTCCCACGTTCCTTTGGGAGGTCGTGAACCAATCCCTGTCGTTAAGGTGGGCTTCAGAGGGCCCCAAGTGCCAGCCTGGTGGGGCTGGGGGTGGGCGTCCTGGTGTGGGCTTTGCCTGGGACGCGTGGCACAGCTGGGTCAGCCAGCTGGGCCCCCGCCCAGCAGAGGGGCCAGAGCACAGGGGCAGGGCTTGCGGGGGCTGGGGTGGGCGGTGGGGACGGGAGCACTGCCGCTCCCCAAGGGCGACCTGGGCAGGCGCCTGGGGGAGGAGGGAGCGGTGGGGCCCAGGAAGGAAGCCGGGAGCAGCAAACGTCCTGAGCTGACGCTGATGACCACCCTCCGCCCTCCCTCGACCACCCTCCAGCCTCCCTTGGCGGACGCCGGCGCGTGGGTGGCCGCCGGGTGTCTGTCTCCGGGCTGTCTGGCCAGCCGGTTTACGAGCCGCCCGCTGGCTTTAAGAGGAACGGTCATTTCTGAGGACGTGGCTCTGGCCTGCCGCGGTGCAGAGGGACGGGGAGGTGGGGACTGGCCGACACCCCTGCTGCCTGGCCCTGCCCAGTGCAGGGGCCGGGCTGAGGTGGGGCGTCCCCGGGGGCACACGCAGCACAGGCGGCATCTGCGTTTGTAGAGAGCTGAGTTTTTGCTGGAAAACTGGAGCAGAGCCCGCCCCAGCCAGCACCACGGGCTCGTCCACCAAGCCCCTGTGTCTCTTGTGGCACCTCCACGCCCCCACCGGCCCCCGGTGCCACACGGGGTGGCCCTGCCTGTGGGGCGCCAGGCCGGCCTGGGCCCAAGGCAACTGGTTTCTTAACCTCTCTGAACCTTGGAGCCGCCTGCGGGGGGAGGGAGCAGGGCTGCCCCCTCTGCCCTCACACTGGCCCCAGGCTAGCTCCTGCCCGCCTGTCCCCATTTCACCCTCTGTCCACCCCTGTCCTCACCTCTCTGGACCCCTCTGCCTGCAGGGCCAGCCCCTGGCCGTCTCTCCGTCCCTCTGTGCCCGAGGCCCCTCCCACGCCCGACTGCCCTGCGCAGCGGACTCCGGGTCTTCACCCCCCTGTTCCTGCCGCCGGTGCCCCTGGGGGCGCAGCCGGACTGTGGGGACGCTGGCATGGCCTGGGCTGTGGCTGGCGATGTGGGCAGCCGGAGGGCTGCAGGGCAGGGCCCCGCGGTGACCTCCCAGCCTCCGGCCCCCGCAGGAACAGCCGGCACCCCCCCCAGGCAGAGGCAGCTGATGTTTCTGGCTGCGTTTTCACTTTGGGCTTCAAAGTTCCCACCAGAGGACAAATTCACTTTCCTCCCCCAGATAGTTTCCTTTTTTCCTATTATAAGAGCGAAGTATTTTACCACAGAAAAATCAGGAAATGCTGAAGAACTATGTTAAGAGCCCTGACACGTCCACATGAACAGGACGACCCAGTTAAAAGATGGGCAGAGAAGCTGCACAGACGTGTCTCCCGTGGAGACGTCTGAACGACCGACAGGCGCGTGAAGAGGTGTCCGTGTCGTGCGTCCCCGGGAGGTGCAGGTCAAACCGCTGCGCCTGTCCTGGCTGGAACCACCCCGAGTGTCAGCGAGGACGTGGGGGATCGGGGCCCTCGGGCGCCGCTGACGTAAGATGGCAGTGGCCTGGCAGCTGCTCGCGTGGTTAGGCGCGGAGTCACCCCCCAGGCCAGCGACTCTCCCGGTGCGCGCCCCAGAGGGACGAAACACCCGCACGAAAGCGCGCAGAAAGCGCGCACAGGCACCCGTCGCGCGTCATTCACAGTGCCCAGAGGTACCGGCCGAGGGCCTTGGCGAAAGGGTCAGCAAAGCGTGGCACAGCCACGCCGTGGATGCCGCTCAGCTGCGCAGAGCAGCGAAGCGCTGACACAGGCCACGGCGTGGCTGAGCCTTGGAAACGAGCCTGGCGAATGCGCCAAGGGGACGTGCTGCAGGATTCCGTTTCTGCGAAACACCCAGCGTGGGTGAAACTGCGGCGACGGCGTCACTCAGTGGTCACCGGGGGCTGGGGGTGGGGAGTGGTTGCTAACGGGTACAGGGTCTCTTTCCGGGCGATGAAAATGTTCTGGAATTAGGTAGTGGTGGCGGGTGCACAACTTCGAAAACATGCTAAACACAACGTCCCACTTAAAAGATGATAGTGACGAGATTGCATCTCAGTAAAAAAGAAAGCGCAGAAGAGCTCGAAGAAAACGAGATTCTGAGGCTGCCGCAGGCCCCTCTGCCAGCACCGCTGGACGCCTGCTCTCCTTCCTTTCCCTTCCATTGCTTCGGAGCTGAAACGTGGCCGTTCACTCAGAACACACTGTCCTCTCTCCACGGGACGCCCCTCTGCAGGTGACACGGACAGCAGGTTCCCTGGCGCGCAGCCCTGACTGCTCAGCCCGTCCACGTTAACCCCCCAGCCCAACCTGCTGGGGGCCAGGCCTGCCTGGCAGGGCTCAGCGGGGGCGGAACAGCCTGCTCTTCCCTGGGCACGGGGCGTCAGTCGCGCCACTCAACCCTGGCACCCGGCTGGCCTGGGTGGCCTTGGAGAAGGGAACTGGAACAGCCCTTGGGGTGCAGCAGGTGAGGACCACGCTGTGCCAGGTGCGCACGTTCCGGCAGCGACGAGGGCACCGTCGAAGCCAGGGTGGTAGGAAACAGGCCAGTGGCTGTGGGGCTGCTCAGCCGGGTTTCAGACTGGGTTTCCTTTGGAGGAGGTGGGTGGGAGGGAGCAGCCAAGGCGGAGCTTGAGGCAGGGGAGTGGCCTGGTCTGAGCTCAAGGTTTTCCATTTCTTGTCATTGAGGTGAAATTCATACAACATACAACTAAACTTTTTTCCTGGAGGCACGGTCTTGCTTTGTCGCTCAGGCTGGAGTGCAGCGGTGCGATCACAGCTCACTGCAGCCTCCAACGCCGGGGCTGAAGCGATCCTCCTGCCTCGGCCTCCCGAGTGCTGGCATGTGGCTCATCCACTCCTCTGCTGATGGGCATTTGGCGGTTGCGAATAGCGCTGCTTCCAATGTTTGTGAACAAGTGTTTGTTTGGCCTGACATGTTTTTGTGGGAAATTGCTCTGGCTGCCGTGTGGAGAGGGGCCGGAGGCAGCGCCCAATCTTTGCACTCACCACTTGGGCTAACTTCCCGCGAGGACGCTGGGCATGCCCTGCCTGCAGGTGTTGCCACGCGTGCCTGAATGCCGACGTTGCCATTTAAAAGCTTTTCACACGAGAGATTACAATCTGCATTTTGTTCTGATTTGCCTTTTTCTGGTTACCAGTGAGGGTGAACATTTTTTCACATGTCTGTTACTGCTCTTCTTTTGTAAATCTGCCGTTCATTTCTGTGCTCGTATTTCTCTTGAAAGCTTCCTGTTTCTCCTCGTTGTCTTAGAAAAGCTCCGTATGTTAAGGAGACAGCGTGTGCCCTAACTTCTTCCCCAACTCGCCGTCCATCTGCCTTCCCCTCATGGCGGCCTGCCCCACCCCCGGGCCCTGCACAGGTCAGGTGTCGGGGAGGGCCCTCCTTCCAGGCACCGCGGCGTCCTCACATGTGGAACGTGGGCGACAGGCTGCGGCAACACGAGCTGGCGGCGGTGTGCCCTGGAAGCCGCGCAGTGTGCGCTCTGCCAGCTGCAAGGCGTTGGCAACCCCCACTCCTCGGTGTCCCCTTTCGCTGTGCCTGTGGCCTCCAGCACAGACGGTGGCCGCGCAGGCTGCAGCCTGGGCTCCTGCAGGCAGGCGTGCGGTGGCGGCTGGGTGGGCGGGACTGGGCAGGAGAGCGGGCCAGGCTCACAGCAGGCGGTCGGCTGGCTGGGCGCCCTGGCCATCAGCCGCGTGGCTCAGCGCCTTGACGAGGCCCCGGCCTTGACCGGCTCTCTCCCTGCAGGCATCACGTGGGGCAAGGTGGTGTCCCTGTACGCGGTGGCCGCAGCGCTGGCCGTGGACTGCGTGCGGCAGGCCCAGCCAGCCATGGTCCACGCCCTCGTCGACTGCTTGGGAGAGTTTGTGCGCAAGACCCTGGCGACCTGGCTGCGGAGGCGCGGTGGATGGGTGAGCACCTGAGTGCGGGTGGAGGTGGCAGAATTGGGGTTCGGGGTGCAGGGGTCCAGGCGGGTGGGTGAGCACCTGAGTGTGGGGTGGAGGTGGGAGAGTTGGGGTTCGGGGTGCAGGGGTCCAGGTGGATGGGTGAGCACCTGGGTGGGGGGTGGAGGTGGGAGAATTGGGGTTCGGGGTGCAGGGGTCCAGGCGGGTGGGTGAGCACCTGAGTGCAGGGTGGAGGTGGGAGAGTTGGGGTTCGGGGTGCAGGGGTCCAGGCGGGTGGGTGAGCACCTGAGTGCGGGGTGGAGGTGGGAGAGTTGGGGTTCG
>NW_012153541.1:250883-278618 GCF_000956105.1 Propithecus coquereli | reverse complement strand
GTGGATGGGTGAGCACCTGAGTGCAGGGCAGGTGCTGTGGGGCTCGGAGGGGTGGGTGTCAGGGTGAAACCCTTCTGCTGTCTGCACGCACCCGACCACCCACCTGCCTGGCCGAGCCACAGGCGCTGCTGGGCCCTGGGCATGGAGGGCTGGCTCCCCCCACGGGGGCCTGAGTGGTTCTCCCCTGTAAAGTGGGGGTGGGCAAGGGTGTGTGAACTGGAGTAGCTGGGGCCGGTGACAAAGCCCAATCCCCTCTGCTGGGCTTTGGCGCGAGGCCTCGTGAGGTCAAGGTCAAGCAGGCTGTGGGGGCTGCAGTCTCACCTCGCTGGACTAAGGGTGGGGGACGGTGGTCCCAGGATGTGGCTACGGGCATCCCTCAGCGCGGAGCCCAGGTCGGTCCCCTGCCCTTCTCCCCGTGGAGCCTGGCATGGCCAGACACTCGGGCAGCCAGTGGGACGCACGTGGCGATGGACGCCGTGGCCGTGGTCCAGGCCAGCGGCAAAGACTTCACTTCTTAGCAGGCATAGAAAGAAATACAGTCAGGAGTGGATGTTCATTCCTTCTTCCAGAAGGGACTTCAGATACCCAGGGCTCCTCAGGCTTCTGGAAAACTCAGTTCCTGCTCTTGTCCAAGGGAGCCACTAAGCTGGATCGTCCTTCCCTGGCAGTTGGGGGGTGTTGGGGCCCCTGTGGGGCCGCAGGCAGGAGGCTGAGGGGCACCGGCACGCTGGTCCGGGGTGTTTGTGGGGTCCTGGCACAGGGCACGGACCGGGGCCTTCCCTCAACAGCTGCGTGTTTCCTCGCGCTGTTCGGCTGCTGTTGGCTGCGCGGCGCGGGGTGGGTGGCCTGGCTGTGCGCTCCAACCGCCCTCTCCCTCCAGACTGACGTCCTCAAGTGCGTGGTCAGCACGGAGCCTGGCCTCCGCTCCCACTGGCTGGTGGCTGCGCTCTGCGGCGCCTGCCGCTTCCTGAGGGCTGCCTTCTTCATGCTGCTGCCAGAAAGATGAGCTGCCACCGGCAGTGGCCGCAGCCTGGCCTGCCCGGCCCAACGCGGGGGCCCTCAGCACCCGGGCTGGGAGCCTGCTGGCCCCTGGAGCCCCGCCTGAGCCCCATCCCCACAGACCCAGGCCCTCCGGGAGGGTGCGTGGGTACGGGCTCCCCGGAACCAGCCTACGGCCCTTCCCTCGCACCCTTCTCCTGGAACCCCCGTGTCTTCCCTTTGTTCCGGGACAAGAGAGCCAGGGTCAACTCCCAGGCCCCGAAGGAACACACGCTCCCACTTGATGCCCTGGGGTCCCCTCCCAGGAGCGGGGCTGTCTCAGGACGTGAGTCTTCACGGGCCCTGCACGTCCAGTCTGAAGGTGACTCTGGTCTGGCCCAAGCTGGAGAAGCCACGGGACTTCCTGACCCCGTAAAGGGAGCAGAAGGCTCAGGTGCTGGTTGCGTGATCCATCTCCAGAAGGAGAGTGTGTCCCCTGCCTGTGGCAGGCCCTTGTATGGCGGGGACCAGGGCTTGGGCTCCGGCTGGCGCACCTGACCAACAAATGCGGAACCCTGCAGAGGAGAACAAGTCTGCGCGAGTGAGATGGAGGGTGGGGGTGACCCCTGTGGCCTGCCTCGTGCCCATCCTCACACGACACACAGGGACCTGTCAGGGTCCCCTAAGGACTCACACCGAGGAAGCCCATCCCCCCAGGGAGCACCGGAGGCTCCGAGCCACCCCCAGCCTCCCCTTGGCGCCTACGGTTCCCCAGTCCAGGCACACACAAGGCGTCCTTCCCGGGCCCCCAGCCAGCCAGTGCGGCGAGATGTGCACGGGCCGAGTGGGCAGCAGCCCTTCCTCGGTAGGCACGTGGCTTGGCCCTGGCCTGGCAGCCTGCCCGCCCCAAACGGCCCATCCGAGCCCACGTGCCAGGACAGCGGAGGGCCCTGCGGGAAGCCATACCCAGTCTCAGGGCTCTCAGGTCCCGCTGGAGGGCAGAGGCTGGAAATAAACTCGTTTTCATTTCAGACAGCGTCTCTCACTGTGTTCAATAGCATCTAGCTGTAAACTGGAAAAGGTGTGGAGGGTTTGCGTGAGAATAGCTGGGTGGCGGGTGGGGCGGGAGAGTGGAGGTGGCGGGTCTCTGGTCGGGTTGGCCGCACAGGCACCACTGCCCGTGTCCAGCAGTGGGAGGGGCACGGCGGCATCCACGGTGACGCAGCACAGAGAGCGGCAGCGCCAGGGGGCTCCGGGTGACTCAGCTCTGCAGTCAGACAACGGGTGTAGCGCATGGCCCGGCTGTTCCGCCTGCACTGACGTGGGAAAGGAGGGTGAGCTCAGGGACTCAGAGTCCTGGCTCCAGCGCCACTCGGACAACCGCAAAGTTGCTCTGTCTGCCCTGAGACTCAGCTCCTTTGGCTGCAGGGTTGCGACTGCTGAACGTCAAACCCGGAGTCTTGCCCTGTGAGTGGCTGGAGTTTAGCGCAAGTTCAACTCCCAGGTCATGGAGGGCGTTGGCTGGGGCGGGAGAGTCGTGACAGCCGGGGTGGGGTGTGTAAGAAGACCCTACAGCACCCCTCTGCAGCCCTCTTCCCACCTCTTCCTCCCCCCAGGCCACCCTCATCACCTCTCAAGATCTAACCCTGATGCCAGCAGCCCAAGCCTCCCCTGACCCTCGGCAAGGAGGTTGCTGGTGGGGAGCGCCAGGCCCACGCGCAGGAATACAGGTCTGCCGAGCTGTTTGCTCACAGGTGATGCGGAAAGTGAGCTCCAGCCCCTCCCATGGCCACTGCCCTCAGCTCTGCACATCTGCCCCTTCAGGGTGGGGCCCCGAGGGCAGGGCTGGCAGGACAAGGCTTTGCGCAGCCTTCCTCCAGACGATGGTGGCCAAGGCCAGGACTATGAAACGTGAAGTGTGGGTGTTTCTGAAATCTCCAGGTGGGATTATCCCAACCCCCTGAGGGAGGCCGTCTTCCACTACCGCGTGCCGTGCCAGAGAGTTCACGCATGCACACAGACACCCCGTGGGGGCACACGCACGCTCTCCTGCACCGGGAACAAATGCCAGGTGGCTCCGCAGCCCAGTTCTCCACGGTCCCCCGTCTGTCCAGCCATCCTCGACCTTCTCCCCTTGCCCCCATGTGTCCGTCTCTCTCTCTGGGCCAGCCTTGCCACAGCGCTGGGGGTCCTGGGCTGGCCCCAGCTTCCTGCTTCCTGATGCAGGGACACGCTCCTCCCAAAGCCCGTCCACCTCCAGCTCGGGCCACACGGCCCCTCAGTCTCAGTTTCCCCTTCTGTACAACACAGGGTTGCGCTGAGGTCTTCTAGCCTTGCCCTCCTGTCCAGTCTCCTGATGAAGCTAGAGCCCCAGAGGACAAGGTTTTTGTGCACAAGGTACCTGAGGCCCCCTTCCTGCCTCCCTCATCGCCCACCTGCAGGCCCGCTGCCTCCTGCCTGCTCCTGCCAAGGACCCCAGCCGGGAAAACACAGAGGGGGTCCCAGGGGGATCTCCCCGTGAAATCTGGCTCAGGGCGGGACCACCCAGTGGGTAGCGCAGATGGGAGGGAACAAGACAGTAGGAGGGTGGGGGGAGCAGGAGCCACCTCACCTGGACAGGCTGCGTCCCTCAAACCCTTTGGCACGTTGCTAGCACAGGTGAGCAGCTGCAAACACTAAGGGAACTCAGAGAAGCAGCAGGACTTAACCCTTAGTCCACATGGAGATCAGTGGTCTTTGTGCGTTCATTTGGAAGACTGTTTCCAGCAGCAACAAAGAGAAAATCCCTAAAGAAATGTAACCTCGTATGAGGAAAACTTAAATATACCTTAACGACACCAATGTGTCCCCCGAAAGTTCATGTGTTGGAAACTGGGTCCCCAATACAGTGGTGTTGAGGTGGGACCCTGGGGAGGTGTCGGGGTCATGGGGGATCTGCCCGCAGAGTGGATTCGGTCAAAGGGAGGGGGTGGTGACCGGCAGCTGGGTCTCCAGGGCCCCTGCACTGCCGGGCTCTGCAGAGTCCCCTCCAGCAAGAAGCCCTCCGCAGAGACGGCCCCTGCACCGTGCAGCCCCAGCCTCCGGAGCTGCAAGGAACAACTTTCTTTCTTTATCCAGCCTGTGGTGTTCAGTTATAGCCACAGAACACAGACTAAGACAAACAGAATACCATGTTCTGGGTAAGAAAACCATTTCATAAACAAGACACCTTTCCACAGCAAATCGATAAATTTCATGTAATCCTTATAAAAATACCAGGATGCTTTCCCCCCTGGATCTAAATAAGCTAATTATAAAGTTCACATAAAAGAGAGCGGGGGAGGGAGAGCGCGTGTGCGCTCGAGAATGCAAAGCATGGCCAGGAAAACCCTGAAAGACAGACGGGGGGAGAAACCAGTCCTGCCAGCCCCGAGCCACCTCCTGGGCCTCCGCAGCCGCACCGGGCAGTGCCGGGACAGAGGCAGACAAACACGCCCAGGACACAGGGAGCCCACAAATAGCTCCGTGCCCAGAAAGTTAGGCTGCGATAAGGGGGTCCCACACCAGCAAGGAAGAGGTGGCTTGTTGGTAAACGCTGAGACGACTGTTCACCACCAGGAAAAGACTGAACTGAGTCCGTACTTCACATCACACACTAAGGCAGATCCCAAATGGATCAAAGGCTGAACGTAAAAGAAACAAATACTAGAAAAAATTAGTGAATCCCTTTGTAACTAGGGAGTGGGCAAAATCTGCCTAAATATGATTTAAAACCCAGTAACAGTAAGAGACAAAATACACACTGGAAAAAAATGTTTGTAACATTGACTGTTTTCAGAAATGTTGGTAATTTAAGATACAAAGCAGAGGAGTGGGTGCCAGGGGCTGGGGGTAGGGGAAATGGGGTTACTGGGTCCAGAATTTCTTTCTGGGGTGTTGAAAGTAGACAGAGGGGGCTGTTGTACAACATCATAAATGTCCTAAATGCAGCCAGGCGTGGTGGCTCACACCTGTAGTCCCAGCACTTTGGGAGGCTGAGGTGGGAGGATCGCTTGAGCTCAGGAGTTCCAGACCAGCCTGGGCAACATAGTGAGACCCATCTCTGAAAAAAGTTTTTAAAAATTAGCTGGGCATGATGGCTCACGCCTGTAGTCTCAGCTACTTGGGAGGCTGAAGCAGGAGGATCACTTGAGCCCAGGAGTTCGAGGTTACAGTGAGCTGTGATTGCACCACCGCACTCCAGCCTGGACAACACAGTAAGACCCTATCTCTAAAAATAAATAGATAAATAAATAAATGCCACTAAACTGCAAACTTTAAGATGGTAAAAATTTTGACTTTTATGTGTATTTTACCCCAATAAAAAATCGTAACTTAAAATGAGGGATATGAGGATTAATATTCCTAATTTGAAAGACCTTATGAGTTCCAAAAATCAAGAAGAAAATGATAAAAAGTAAGAGAAATGTAAACCAAACCTACACCAAGACCCCATTTCTGCCCCAGTCCAATTCGATACCAGACTCCATTGCCCGTGGGGCCTCATACGGCACCGTGGGCTGCGAATGCCCAGCTCCTTGGGGAAAAGGGACGGCTCCTTTAAGCAACCAGCTTGCATGAGCTCATTTTCTCCGGAGGTCACCAAGCCATGCGTGAGGGACCCAGCCCATGACCCCAACACCTCCCACCGGCACACATCCTACACTGGGGTCACATTTCCACATGAGATCGGCAGGGGACAAACATCCAAACCACATCACATATATTGTAACTTCGTATCTTCAGTGGAAAACATATAAAAATAATAGCTAAAAAATCAAACTTCAATCAGTAGCCATTGTTAATAACTATCATTTTGTTATAGCTATTATTTTATCTTGTAGATAAACCAAATAATGTTAATGTTGTAATGAACCAAGATTTTTCAGCTTAAGAGTAAAAATAAGAAAATATAAATTAAAAAACTTATGATCTTAAAATTTGAACGGAAAACATTAGTATGAACTCATTTTTTTCTCTAAAAAAATGTGTATATCCTATGCTAAAGTAGTTAGGGGTGAAGAATCATGATCTCTGCAATACAACCTCACATGGTTCAGTGAAAATAAATGAGAAAAATTTAAAAACAATATTCTGGGCCGGGCGCGGTGGCTCACGCCTGTAATCCTAGTACTCTGGGAGGCTGAGGCGGGTGGATCGCTCAAGGTCAGGAGTTCGGGACCAGCCTGAGCAAGAGCGAGACCCCGTCTCTACTAAAAATAGAAAGAAATTATTTGGACAACTAAAAATCTATATAGAAAAAATTAGCCGGGCATGGTGGCGCATGTCTGTAGTCCCAGCTACTTGGGAGGCTGAGGCAGAAGGATCGCTTGAGCCCAGGAGTTTGAGTTGCTGTGAGCTAGGCTGACGCCACGGCACTCTATTCCGGCAACAGAATGAGACTCTGTCTCAAACAAACAGATAAAAAAGACAAAAACAATATTCTGGTTTTTGTCCATGGGAAGGCCTGTAAGTAGAGCAGCCCCGCCGTGATGAGCACGTCGGCACCTGGTCTGTGGTCTCTATTCCCACTCCCCGCTAAAGAGAGGCAGGCTCTGGAGAAGTGGGGAGCTCCCGCCCAGGGCAGGGGTGTCGGTGGTCGTGGCCCGGAGCAAGGGGCCCATCCCAGGCTCCTGGACGGAAGGGCTGTGGGGATACCCTGAGCTCCTCCTGTCCGCCAAAGGAAAGGCCAGCACTTAGTTACAGCACATCGAATACCGCTGCCCTGCACCCACAGGTTCTGCACCTGTGGATTCAACCAACCATGAACTGAACACAGTTGAAAAATAAAAAATAACAATACAACAATAAAAAATACAAATACGAAAATACAGCATGACAACTATTTACATAGCACTTGTATTAGGTATTCTAAATGATATAGAGATGATGTGGAGAATGCGGGGAGGCCTGCAGTTCCAGCTACTCAGGAGGCTGAGGCGGAAGGATGGCTTCGGCCCAGGAGTGAGTCCAGCCCTGGCAACACAGCAAGACCCCGTCTACAGGAAGTACATGGGGGGACGTGTGTAGGTTACAGGCAATCACTACACCACTTTTTATCAGGCACTTCAGCACCTGTGGATTTTGGTATCCGAGGGGTTCCTGGAACCAACGCCCCACGGATACTGAGGGACGACTGTATACGTGAAAGCGTTAAGTTCGTAACAGGAGCAGGAGGAAGAGGGTGAGGTGGTGTGGAATTCTCAATCCTTTGGACGTCACGGGGGTTGCCAGGACATTCTTACTCTAAAAATTGATGATTAAAGAGAAGAAATTAGCGTTCACGCGGGCTTTCTGGTAGGAATGTGCATGAGTGTAACCAAACTGCCTAACAGATAAATGGAAGTTCTTCTGAGCGAGCTCCGGCCACTGAACACGGCAGTGTCTGAAGCGCTAGAAGACAAGCGTTCTGCAGCCCTGGCAGAGGTGCGGGCTCAGGCAAGGGTCACAACGTGCGAGACCTCTGGGTGACAGGTTGGTAGGACACCGGTGGTGAAGGGGCCGGGCCGTCGCTATCCAAGCCCATTAATCCAGCACCAAGAAAGCAAGACTGCCAGGCACGAGGCTCCGACGGCCGCGGCAGGAAGAACTGAGCACCTCTCAGGGAGTGTTTCCAACCAGGGCTTCACATGCAACTTCCAGACCACGGGGAGAGAGGGACAGAGGACCACGGTAAACATGACAAGGGGTGGCAGTTGAATCCAGGCTGGGGACACCTCTAGGCCAAGTGACCAGCTTCACCAGCAAGTCAGGGGCACAGGAGAGGCACAGGGGGACTTTTAGGATCAAAAGGATCCTACAAGACATCACAACCAAACCCAGAGCAAGTGACGCTTCGATAAACCAGCTGTGTGAAGAAAACGTGGAGACGGGCTGGTGTCAGAGAACATCACGGATTCTTCCCAAGTTTGTCAAACGGTGCCGTGGCCATGGCAGTCACTCACTTCTGGTCTCTCGGCTCCAAGCCCCACCTCCTGTGCTCTGCCCTGGCGCTGCCCCCAGACTCCCTCTGACAGGCCTGCAGGCAGGAGCAGGGAGATGCAGGGGAGGGGACACGAACTCCCAGGTGCTTTCAGCATCATTCTGGCAGCAGAGATGGCTCAGATACCAGCCTCCAGGTGCCCTTGGCCCCCGGGGCACCAGCCCGGGCCCTTGTGCGCTGACCGTGCCCCTCCCACAAGGGCCAAGCACCAGCCTGAACTCTCCCCTGAGCTCTGAGGTACCAGCAACCCCACCCTGGTAATACTCTGTCGCCAAGCCCTGGAGGCAGTGCTGTAGCTGCTACCGCAGGCGTTAACCCCCACGCTCGAGCACTATCTCTTTTAACTCTCTGCTTCCCAACATCTGTGTAACAAACCACGTCTCTATGTACCTGGCGAAGCTTCTGATACAGTGATGTGTTAAGAAAAAGAAAAACCTTTTGTTTTGGGATGCATACCAAAGCATTGAGGGGCAAATGACATTATGTCTGGAATTTGCTTACAAACACTCCAGCAGGAAAAGCGGGAGAGGAACAGAAGAGACGGGTGTGGGAAAGTGCTGGTGTGTCCTGCCGCTGGGTGATGGGACAAGGTGGAGTGCACGTTTGGAAACTTCCACAGGGAAAAAACCCACAGAAACAAAAGGACTATTCACCACGGAGTTATCAAATACAACTTACATAATAATGTTAAAATCACAACTAACCTCTCTTCTTGGGAACGTCCCTTGTCTGCAGGGACATGGGGGTCCTGAGACTCTTAACTCTTTAAAGGTGATGAAAAGTAACTGCAATCCGCTATCTTGTGTCTTCAACTTATTGTTGACTACTCTTTTGAAGATTTACAAATACTTTAGGTCTTTTCAAAACTGCATGGAGAGAGAGAGAAATAAAGAAAGAACCATTCCTCCTTAATTTCTTATGGGAAAGACTTTGGAAAACAAATAATCAGCAGCAGATGAAAAAAATATACACTTTACACAAGTGATAATATCCAAAATCCTCAGCCATAAAAATAAAGGCCTTTTATTTGGTTTTCTATGCCATACAGGAACATCCGGACAACACTCTCCAACCAGCAGAGGCTCACGGCCACGCCCACTTCTGCCGCAGCGACTGTCTGCCGAGGAGCCGCCCGTCGCGCACGGTAGCCGGGCCCCTTCCTGAGGGCTCCAGAAGCTCTACTCTAGGTTACGGGGTCACCTTCTTGTAGGTGACATGAAGATGCGGAGTCATTGGCTGTGTAGTGGTTGCCATGGAGACTGTCTGTTCAAGTTTGCCTTCAGAATTCAGCCTGAATTTTCGGGTAATCTGAGCAGGAGAATAAAACACAACGCCTTAGTTTTACCTTCAAAAGATTCAACAAATGCCTGAGCACCCGCCAGGTGCCAAGCACTCGTCACAGGCCTGTGAGCCAGGCAGTGTCGCTGCTGGCAGATGATGGACCACAGCCCAGGGCCACGCGGGGTATCAGGATCAAGGTGTCTGGCCCCTGGCCCCAAGCCCCTCAGCTGCTTCCAGAAGACCAGAAGGTGAACACGTGAATTGGCCTCATCTCGGTTTACTTAGAAGCCTGTCTGCTTTTCTGGTCTCTACAACATACACACCTGATCAGATTAAGGTTGAGCTCTCGATGCCCTCCTCCCCGTCCCCTCCCATCTCACTCTGCAACTGGAACTGACGTCAAACGTGTGCTTGGAAATCTCAGCAACAGCACCTTCGGGACTTCCAGTCCATCAGAACACAGCACAGTGGCTGCTTCCAAGAAGACTACAAGCCTGTAGCAATTACGTCGTGAATGAGACAATCCTACATGCCTGGAACGCTTGCTGACAGAAAGTGTGAAGTGTGTCCCCTGTCGAGAGACAACTCTGCAATGGGCACCCTCTCTCCAGGGTCCCAGGTGTGTGTGGGGAGGGGACCCAGAACGTGGGTGAGGGAGGTGTTCTGCTTCTGGCCTCAGCCAACGACTTTGTAACCGACCTACCCTCTTGCAGAGAGAAGCCCAGATGTAAAAAGTCTATTTAAAGGTATCAGAGCACCAACAAGGCAGCAAGGATTAATGTCCCAGAGAGAAGGGAGTGAAGAGGTGAGACCCAGTTTGGAGCAACTGTTTGCCACAAGGCTTGTGCTGCCCAGAGGTCGTGGGGTTCCAGGGGCGGTGTCCAAGAGGCTGGACGCTGAGCAAGGCTTGCTCAGACCCATGGGGCAGGGGTGACAAAAGCTGGAATTCGGTGCCTGTATAGAAGGAGAGGCCCTGGAAAACACCCAGGCTTTCCTGTGGGACCCCCGAAGGGCTGTGCCCCGGGAGTGAGGGTGAACCAGAAACACTGGGAAGTCCAGTTTCTAGCCAGTCTCTAACAATCTGCCCCTCCTGGACTGACAATCAGAAGCACAAGAACTGCTGTTTCCTGGGAGATAACATCAAACAAAACCTCAAATCATCTCTATAATTTTTCAAACATAATGTCTAGAATCCAAGAGAAAAAAAGAAAAAAAAACCAAAACTACTTAGCTTACTAGGAGATAAGACCAAAAGAAAAAACAGGAAGTGAAACAGATCCCCCCACCTTGGCGGGGGTGCCAATACTGGAGTTGTCAGAAGACAGTACAGAGAATTTCAGCAGAGAACTAGAATCTTTCAAAAAGAATAAAATAGAAATTCTATAACTGAAGCCCCCAGCAATGAACTATAAATAGCAGATCAGACACAGATGAAGACATGATCGGTAGCCTGCAAACTGTGAGGTTCTAACTCCCGCGGGATCGGAGGCCCAGAAGAGAGGAAGGAGAATGGAGCGCAAGCAGCATGTGAGAGATCATGGCCAATTTTCTGGGACTGACCAAAGATATCAAGCCACACATTGAAACTGTATCATAGCAAAACCTTGGCTGAGAATCAGTAGGAATTTGAAAGCAGCCCGTGGTGGGAGTGGGTGTGACGGTCAACCTTAGGTGTCAACCTGACTGCATCAGGAATACCTAGAAACCTGGCAAAGCATTAGTTCTTGGTGTGTGCGTGAGAGTGTTTCCGAGGCAACCGGCGTGAGTCCGAGTGGACTGGGGGGCAGATCTGCCCTCAGTGTGTGCAGGCAGCACCTGCCCTGATGGGGTCGGAGGGAACAAATGGAGAAGGGAGTGTGTGTCCATCCTTCTGCTGCGGCTGGGACACACTCTTCCTCTGCTACTCCGGACGACCCCAGGCTCCCAGCGTTGACACCAGGACTCACACCAGCAGCCTGGCGCCGAAGCCTTCAGACTTGAACCCCGCCAGCCACCAGCACCCCACGGTCTCTGGCTCGCAGACGGGACTTTTATCACCATAGCGACTACTGAATACTATTAAATACGTTTGTTTCAAGTGTGCATGAAATATTCACCAAGTTAGATCATACATCAGGGCATAATATAAGTCTGCAACATTTCTAACAGACTAAAATCTCAGAGAATATGTTTTCTGGGCCTAATAAAATTGAATTAGAAATCAGTAGCAATAGAAGATGTACGAAATTCTCAAATATTTGGAAAATAAGCAACACACCTCTAAATAATCCTGTTCAGAGACAAAAGAATAACTAGAGAAATGAAAAAATTTTGAGCTAGAAGATAATAAAAGCACGGCTTATTATGTTAGTATTTGTGCTAAGGCAAGACTTAGAGGCACATTTATAGCTGCAAATGGTGTAGCACAAAAGAAAAATGGGTTAAAAAAGTCACTGATGTAAATTTCTACTTTTTTTTTTTTTTCAGACAGAGTCTCACTCTTTTCCCCGGGCTAGAGTGAGTGCCGTGGCATCAGCCTAGCTCACAGCAACCTCAAACTCCTGGGCTCAAGTGATCCTTCTGCCTCAGCCTCCCGAGTAGCTGGGATTACAGGCATGCACCACCATGCCCGTCTAATTTTTTTTTTCTATATATTTTTAGTTGTCTGATTAATTTCTTTCTATTTTTACTAGAGACGGGGTCTCGCTCTTGCTCAGGCTGGTTTCGAACTCTTGAGCTCAAACAATCTGCCCGCCTCGGCCTCCCAGAGTGCTAGGATTACAGACGTGAGCCACCGCGCCTGGCCGTAAATTTGTTTTAAGAAGACAAAAAAGGAGAGGAAATTAAATCCAGAATAATTAGAATAAAAGAAATAATATGACACAAAAATCTTCTAACACTTATTAGTCATATGTAAATCTGTAATATATAAAGAAAGGTAACTCATTATGATCAAGTGGGGTTTATCCCAAGAAAGCACAGTTGGTTCAACATGTGAAAACCAGTCACTGAAATTCATCGTGGTAGAAGAATAAAGGAGAATTACCCATTTATGATATTTTTAAACTAGCAGACACCATTTGACAAAGGGCATCCACACAGCGGTGGTGGGAGACTGACTGCCCCCCCCGGGGTGGAGAGCGGGTGTCTGCTCTCCCCACACACTCAGTATTGCACTGCTGGTCCCATCCAGTAAAGCAAGGCAGGAAAAGAAATAAAAGGCATCAAGATTAGAAAGGAAGAAGTAACACCCTCAGCAATAGCAGAAAATGCAGAGAATCTAAGGGAATCTGTAAAGAAGCTACCAAAATATGTGAATTCAACAAGGTCACATGATATAAGATCAATATACAACAGTTCATTGTATTTCTATATGGTACCAACAAATAATCGGAAAATTTAAAAAATCATTTGTAATTGCATCTAAAACCACAAAATACTTAGGAATAAATTTAACAAAATATGTGTAAGACCAATACTTTAAAAACTACAAAAAAAACTTAGGATGAGAGAGACCTAACAGATGGAAATTTACCGTGGTACTGGATTGGAGGACTCAGTTTGCTTAAGATGGTACTTCTTCCCAAATTAATCTACGAATCACATTTTTTTCTTTTAGAAATTGACAAGCTGATTATAAAATTCATATGGAAATGCAAAGGGTCCTAGAGTAGCTAAAAAAATTTTGGGAAAAAAAGAAGAAAAAAAGAGAAAAGGAAAACAAAATTCTGGAAAAAGAAAAAAGAGAGTTTGGACAACATCTGCTACCTCACATAAAGCTACGGTGACAAGCCAGTGTGGTACAAAGGCAGACACAGAGCACGTGGGGCAGAGTGGAGAGTCCGGAAAAAGATCCACACACACTTTAGGCCAGTGGCTCACGCCTGCAATCCTATCACTCTGGGAGGTCGAGGTGTGAGGATCACTTGAGGTCAGGAGTTCGAGACCAGCCTGAGCAACATAAAGAGATCCCATCTCTACAAAACACAGAAAAATTAGCTGGGTGTGGTGGTGGTGCCTGTAGCCCCAGCTACTCGGGAGGCTGAGGGAGGAGGGTGCCTTGAGCCCAGGAGTTTTGAGGCTGCAGTGAGCCGTGATCATGCCACTGCCCTCATGCCCGGCAACAGAGCCAGACCCACCCTGTCTCCAATCAATCAATAAAGGAACGAATGAATAAATAAATAAAGTGAGTTAATTTTTGACAAAAGCAGACACATATTTCAATGAGTTGAGGGTAGTCTTTCCAACAAATGGTGCTGAACAATGAACTACCTGTATGAAAAAAAAATTAAAAACTTGACCACTACTTCACATCATACAAAAACAGTAATTGCAAATATCACAGATGTTAAGGTAAAAAGCAAAACTATAAAAATTCTTGAAGAAAATGCCTGTGAAAATGCAGCCTGGGCTAGGCAAAAAGTTTTAAGACAGGACACAAAAAGCACTAACTATATAGAAAAAATAGATAATAGGACTAAACCGTTTTTGTTCTGCAAAAGGCACTACTTAAGAAACAAACAGGCAAGCCGTAGGCTGGGAATATAGTCTCAATGCATAACCTGAGGACGGATTTATATCCAGAATACATAACTCTCACAATTCAGTAATAACACAAAAAACATGCTGAAAAAACGGGCAAAGATTTGAATGCTCACCTCACAAAACAAGAAATACAGGTGGCAGTAAGCACAATGCAACATGAGCAGCACCATGCGTCAGGAAAACGCAGATTAACACCACCGCCAGCTGCCACCTCACAGCCTCTGGGACGCCAAAGCGCAAAGGCGAGGGCGTGGCACAAGTGGCACTCGCACGCCGTGGCTGGGGCGTAAGCGGCGTGGCCTCCCTGGGAAGAGACTGTGCTTCCATGCAGCTCAGCAATCCCAACCCCAGGGCTCGCATGGGGAAGGAAAATGTGTCCACACAAGGACTTGTACACAGATGCAAACAGCAGGTTCCTTTGTAGCCCAGAACTGGGGGGTGACAGTGTCCGTCAACAGAGATGGGTAAACCAAACTGTGACACGTTCACTTAGCGGAGTGTCACCCAGCAACAACCCAACGCTGATACAAGCGCAGCATGAATGGATCTCTGAAGCACCCAGGTTTCTGTTGAGTGACAGAAACCTGACAGAGACGAGTGTGTGTCCTGTGGCTCCACGATGACAAGTCGTAGAACACGGGAACTGGCCGTGGTGGCAGTGTAGAAGTCTGCAGGGGTTGTCTGAGGAGCACAGGGACTCTTCTGGGGGTGATGAAATTGTTCTGCCGTGACTGGGGTGGTGTTACAAGGCTATATACACTTGTCCAAATGGAGCAAACCATACACCTGAAGTGTATACATTTATCGTATATAAATTATACCTCAATAGAATCCATTTTTAAAAAGTAAAAAAAATTGGCTGGGCACAGTGGCTTACACCTGTAATCCTAGCACTCTGAGAGGCTGAGGCAGGAGGATCGCTTAAGCCCAGGAGCTGGAGGCTGCAGTGAGCTATGATGATGCCACGGCACTCCAGCCAGGGCGAGAGAGCAAGACTTTGTCTCGGAAAAAAAAAAATTCTATTAAGCCACGGTAATTAGACAGTGCAGCGCTGGCACAGGACTGACGAACAGACCCCTCGGAACCACAGAGGCAGGCAGAGGCAGGCCCTGGTGGAAGACGGAGGGCAGGGGAGCCTGCGGGCGAACGGGGCAGGCAGGGCCGCTGGTCACTCATGCGGAAAAGAAGAAAGTGACCACCTCGCACCACGCACAAACTCAATCCCAGGTGGATCGAAGACCTAAAGGACAGGTTTTAGGTTGAAGTGTAAAGCTTCCAAAAAAAATGTAGCATACGTATTTTTTGAGCTGCTAGTAGGGAAAGACTGCTTAACTAAGACACATGAAAAACAAATCCACAGAGGAAAAGACTGACCAGCTGAACCACACACAATTAAGAACACCTGCACTTCTGATTGTCTTAGTTAAAAAAAAAAAGAACTTCTGTTCCTCAAAAACAATTTTTAGTAAGTGACAAGATACTCGCAGTCTGAAAAAGCCATTTGCAACACATGTAACTAACAGGATGCTTTATCTAAAATATATAATGGACCCCTATGTGTCAGTCAGAAAACGCACAGGAGGAAACAGTCAAACGCCCTGAACGAGCACCTGCTGGAGGATGAAGCAGGTGATACTCTGTCACCGGCCACCAGGAGCAGCCCAGGCTGGACTGGGCCCAGGGGCCACTCTCACGAGGATGTGAGCGAGTGTTCGTGGGTGAGGAGGGGAGGCTCTAACCTCTCTGTAAAACGGGACGGCCCGCACTGTTCATCTCGGGCTGCCGGAAGGCACGCGTGATTCAGACCGCGTGGGCTCCTGCAGTCACGAGGCACAGACAGCAGAACTGCACTGAGGTGGCACAGACAGCACAACTGCACTGAGGTGGCACAGACAGGGCCTCGTCACACGGCCCAGTTCCAATGTCCAGTCTCCTCTGGGGTCTGCAGCAGCTGCTCAGTCACTGTATCGGAGGGACAGACAAGCTGTCCCTGGGCCAGGCTGGCCAGGGACCCTCTGGTCACTCACAGGCTCAACCGGGCTTGGCACACAGCTCACAAAGACACCGCCACCCTGTGGGGTCCACAGGCCGGGCCACGCCCAGCACGCGCCCACACAGACAGCAAAGACGCGCCTCAGTGCCCGGGATACCTTGGAGCAGCTAAGGGAAGGCCTCCCTCCCCCCGCCCACCCTGACCTTTACGCAAGGCTCCAGCCCACACTGTTCCAGAACGAGCAGGGAAAATCAGGTGCCTGCACACTCATGTGCAGACACTGTATCTGAGGCCACCGACTGCAGCGTTGCCCCTGACAACCCAAGACCAGAAACCCCCCAAACGGCAGTCAGCAGAGGCTGCAGCACCCTAACAACCAAGCCAACAAGACACATCCTTGCTCACCCAACAACCCATCCTGGAGCTCTGGAGCAGGGGGGACTCCAGGAAAGACAGCAGCACGACACCTGCACTTGTCCTCCTCACCCCCAGCTCCGCTAAAACGGCAGCAAAGGAATGTTTTCTTCCACGGCATAAATCCACAGGACAAAAGAGGGCAGAGGACGACAAAGCCCCGGGAACCGATTCAGAAGGCAGAACCTCGAGGCAGCAGGGGCAACTGCTGACGGCTTCACGCCCCTCGCCCTCCGACAGCTCAGGAATGGCCGTGACTGAAAGCTAAAAAACAAGAAGTTTGCTTGAAAATGTGTTTAAGAGGCTGTTAGGTACTGTTCTTACAGCCAACAAGCAGTGACAAGCAATTCGTCCATCAGTGATGAGGGACAAACAAAATACAATGCATCTTTTTATTTGGCCGTAAAAAGGCAAGCAGGCAGGCAGGATTCACGCTCCAACTTTGAACCTTGGAAACACAGTAACGAAAAGAAGCTAGCCACAAAAGAGCACATCTGATATGGCCCCAATTACGGAACGTCCAGAACTGGCAAATCCACAGACAGGGAGTGGATCAGTGGCTGCCAGGGGTTAGGGAGACGGAGCTGGGGGATGATAGCTAGAGGGTACCAGGTTTCTTTTTGGGGTATGAAAAATGTTTTAAAATTGATCGGGGTGACATATGTACAACTCTAAATATACTAAAAACCACAGAATTGTACACTTTATCATTGCCTTTTTTTTTTTTGAGTCAGGGTCTCACGCTATTGCCTGGGCTAGAGTGTAGTGGCATAATCATAGCTTCATGGCTCACTGCAACCTCAAACTTCCGGGTGATCCTTCTGCCTTGGCCTCCCAAAGTGCTGGGATTATAGGTATGAGCCACAGCATCTGGCCATTTATATACTTTATTTTTTGAGACAGAGTCTTGCTCTGTCACCCCAGCTAGAGTGTAGTGGCATCATCATAGCTCACAGCAACCTCAAATTCCTGGGCTTGAACACTCCTCCTGCCTCAGTCTCCAAGTAGCTAGGACTATAGGTGTGCACCGCCACACCCAGCTAATTTTTTTTTTTTTTTTTTTTGAGACAGAGTCTCACTGTGTTGCCCGGGCCAGAGTGCTGTGGCGTCCTAGCTCACAGCAACCTCAAACTCCTGGGCTCAAGCAATCCTTCTGTCTTAGCCTCCCGAGTAGCTGGGACTACAGGCATGCGCCACCATGCCCGGCTCATTTCTTCTATATATTTTTAGTTATCTGATTAATTTCTTTCTATTTTTAGTAGAGACGGGGTCTCGCTCTTGCTCAGGCTGGTTTCGAACTCCTGAGCTCAAACAATCCGCCCGCCTCGGCCTCCCAGAGTGCTAGGATTACAGGCGTGAGCCACCACGCCCAGCCTAATTTTTCCATTTTTATTAGAAATGGGGTCTTGCTCTTGCTCAGGCTGGTCTTGAACTCCTGGCCTCAAGCAATGCTCCCGCTTTGGCCTCCCAGAGGGCTGGGATTACAGGTGTGAGTCATTGTGCCCAGTGCCATTTATATGCTTTAAATGAATGGTTTGCACAGTATGTGAATAATATCTGTAAAAAGCCATTAAAAACATATGAGATGTGCTGAGTGACAGATGCACGCACAGTAAATATCATGGGACACAAACAGGGCAGCGGCAGCCACTCCCACAGCCCGTCTCCAGCTCTGTAACGAGGTGGCTGCACCTCCCTCCCTCGGCAGAGGGTCCCTGGCACTCTGATGGCCTGGATGCCAACAGCAGGCACAGAGAGGGTGCAGGGCAACATGCACCGATGAGATGCCCAGCCCTGCCCTGGCAGCCAGGTGCCCCTTCTGACAGTAGAACGGAGCCTCCTTCTTTGCAGGCCACAGTGCAAAGGTTGAAAGAGACTCACGAGAGGTTCGCTTCCCTCCCACATGTGGGGATCCTCACACGGACAGAAGAGGCTACAAGCAAAGCAGGCCAACTGTGCCCTCGAAAGGCCTGCTGGGGAGGGTGGCCCTGGGCTGACTGCTAGCAACTGGGATTTCAGAGAGTTCTCCCCACCCTAACGGATCTGGGGTCCCCTTCGCCTAACGGTTGGTGCAAACTGTGGTTCATGCTGAGCGCCTGCTTCCCTCCTGGAGCCTGAACGTTCACACGCACCAGCGTGCAGCACGACCAGTCCTTACGATGGCCCTGGGCGCTGAGTTTCTAAGGGCTCCCTGCCTGGCAGCATTTCACCGTCCTCACTGGCTGCTGGGGAGGACCCTACCCCAGGCGCCTTTCCCTGCGCTGACTGTGTTTCACGTCCTTTCTCTGTGACAATCAGTCCCGGGTGAGTTCTTCCAGTGAACCTGGCTGAGGGTGGACTTAGGGATTCTGGACATGCCGTGCATCTAAAGAAAGCCTGTAAGATGAAATGTGGAAATCAAAGCAAACGCGCATAATATAAAAAAGCAACTTGGAAGGAACGGAGGATATGGAGAAGAAGGAAAGAAACCCCTAGCATGAACATCCTCAGATAGGAGAGAGAAAGTGTTACAGAAACGAGGATGCCAAGACAAAGGACACAGCAGACAAAGGGAGCTCACAGAAATTAAAAGTTTAACAGCAAAAATAAAAAATCCAATATGATGTTGGAAAACAACAATGAGGAAATCTTCCAGAAAATACAGCAAAAAGACCAAGAGATGGGAGAAAGAAAGAAAGTGAGATTAGAAAACAAAGGGACCCTTGGGGACATGGCAGGCACAGGACGGGGGCTCCGGGAGAAGGCAGGAGGGTGGGGAGGAGCCCCAGGACAGCAGCTCCAGCCAGAGCAGACAGGACGTGCTGGGGGAGGTTTCCCGGGATGGGCTGGTGCTGAAGTCAGGTGTGTCTGAGCGTGCTCAGCTGAGTCAGAAACTGGCAGGGAGCATGGTGCTGAACCAAGGGTAAGCATCTAAAAACTAAGCAAACAAAAAAAGACAACGGTTAACTCCACAAAGGTGTGCAGAAGAGGAAAAGCCAGTGCAGAGCCCGGAGACCCGGCTGTGAACCTGAGTGATCACCTGTAACAGGGACCCACAAACTTGCCACACAGACTCCCTGGCGAGAACGGGGCAGGGCTGCAGGGACAGCCAGCGGGGGTCTGGGGACTGAGGGAGCCAAACCGCCCTCAGACACATGAGAAGCCGACTGACAGCAGCATGAAGATGTAGCGATAAACCCATGCTATTAATAAACATGGAGTGAAATACTAAAAGAATCAATTAAGAGAGTTGAACCTGGTTACTTCTGAGGAGCAGGAAATGGAGGTCAGATGGGTGGGAACTGCTGCCCGTGTAGTATCTCCCAAACTGACAGACTGAGGAGAAAAAAGGGCCACAGAGAACCTGAGTAATAGGGTCAGGAAGTCTGATTTTAAACATGTGCAGTCGTGGGTCGCTCAAACACAGGGACACGCTCTGAGAAATGCCCCGCTAGGAGATTTCTGTCGTCGTGTGAACACCACAGAAGCACTTACACAAACTTAGCCGGCAGCCTACTGTGCACCTGGGCTGTGTGGTGCAGCCTCTTGCTCCTGGGCTGCACGACCGCACAGCCCGTTACTATGCTGAATGCTGTGGGCGGCTGTCACACAATGCGAAGTATCTGTGTATCTAAACATACCTAAACACAGAAAAGGTACAGTTAAAATACGGTCTAAAAGATAAAAAACGTTGGCTGGGCACAGCAGCTCACGCCTGTAATCCCAGCACTCTGGGAGGCCGAGGAGGAAGGATGGCTTGAGCTCAGGAGTTTGAGACCAGCCTGAGCAAGAGCGAGACCCCATCTCCACTAAAAATAGAAAAATCAGCTGGGGGTGGTGGTGGCATCTGCAGTCCCAGCCACTCGGGAGGCTGAGGCAGGAGTTTGAAGCTGCAGTGAGTGATGAAGACGGCACCGCACTCTGCACAGGGCACTTGCCACGAGCGGAGCTCGCAGGACTGAAGCTGCGCGGGGGGTGAGGGGCGGCAAGTGCGAGTGAAGCCTGGGACGTGACCGTGCACTCTGCAGCCTTTACAGACACTGCACTCAGGCCACACTAAGTTCATTTTTAAAAAGCAACTGTGCTGTGACATTATGACTACAGTCACTAGGTGACAGGGACTTTTCAGCTCCATCAGAATCTTATGGGATCGCTGTCACACATGCGGTCCGTTGCTGATGGAAGTGTCTGTGCTGTGCACGACTGGGCCCAACAGGAAAGACACGTTTTCCCCACACTCACTGGAAAGGTTAGAAACACTGACTTCGTATTTGGCTTCAAAGAAAGTCCCGAGAAATTCGCCAAATGCTGCAATGACAGGGCCACGTCCCTTGAGCCCTGATCAAACCCAGCAGGACAGACAGACTCTCCGGGAGCCAGGCCATCTCCTCCCTTCTCCTCCTGGCCTCTAGTTCTCTGCGTCCTGTGTGCGCTTTCTCCATCTGTGGCTCTGCCCACATCAGCCCAAGGGAGACCTACTCTCCGGCGTCCGCTTTGGCGGGAGGAGCTACCCTGCACAGAGCCTTCTGCGTGGCTCTGTACCTGGCTCCCACCACCCCCCGCCCGCCTCCTCCCTCCTTCTGTGGGAAGAGGAGGCGTTTTTTTTGTGTAATTAATAAAACCCAAAGGCAGTTCTCTAGCAAAAATAAACAAAATCCAAGTAAACTCCTAGTAAAATAGGTAACCTTTGGCAAGTACGACCAGGAAAAAGAGAAAACACAGACACAAACGTCAGTTAGATAAAGGTGACGTGGAATGGCAGATGGAGAAAACAACGTACCGCGTCTTCCAAAAATTCTGAAATCTAACGGAACTGACACTCCTCCTAGGAAACAGAATTTGCAGATGAAGCAAGGTAGGAAACCTGGAGAGATGAACTGCCACAGAGGGAGTCGGAGCGCTGTGGAAATCGGGGTCCCACCACCCCTCAACTGCAAGGGCCAGGCACTTTCCCAGGAGGCCGACCAGTAACAGATGATTCCCATGGGAATTTTGTCAGCGAACGGAAAAAGCTAAAAAGCTCTCAGCTCAGTCTATGAATAACTCTGATACTAAAGGGGATAATGATATTTAAGAAAAATTATTTAATATATCATAACAAGTGTGAGTTATCCCCAAAAAGCAAACATGACCCAACATTTAGAAGATATTAATGTAATTTACTGCATTAACAGCTTCAAGTGGAAAAACCACAGATTCCTCTCAAAGATGCTGCAAAAGCATTTGACGAAATTCAAAACCCACTCCTGGATATGATTCCTGGTATACCAGAAGCTGAATCTTGACTGAAAAACTCTTATCTATAGTGAGGAACCTACGGCGAGCATCTCGTGAGTGATGAAACAGAAATACTCCCACTGGAGTCGGGGGTGAGGGTGCAGCTGCTGTATCTGTGCTGGGCCGGAGATCCCGCTGTCAGAGTGCACAACTCACCAGAGTGGCCCAGGTTAACACAAACATCAGAAATCCTAAGTTTCCCCACAATTATCAGTAGTCAATTGAAGATGAAATGGAAAAAATATTCTACTTATATAACAGCAAAAACTAAAGCACTTTTCACCCCAATATGAAGTGTGCAAGACCTGTATGATTAAAATGAGATACAAAAGCTTTACTGAAATACACGAAGTGAGACCTGCCATCACTGCAGGGTACCGCCATGCTGCTGTGTGTTGCTACCCATGGAAAAATGTCAGTTATTCCCAAATTTCATTCACCTATTCAATGGAGACCTGACATAAATTCTGTGGCCTTCAGGAGCTCATTCGAAAGCTCATTTGGAAGAGACAATGCTGTAATCCTAGCACTCTGGGAGGCTGAGGCAGGAGGATTGCGGGAGCCCAGGAGGTAGAGGCTGCAGCGATCTGTGATGATGTCATTGCACTGTAGCCCGAGCAACAGAGTGGGACCCTGGCTCCAAAAAAAAAAAAGAAAGAAAGAAAATGCGTAAGAATAACCAAGAAAATCTGGAGGAAAAAATACGGGGAACTCTCCTCCAAATGTTAAAATGTAAACCCGTGACGGTTAAAAACGTGTTATGGTGAAGAAGTGGACAAGCAACAAAAAATAAAAACCGACCCTATGTTTACGTGGACGCCTGACACCCAAATCTGCGGGGTTGGTGGAATCCATGACCTGGGAAAAGCTAGAACCGCGCGCTGCCTCACACAAGAAACAAATCTGAGGGAGATTAAAGGTCCGAATGTAAAAAGGAAAGCTGTCAGAGCACAGGAAAGGGGAAGACTGTTTTTATCATCAGGAAACTCCTTCCTGAGCAAGAACTCAAGTCCGGACACTATGAAGGAAACGCTTTAGAGGCGACTATAGAAAAGCTCAGCACCCGCTGGGCTGACCGCCACACCCACGCCACACCCATGCCACAGACCCGGGAGATGCTTGTTACAAAGGCAGCAGGAAACAGATGAACCCACAGCCTATAAAAAGCTCCTACAAATCCGTAATAAAATGACAACCCACAGAAAAACAGGCACAGACTGAAGATCGAGTACACAGAATAAGAAGGACAAATGGCCACTGGGCACGGAATGAGTCCCTCACCCCTAAGCTAGAGTCAAAACACGAACGAGAAACTCTCTTTTATGTATCAGATTTTAAAGGATCAGAAAGTCCGAAAATACACCATGTGGATAAGGAGTGGGGAACCAGCGACTCTCACGCGATATCTGGTGGGAATATAATTGTCACGAAAAGCAGTTTAACAATATCTATCGAAATTTAAAACGTACCTCCCCTTTGATCCAGCAATTGAACTGTGAGAAATTCACACAACAGACATGGATATATCTGCGTAAGTGGACAACACAAGCGTAAAAGGACGTTTGTGAAAAACAATAACCTGAAAACAACCTAACTGCCCCAGCCAAGGAGCAGGTAATTAAATCATGGCACAGGCAGCCCCGGATGGTGTGAGAAGGGTACAAGCTCCAGACAGGGAAGACAGGCCTCCAAGACGAGGAAGTGAGGCAAAAGCCAGTCCAGGAAGACCACCGTGCACGCAGACGAAACCGCGTTGGGAGCGGCGGCCGGGCGGTGGGCTCACCTGCTCCACGTGGGGCTCCTTGGCAAAGGAGATCCTGGCGATGGAGTGGGACGCGATGCACAGCTCCTGCCCGTTGACTTCGCCCTCCTCCACTTCCACGATGCCTGCAGGGAAGGGTGGGCGCCTCAGCCAGCTGCAGGCTCCAGCCAAGGCAGCCGTCACCACCTCTCCCGCCCATGAGTGTGCAGGAGACCTGACCTTTGCAGCCATCCCGGCTACTATGATTCTTCCCACCTGTACCTCATCTTGTGGATATCGAGGGAAGATGCGACTTCCTACAGCACGGAGGCAGGTGCTCTACACAGGGTCACCCTCTCCATAGCTGCCCTGGACCCCGGCCCTCCCACCCCACCCGTCAGTGTGGGGAGCTCTGCCCCAGGGAGGAGCCCCAGCAGAGGCCCCAGCCCCTAGAAGACAAGGTGGGTGGACATCCAGGAAGCGAGGCCTGTTTGGGTGAGTGGGCAGGGCCAAGGTCACAGGCTGTTTCTGAGCCATTTCTAATGAACGTGGCTGATGACCACTTCAGCACCACCCCACACAGGGAAAACCGACCCACAGCCTGCCCAGCGGCACCTGCAGGGGCACAGACAGGCCTCACCTACCACTCCCAGAGGTGCTGTGGAGCCGGTCCCCAGCGTCCCCACTGAGCCGACCAGCACGTGGCACAAGGAGGGACACACCTGAGAGGTCACCCAAGCCGACCTACTTAGGGTGCAGAAGGCCCCTCCCTGCTGCCACTCCCCCGCCCCTGCACACCCCGGGCCTCACCTGTGTTCTGGGCGCTGACGAAGGCCACCTTGTTGGTGTCAGGCTCGAGGCGGATGAAGCCACACTCTCTGTGCATGGGTTTGCGTGTGTCCGGGTGGAAGGAGTTGAACCTGGGTGGGAAGTAGGGACATGGGGCCAGGGCACCTGCCCACTGGACGTGACTGCCAGGGGCAGGGGCGCAGCTGGGCCAGGACCGTCCACCCTGCGCTTGAGGCCCGCAGCTTCCGCCTGCCAGACCCTTACACTTGCCCACTCATTTTGGCAGTGTCTGTCCTTCCGGCTGACCATCAACTCTTGAAGACAGAAACTTTTCCTTCATAATCTCGGGGTATACCCTTTCCCCCTGGTCCTAAGCACTCTGTAAACGCTAGAGACAATGACAGTAAAACCCCACTCTAATGCGACTTTCCTCTTGAGCTATGTTCTTGGTAAGAGTCCAATTAATGCATATGGTAACAAACAGAACAGGTATAATTTCTTACCAACCTTCACTGCCAGTGCAGATTCACGAAGGCTAGTAGGAGATACCCGCATCTTGAACTGACAGCACAAACCCACAACTTAAAGGCTAACTCACTTACCAATTTCACGGGCATCCTGCATTGCTTTGGGAATCTGTGCCTACCATTCTTAGAGACAAACTTCCGGCAGGTTAGTGCTGGTGCTACACCTTACGTAAGTGGCACATGCTGGCTTCTAACCCCCCAAAAGGAACTCTGCAGCATAACCTAGCATACACGCAAACACGTAAGCCATTACATTTATCAAGATATCTTTTCTACCCTATCCTTTAATTCTTCTTTTAACTCGAGTCACAAAATTGACTTTCTGATCCTCTAACGGGTCATAATCCATGGTTTTAAAAAGACGGCTTTATACTGCTCTGGGTTATTCTGCACTGTCCAGTTTCTCCCTTTAGGTTTACGCGCAGAGACATTGCTTTGCCCTCATGCATTCAGTCAAGAATAATACAAAAAGGTATGAGGAAACACTTTTAAAAAATAATGAGGTCTTCTACATCTTTCTGAAATTGCTAGGCATTATACAAATAGGGCCATGTCAATCTAGAAAGATTCTTAACATAGAATTGTACAGTGGGGATTGGGGAAGGAAGAGTTTTGCTTTTTATTTTATATACTTCTTTACTGTTTAAACTTTTAAAGTGTGTAATTAAAAAATAAAGCTATCCCAAGCACTTCCCCCGTCCCGGGGGGCCCTCCACTTCAGATACCCCACGCTGCTGCCACCTTAAAAGCAGCACTATTTCCCCGCTGCGTGGGGTGGGGTGCGGTGGGGGGAGACGGGGACCTCCAAGGACGTTTGCTAAGGATCTGAGAACCACAGCACTAGTGGCTTCCTTAAGACCTCAAATAGCTCAGGGTAAGTGTAAAAGAAAGCCATGCTCTCTTATTTTCAGGATACTAGGGTGATTAATTTTCATCAAGAATTAAGTGCATACACTTATTTTTACGCTTGGATTAATAAAGCTGTAACTTTGTGGTCAGCCTAACATCTTCAAAAACAGAAGCCACCTCCTCAGTCCCCCAGGAGGAACCTGCCCTGGCACAGATGGTACCATTTTCACCAACTACGTCTCAGTGGCCAGGCTCAGGCAAGGAAGAGCGTGCCTTTCTGAAATAGATCCGCAAGTTCCTTTGCACCTTCTCACCTGGCATTGGTCTTTGATCAGTCTGGAATTATTTTCAGAGACCTGGGGGTGGGGGACAAGGACTTACGAAAAGTTCAGCATGGGCTGGCCCACGTGGGAGATGTGCACCTCCTCCAGGTACTGGAAGGGCTGCAGTGTTGGGAAGGTTCCGGCTCCTGGTGGGTCCGACAGCCAGGTGCCCAGCATCCAGGACAGCGGCTCCACCACCGGGTTCATCTTGGGAGGCTCTGAGGACAAAGGACGAGACAGTCAGCGGCCTCCTCCCAACGTGCCTCGCTGAGCTTCGCGTGGAAACACACGGCCCATTCCAGAGCATGCTTTCCGTGGTGACTGGTAAGCCTGTGGGACCAGTCGAGAAGGGCAGAAAAAGGCCAAGCACCAGTGAGTGTCATACTGCAAGGTCCCTCTCCGGAAGCCTCTGCAGTTCCTACAGAGAGCCAGGAAGGCCTGGCCCTCCAACAGGGCCTGGGAGCAGCGCACATAGCCAGTCAGTGCCCTGGCACAGGGACTTAGCGATGACCATAAGGAGGTAGAGGGAGAAAATGAAAAGGGGACAGAGGGTCTCCCGGCAGGTGAAATGTGGACAGCACACAGGGTGGGCGGATGTGCCTGGGGACTGCTGACCCAGACTCTGGGAGCAGGGACCTGGGCAGCACAGCAGCCTGTGCAGGGCCCAGTGGGCCCCTGGAGACAGTCACCCGCCGGCCCGGCTCTCTCATCCCACCGAGGGTGAAGGATGACAGCGCGGGCCTGGGTGCTCCCGAGGAGGGTACAGGATTAGCTCACGCGACCCTCACGCCAGCTGCATGAAGTGGGTGCTGCTCTATCCACGTTCTGGAGAAGGAGCCACCGGGTGGGACCATGGGAAAGCCCCACTGCACAGCGCCCTCAAGGGCAGGTAAAAGGAGGTGGAAACTCTTCTGGCCACAACCTGCTTCCCACATACCTTCTTATACCTCAAGTCTAGGTGCTTTAATCGAAAGAATAAAAACTTTAATCGAAAGAATAAAAAAAGATACTAAGGAATAGCAGAAGTGGAGAGAAGTACACGCCCACTGCCTGTGCATGAGCCTAATCTACTGAGCTGTACTTTTTGTATTTTGTTGGAGTCTTGCTTTGTGACCTGGGCTGGGGTGCAATGGTGTGACTATAGCTCACAGCAGCTTCAAACTCCTGGGCTCAAGTGATCCTCCTGTCTCGGCCTCCCAAGTAGCTGGGACGGTAGGTGCCACCCTCACGCCGGGCTAATTTTTCTATTTTTTGTAGAGATGGGGTCTCGCTCTTGCTCAGGCTGGTCTCCAATGATCTTCCCACCTCGGCCTCCCACAGTGCTGGAATTACAGGTAGGAACCGCAGTGCCTGGCCCTGAATGGTATGTTTGATTTAGCAAACCGACACTGTGAAAGCAAAGAGAACTGGCTGGGCGTGGTGGCTCACACCTGTAATCCTAGCACTCTGGGAGGCCGACGTGGGCGGATCGTTTGAGCTCAGGAGTTCGAGACCAACCTGAGCAACAGTGAGACCCTATCTCCACTAAAAATAGAAAGAAATTAGCTGGACAACTAAAAATATAGAAAAAATTAGCGAGGCATGGTGGCGCATGCCTGTAGTCCCAGCTACTTGGGAGACTGAGGCAGGAGGATTGCTTAAGCCCAGGAGTTTGAGGTTGCTGTGAGCTAGGCTGACGCCACAGCACTATAGCCCAGGCAACAGAGTGAGATTCTGTCTCAAAAAAAAAAAAAGAAAGAAAGCAAAGAGACCTGCTTCCACATCAGGACTGCAAATGTTTCCTCCAGCCTGGAGTGAAGAGAAGACATACCGAGGGGGATAGGAGCTCCTAGAACCATCTCAGCCTCTGAAACCACATGATCCTATAACTTGTAAGCAGTCTGGGAAAAGAACATCCAGGAAGAAAGGCAGGCAAAGGGCCCGGAGGTGGAGGAGACCAAGTCTGAGGACCACCGCGCGCTGAGGAGGGCCACGCACGTAGCCTGGCCCAGCAGATTCAGGGCCCACGTGAGGGCAGTGTGTGGAGGCCCAGGAGTTGGACCCCCTCTGCCTGCCAGGCT
>NW_012153541.1:250211-250818 GCF_000956105.1 Propithecus coquereli | reverse complement strand
CCACTCATTTTGGCAGTGTCTGTCCTTCCGGCTGACCATCAACTCTTGAAGACAGAAACTTTTCCTTCATAATCTCGGGGTATACCCTTTCCCCCTGGTCCTAAGCACTCTGTAAACGCTAGAGACAATGACAGTAAAACCCCACTCTAATGCGACTTTCCTCTTGAGCTATGTTCTTGGTAAGAGTCCAATTAATGCATACGGTAACAAACAGAACAGGTATAATTTCTTACCAACCTTCATCGCCAGTGCAGATTCACGAAGGCTAGTAGGAGATACCCGCATCCTGAACTGACAGCACAAACCCACAACTTAAAGGCTAACTCACTTACCAATTTCACGGGCATCCTGCATTGCTTTGGGAATCTGTGCCTACCATTCTTAGAGACAAACTTCCGGCAGGTTAGTGCTGGTGCTACACCTTACGTAAGTGGCACATGCTGGCTTCTAACCCCCCAAAAGGAACTCTGCAGCATAACCTAGCATACACGCAAACACGTAAGCCATTACACTTATCAAGATATCTTTTCTACCCTATCCTTTAATTCTTCTTTTAACTCGAGTCACAAAATTGACTTTCTGATCCTCTAACGGGTCATAATCCATG
>NW_012153541.1:179111-247086 GCF_000956105.1 Propithecus coquereli | reverse complement strand
AGGGCCACGCACGTAGCCTGGCCCAGCAGATTCAGGGCCCACGTGAGGGCAGTGTGTGGAGGCCCAGGAGTTGGACCCCCTCTGCCTGCCAGGCTGCGCAGGGCAGAAACAGGCAGCCCCTGGGAGGAGGCGGGTGAAGGTCCACTCCTCTTCCAGCCTGGCCCACGCCTTTCAGTATTTCCTTTCCAAGCTCCCTGTGAGAAGTCACAAAGTGAGGATGGGAACGTTGGGACTTTGACAGAACTTTCCTAATCAGATAATAAGAGAACTCTACAATCGGGATTTTAGTCACAATGTTTGATGGAGATAAGGAATAAAAGCTTCAGAACGCAAAGTGTAGAACTCTGCTATTATAACCTTTATGTGCTACTTGTTATCTATGACGGCTGAATCAATTCATTCAATGTGCCAGATGCTCTCCCGGGGGAAGGATGCAGCCACTAGCTGACAGAGCAAACAACGCTGCCCACCCTGTGGGCACACATGGTGGCACGGAAAGGCAAATGACACACAAAGAAATCAGTAAACGATGCAGAATTTAGTGTACATTGGAGATTAGCCAGAAGGGGAGATGGGGTTTGGGGCACTTTGAGAACTTACTTTAAGGGGACAAGGACGGCCTCCTGGAGGTGTGCCGAGATCAGGGAGGGGCTGGGGGCCCTGCAGCTCCTCTGGAGAGCAAAGCAGGCAGAAGTGTGGCAGGCACAGAGGCCAGGGCAGGCGGGGGAGGGAGAGCTGGGAGAGCCTCACCAGCCCAGAGGGCTCTGGCCTTGGCTGTGAACAGAGAGAAATCCCGGAGAGGTCGGAGTGAGAGGGCTGAGAAGCTGTGACTGCAGGAAGCCAGGGAGCGCAACTGCAAAACTCCTGGTGGAGGTGGGGAAGGCAGCGGGAAGGACCTATTCTGGACCTATCTGGTGGGCAGAGCCAACTGCATTTGCTGATGGTTTGGACTTGGGACGTGGGACGTGAGACAGAGAAGACTCTGAGGATTTTGGCCTGAGCCGCTGAGAAGACGAGCTGGCATCGACCTGGGGCAGAGATGAGGAAGGCTGAGAGCAAGAGCTTGGGAGGCCTGAAGAAATCTGCACTCAAATGTTTATGGCAGCACAATTCACAATTGCAAAGATGTGGAAACAACCCAAGTGTCCATCAATACATGAGTGGATTAACAGAATGTGGTATACGTACACCACGGAGTTACACTCAGCCACAAAAAACAAGGGTGATCTAGCACCTCTTGTATTATCCTGGGTAGAGCTGGAGCCCATTCTACCAAGTGAAGTATCACAAGAATAGAAAAACTCACCATCAAATTGGTATTAACTGATCAACACTTAAGTGCACATATAGTAATAACATTCACTGGGTGTCGGGCAGATGGGAGGGGGAAGAGGCGACGGGTATATTCACACCTAATGGGCACGGTGCGCACCGTCTGGGGGACGGACACGCTTGAAGCTCTGACTCGAGTGGGGCAAAGGCAATATATGTAACCTAAACATTTGTACCCCCGTAATATAGTGAAATAAAAAAAAAAATTAAAAAAAAACCAGTCACCCCGAGATGGCCCAAGTCCTGTGATTTTCAAAATAAACAGAAATCATTATTTTTCAGGCAGACAGCTATGGCCTTGAAGAATCTTTCGTTTCGGCAGACTTTATCACGCTTTGCACTGAAAAGGAACACTGTTTGCAAACCTCAGGTTTCCTGGGCCGAACGTGTGGAGCACAAGGCAAGGCGGGTGTCAGAGACCTGTCACTGCACCCTGGCTCCCTGATGGGCTGAAGCCCGGTGCCCACCCACCGAGCACTGCCAAGTTCATGATCCGCCTGCACTGAAAGCTGGACTCTGGGCACAGGGGCAGGGGCCGCGCCCAACCCTGCGGTGGTGTTCTCATGAGCCAGCCCCGGGCCTCAGGGTGGGCGATCCAGTCAAGGGGTGGGGGCGGCACAAGCCTGGCCAGCTCGGCATCCTGGGCGCAGGGGTGTGGACAGACTTGGTTTGCCTGGATTCAGTCCAAAGGGTGCAGAATCTGACCTGTGGAGTCGTGACCTGCAGGGCCCTTCAGTGTGGACATCATGGGGGCCTCGCTCTGAAGGGGCCCCCTGGAAAAGTCAGAAGAGCTCGGCAGCACCCCGGATGCCCCGCCAGTGCAACACGCACACGGCCAGGGTGGGGAAGGGCCACGCACGGATCTCAGGGGCGGGGGAGAGAGGGACGTGTGGAACATCCTGCACACTCTTTGTCTGCTCAGAAAACGCTGGTCCTTCTTGACAAACTTCTCTTTGGAGGCTGATGTCCTTTCAAAGTTGCTAGACTGCTCACGTAGAAAGTCAGTGCTGTCGATGTGTGTGCAGCGTCAAAACCAGCGCCCTTTCCTCCTCTTAAGTTTTCTTAGCTAGTTTCGTCCTTTTACCAAGGCCAAGCAGCACCCCAGGAATGGGCCAAGCCCGCCCCCTAGGGTGGGAGTCACGCAACTGTCACGGAGACCCCAGGACGCTGGGGGGTTCCAGGGGGCAGGGCAGAAGCAGCTCACCTCCTCCTCTTCAGGACCCCCCTCACTCGCCTTCCTGCCACCCTGTGCCCTGGTGCTCACTGGCGCGGCCCATGACAAGAAGCTCTCCTTGAACAAATGCAGTGGTGGGGACACCACGCCCCCCAGACCACTGAGGCCGAGCAGGTGAGCTCCCACTGGGCCCACAGCGCCTCCTGGGCCCACTCCCGCCCCGGGAGCACCCTGCCCTCCTGCCCTCCCTCTCACAGCAAGACCAAGCACCGCCCCAGCCGAGACCCCCGAGGCAGGGCCTGGAGACGAGGCTCCCCAGTGTCCGGTGAGAGACAGAGAGAGGTGGATCGGCTCTTCCTTCCTTCAGAACCTCTCTGGGACCTTGGAGGGAACACCGGCAGGTCAGTCAGTATCATCTCCTTCTTGTCCAGGAATTTAAAAAAAAAAACAAAGATAATGAAAAAACTTTTCCCTGAACTTGATTTTCTGGGAAAATAGGTCGCAGGTATAATCCACGGCCACCCAGATACACATGAGGGCTGTGGAAGCAGCCGGGACGGTCAGAGCTTCGCTGAAGGGCAGGGAGGGGAGCTCAGGGACCGGCCAGGCCCGGACGGCTGGCACAGGCAGGTCCTTCGTGAAGGTGAGCAGCGCCCTGTTCACGACGGCAGGAGTGGGAGCCGGTGGGCCCTGGGGAGAGGGGGGCAGAAGGGGAGCCCTGGATCCCCAGTCCGGGGAGGCTCCCTGGTCCCTCCTCCACCACAGGCAGCTCCTGCAAACAGCCGGCCCAAGACACCCGATACAGTCCCAGGAGCAGGGAAACGGCCAGGCCGATCTCCACGCGAGGCAAGCAGCACGGTACTCGCAAAAAGCCCACGTGTAGGACCTGCTGCGACACTGTGTGCTGCCCCCGGACACACCCTGCTCTCCCACCACCTGACTGGAGGATGCTGCCCAGCTCAGAGACCACGACAGGTGGTAACAGTGAGGAAAAGAGCAGAAAATCTTGCAGAGGACAAAATGTTGTCAGGGAAGCAGCAAAATGGTGGCCAGACATTTCATCACACGGTCTGAGGACGGATGGGGCGATCACCTCTGCGAAGACAGACCACTGACTAGAAATGCAAGAACTCAGGAGAGAAATGGCGAGAAAACAGGAGAAGGTGAAACAGGAGCTGGCAGAATTCAGGAAAGAAGTAAAAGAAGGAAAAAAATCCAGGACGCGGGTCACTGGATGGGGCTGGAACACAGACAAGTGGAAACCAGGCTAAAAAGGGCCAGAGCCCTCGCACATGGCCGTGGGAACATGGAGTGTGGCAAGGGTTTTACAGCCGGCCACAGCTTCCCTGGACACGTACAGGCCACAGATCCCCGCCATCCCAGCACAGGGCAGACAGCGACCACACGCGCGCACCTGTAACGTGCTCGGTGTCCGCCGAGATGTGCTGTAAGTGGGAGACACATGCTGGGTATCAAAAATTCAGTCCAAAAAAATGAATCTCAAATATCTCAGTAAGTTCAAATTATTGGTGATTACATGTTAAAATGATGTTTTAGATAATATTGGGTTAAATAAAATACACTATTAAAATTAATTTCACTTGTTTCTTTTTTTGGGACAGGGTCTCACTCTGTCAGCCGGGCTAGAGTGCAGTGGTGTCACCATAGCTCACAGCAACCTCAAACTCCTGGGCTCAAGCAATCCTCCTGCCTCAGCCTCTCAGAGTGCTAGGGTTACAGGCATGTGTCACCATGCCCAGACTTCTTTTTACCTTTCTAATGTGGCTACTAGAACATTTTAAACTCCACGAGACTCACTTTCTCAACCTTTTGGACAGGGCTGGAATGCAGCTGTACACTGGACACCTAGGAGCACTGTTCCTGTTCTCCCTAGGAGTTACCAGGAGACAGACTTCACCGAGAGACCGTGGGGAAACGTGGCGAAGAAACCACAGCAAGCTCTGAATGTGTTCGGCAGAAAAACAAACACGGGCACGGGTTATAGGTGGCAGACGCCTGGACGTGCCAGTGTGACAAGCAGCTCACAGAAACCTGGGGGGCAGAAGCCCCACTGATCTCACCTTAGAGCTGGTGTCACTCAGGCTGACAAGTCAAGGAGCAGCGAAAGATTTTCTTTTAAAAACTAAAAACACAATAGGCATGATATAAAATCATAAGAACCAAGGCCAAACACACCTGAACTCACGTATTAACAGAAAAAGTTTTTCGGGTTGGATCACAAAGCAAGACCCTCAACTCTTATGCTGTAAATGAGAGACACAACCAAAGTGAAGCCACTCAGAGAGGATTCCAGAAAGCTGGACAAGTGCACGCAATAAGGAAGTAGGCCTCATGGGCTCGTCACCAGGTAAAACGCATGAAACTCGCCCAGGCATGGCTACAGGGCACAAGTCGTGATGAAGGCGTAACAGTCGTGAACACTCATGTGCCCGACGGAGCACATGTATGAAGCAGAAGCTACTGGAGATACAGAGATGTTGACAGAGACACTAAGTGAGATCTTGATTCATCTCTCTGCCCGAATAAGTAGAACACAAGAAACAAAACAGAATACCCAAATAATACGATTAATAAGGTAGTTCTGATTGATAAGTATTGAACTCTGTACCTTAAAACTAGAGAATAACCCCCTGTAAGTTCCCCTGGAACACTTATGAAAATCAGCCTTATAAACGTTCAAAGAAAACCTCTGAGTTCCAGAAGGTAGAAAGAGGTCACACGACACAGATGGCAACGCGGCTAGACTAGAAACTAAAACACACCCTACACCCCTGGAAACCAGCATGCTGCGATGAGCAAGCCAGACACACACATGTGCACGTTCTGTGATTCTATCTGCACATCTTAGGACAGGAGCAAAGCATTTACGGTGGAGAAATCTGAATCCCGGTGCGTGGGGGCTGGGGGGAGGGAACAAGAAAGAGAACCCGGGAGTGTCGGGGAGGGCCACAGTCACACAGGTCTCTGTCCCTGCCGAAACTCACCGATGGAAAGACTTAAGAGCTTGTGTTTCACTTACATAAATTATGCCACAATGAAAATGTAAAGAGGCAAAAATTCCCTAAGACAAGCTAATATAAAAAAAATAATAATAAAATAAATTCTAAAAATTTCCCCTAGACCTGTTTGCTGTTACCTCAGGACAAGGTCCTGGGTGGCCGGGTGACAGACCTCAGAGTAGGGCCGTGCCAGGGGGTGGCGGGTGGGCCATGGCCACTTGCGGGGCCAAACAGCTCAGGACCTTTGGTTCCCTATGCGGTGAATGCTGCCACGGCAAGATGAGGGTCCACCGTTAGACATCTTCTAGTATTTCAAGAAAACCCAGAAACACTGATTTTGGCATAAAATATCCCAATTTCTAAACATTTGTTCAAATTAAAACAAAAAACAACACAGCTGTGGGCTGAGTCACACACCCTTATCCATGGCTCTGTCCTGTCCATGAACCAGTCTCAGCCTTGGTCTCAGGTGTGGTGGGCCTGGCCAGGGCTGAAGCCACAGGGCAGCCCCAGGTGCCGGGGCCGCGGTGCACTGGCCTTTCTGCCCGGCCTCAGGTGGGAGAAACTCCTGCCTGACCCACCTCCACCTTCCTATTCCTTTCTTCTGCCAGCTGGCGAGTGAAAAGGCTGGTGGTCGCCCAACACATGCCCACAAGTCCTGAGCCAACAGCTCATGGAACATGGAGAGAGATGTTTGCACCCTCAGCTCTGTTTCCAAGCAGTTTCCCATTGAGATGCCCAGGGAGCTGGTTCCAGAAACGCAGCCCACGCAGGCTCACTAGCCCACGACATAAACATGGAATTGCAGCTCAACAGAGAGCAAGCACGACAAAACAGGAGCACCTGCTATGAAATCCCCGGGAGAGCTGGGTGCGGGCGGCTTGGTGAGCACAGCTGGCTCTAGTACAAGGACCGGGCCTTGCAAAGTCTGTTCCAGTTAAATTTTATAATAACTGGACTGTCTGTCCCACCACATCCCTCTAGGTGGGCCCAGGATGTGCTGGAATGCCTGTTATCTAGAGGAGGGGACAGAGTGATCAGAGATGAACCCATGGAGGGGGGGTTCTGCTCAGCCCTCCCTCACCAGAAGCAGGTGTTTATACAAGGAATTCTAGCAAAATGCAGAAAAGGACATCACAGGGGAGACAGAAAGGAGACAGGAGGAGCACACAGATGGGAAGCCATGTGGGGGCCATGGGAGTGGGAGGTGAGGAAGGTGCTCCAGGGAGCATCCTCTGCTCCTGAAGATCGGGGTGGGAGATGGTGGAGAACTGAGCGGCAAAGTCCTGAGGGTCCCAGAGGGCAGGGCTTCAGGCTGAAAGCAGGTCCGGACTGGGGCTGGGATGCAGGAGCCCTGCTCAGCAGTCAGGCTGCCCCAGGGCCCGCGGACCTCAGGGGTGCGAATACAGGGTCATACATGTCCTCTGCTCCTCGACAACACGTGGGCCAGATCTGAGCAGGGCCTTGCCCAACAGAAGCTGTGCTTTGGGGGTCTCAGGCAGGTGAGAGGACCTGGGAGGCCACCCAGGTCAAAGGGATTGAGGCCAGAAGCCAGAAGCCCAGGGCCAGAGGACAGAATGGCCAGAACCAGAACACACGAAGAGGCTTACGCTGCTAATGTGGCCAGGGAGGCAGAGGAGTAGGAAAGGCAGGTGGCAGGAGCAGGCAGGGGAAGGAGATGACCAGTGGCTAATGCCATTGGCCTGGCCACCTGGAAAGGGGCCAGCAACCTTAGTGGCAAGGGCAGGGCGAAAGTGCACAGGCCACAAGAGCTGAGGGTGGACACCAGCCCCAGGACCAGATGGCATCACCAAAGAGGGGTGAGCTCCACCCAACACGCCGTGCCTGAGCAGAGGGTGGGAGGGCGTCCCCGGAAGTGCCATAATCTTGACTCTCACACACACCGGCTAAAACTCGTTCGGCCACACGTGTGCTTGTAAACTGATTTTGCGACAACCGGCAAGTGCATGCCAACATGGGAAGCAGGTTCAGAACCGGAGTTTACGAGTCCTCTGGAGAGGGACTGCAGACTCGTGTGGCACTCAGGGCTCACGTCTGCCGGGCTCTCCAGACAAACACAGATCACGCCACACTCAGGAAAGTGAAAGGAGAGGCAGTGCTTACTTAAAAAGACTAGAAAATTCTAAAATGCCTCTTCAGAAGAAGCACTTGTGAGCAGGAGAAGTAGCACTACTGGAAAGGACGGCGCACGCCATTACCTGAGCGCACGGAGGCTGTTCCTGCTGCCCGAGTTACGACCGGGGCACCTGCACTGAGGGAGCCCGGACTCTGCAGGGAAGGTCCGATGGCTCTGAGACACTGCAAGTTCTTCAGTCCTCCAGGCTTGTTGCTATTTGCTCTTCATCGTAATGAATTTTAATCTGAACAAGGACAGCAGGTTGGGTCCTGCTCCCTCCTGGCCCCCTGCACCTGCCTGGGCACCTCCCTGCCCCCTCAGTCCCGGCCGCAGGGCTGCCCAGGGAACTGCCGCAGCTCCGGCCACCAGGCTCCTGCTTTCCCTGAGCACGGCAAGGAGGGGAGGGCAGGACGACCAATCAGGTAATTCTAGAATCCAAATGTCACGTTGGCCTGAAACTAGACATGTGTTAAAATTCACCAAACTACGTCCTCAAAATGTGTGCATTTTACCCTATGTAAATTACATTTCACTGGAAAAAGAAAACTAAATGTAAAAGGAAGCAAAAAGTATAATTAATAAAGGATCTGGCCTATTTGCCACTTTCAACCTCTTTAAATAAATCAGACAGGCTTTTCTATGCATTTTTTCCTGATTTCATTTTTTTTTTTTTTTCACTAAACTCTCAACCAAAATGCAAAACCAAAAATTTAAATTTTCTACACGAAATTTTCATTTTCATTTTTTTGGCTGAGACATTAAAAGCAGGCTTACCCATCCCTAAGTTTTCTAAACTCCAGACACACGGGCAAGGTTCCTCAAGGTTGTTTTCTGCCAGTTGACGGGAAATGTTTGTACCTGGCTGTTAATGCTCTGCAGGAAGTGAAGGCTAAATTTAAAAAGTGCATTCTGGGAACTGTAGTGCCCCTGTGAAGATCATTTCTCAGAACATAGTGGAAGACAAAGAGAGCCCTGGAGAACAGAATTTTAGAGCTGGAAGGAGCTCTGGAGATAAGTCGAATTTTATGACCGAGGGGCAGGCCAGGGAGGTTAGACCTTTTCTGGGAGCAAGGACTGAGACCCTCTGCTGTTCCACCAACCACGACAGAGGGAAGCAACTCATTAAACAGGAAAAACACCCTGGGCCAGACACATCATAAAAGCTGACTCTCTCTGGACAGTCCCTCTGGAACCCCTGCGTGTACTGCTCTGTCTCCTGCAGTGCCGCCGCCACTTTTCTGGCTTTAAAGGTGGAGGCTGAGAGACTGTTGTGTCCTGGCAAACTGCCCGGCAACCCGGTGACAGGAAAAGAGCGATACACTCGCTGGGACCTAGGGACGAATCCTTCCTAATGCCTCCCACTCCCACAGCACTCTGTGTTAGTGACAACCGTGCTTCCTGCCATGGCACACACAGAAAAATGACACAGCTCTGTACAACAGCGTGTAAGAAAGGTGAGGCTGCCCGACCTGGCTGTCCCAGGAGGGGCTATCCTGGCACACGGTGATGCGTTTGGGTCCCACTGGCAGGGTGGGGAGGGGACTGTTCTTTTAATACGATATCAAGGCCCTCAATTTATCAACCACGAAATGGAAAGGTGAACACATACACAAAATCACACACAGGGAAACCAGAAGTGGTGGAGAAAAATTAGAGCAAATATTTCTACAATAAAAAAGGACATAAAAGGGGTTCAAATAATTATTTGCGGGTGTTATGTGTGATTACCTAGTTAATCTAAAAGTCTAAATTGAAGAAGTATTAGCATTAATAGTGTGGGGATGGGGAGGAAGCTTCCAGTTTCAACTCTGCAATGCAAAGAACTTAGAAGTCATATCATAACTCCCATCTTTACAAGAAAAACACTGAGCAAACTGCAAATCAACAACTTTTATTGGACACACCAGAGAAGCGAGGTCACAGACATCTCCCCCACCACAGAGAGAATCACCTCCACCTGCTTACCAGAAGCAGCAAGTGCAGGAGATGGGAACTGGTGGGACCTCTTGATTTGGATTAAGTGCCGCAGGCTAAGTGTGGCAAGTGTGAGAATCTCCTGGGGCTCCCACATTTTCATGAGTTTTACCTCCAGGAACCCCATCAGGTTCTCAGCACAAAAAGCCAGGGAAAAAAACTTCATGTCTCTGGCAGGGGAGAGGAAGGTGACCACGTGAAATGGGCCCAAGCATTCTCCAAGACAAAGGCTGCTCTGCACTAACAGACCTCACCAGGGACTCATCGCACCTGGGAAAGGGCGTCTCCCCACTTCGCCCCCTTCCTGTCTCACCCACAGCGGGGAAAAGGAGGGAAGAAATGCCTGTGAGGGTCACAGGTCACAGTTCAGGGACACAGCCCACTAAAAGGCTAACATCTACTAATAATTATACGGCCAGGTGGCTCATGCCTATAATCCCAGCACTCTGTGCCAAGAAGGCAGGATAATCGCTTGAGACAAAGAGCTCGATACCAGCCTGGGCAACACAGTGAGACCCCATCTCTATAAAAAATTAAAAAAAAAATTAGCTGGGCATGGTAGTGGTGCATCTGTAGTCTTCCCTAGCTACTCGGGAGGCCGAGGTAGGAAGAGTTCTCGAGCGCCGGAGTTCAAGGCTGCAGTGAGCTATGACTGCACCACTGCACTCCTGGCTGGGCGACAGAGCGAAACCCTGTCTCTAAAAATAAGAAGAAGAAGAATTGTAAGATGCAGACCCCCCCACACACACACTCCGGCGTACCAACACGGATGGCAGTGGAAGGTGTTCTTAGAGAAACCCAAAGACAACAGGGGAGACAAAAACAAGGACCCTCGACAGCGGGAAGCCGCAGCACCTTCAGCTACCGCAGGGATCACACACAGCCCGACTGCCAGCCGGATTCGGCGAGACCTCACAACAAGGCTGCTCTGCCTTGGTTTCTATTACAGTCATGTGACGCCTAACAGTGGGGCATACAGTAAGGGAGATGGGTCACCGGGTGACTTCTCTGTGGTGTGCACACCAGAGTGCATTTACACAAACCTAGATGGCACAGCTTGACTCCACGCCGAGGCTCTTGGTATAGCCTACTGCTCCTCAGCGACAAACCTGTACAGCATCTCACTGTACCATACTGAACGCTACTGTAGGCCTGTGGTCCCCAACCCCCGGGCCAGGGACCAGTCCGTGTGGGGCCGCACAGCAGGAGGAGAGCGGCGGGCGAAGCTTCATCTGTATTTGCAGATCCCCCCAACCCCAGCCCTGGTCTGTGGAAAAACTGTCTTCCATGAAACCAGTCCCTGGTGCCAAAAAGGTTGGGGACTGCTGCTGTAGGCAACAGTTACACAATGGTAAGTATTTATGTATGTAAACACATCTAAGAGTAGAAAAAGTACAGTCAAAATACTGTATAAAAGGTAAAAAATGTCACATCTGTACAGGGCGCCTACCATGAATGGAGCCTGCAGGACTCACAGTTGCTCTGGGTGAGTCAGTGCGTACGTAAGTGGCCCAGGACGTTACTGTACCCGACTGTAGACTTTATAAACAGCATACACTTCGACTACACTGAATTGATTTTTCAAAAAGTAATTGAGTCACAACGGCCACAATGTCACTAGGTGATAGAGATTTTTCAGCTCCATTATAATCCCATAGGACCACTATATGTGCTTCAGGTGACTGAAACGTCGTTATGTGACATATGACTATATCTGATGTGTCACGTCCACCTTTCAACAAAAAAGTTACAGGCCGTGCTAAAGGCACAAAAACACCGTGTCAAGAGACAGAACAAACATGAGAACCAGACCCAACATGGCAAAGACTCGGGAATTCTCACACACTGGGAATTTAAAATCACCGTGGTCAACATGCTAAGGGCTGTCATGGAGAAAGCCGACTTGCGAGAACAGACGGGCCACGTAAGAGGAGAAATGGACGCGAGAGTCAAAGGGAAATGCCACAATCGAAAACTCTGTAACAGAAACGAAGAACCTCTCATGGCTCATCAACAGAACGGACACGGCTGAGGAGAGAACCAGCGAGCCGGCAGATGTGTCCACACAAGCTTCCCAAACTGAAATGCAGAAAGAAAAAAAAGAATAAAGGATTAACGCCCCCCCCACCCAAAATCCGACTATCAGAGAACTGTGGGACAATTACAAAAGTGTTACATATGCACAATGGGAAGACCAGAAAGAGAAGAAAGGAGCAGAAATACCTGAAATAACAATAGCTGAGAACTGTCCAATGCCAATGACAGACAACAAACCACAGATCCAGGAAGGTCCAGGAACTCCAAACAGGATAAATATCAAAGAATCTACATGGGCATATCATATTCATGCGGTAGAAAGGCAAAGATAAAAAAGAATGTTGAATGAAGCCAGAGGGAAAAGTTCTTACATGTAGAGCAAAAAGGATAAAAATTACAGCAGACTTCTTGTCAGAAACCGTGCAAACAACAACAACAACAACAAAAGAGTGGAATTCTATATCCAGTGAAACTGGCCTTCAGCTGCAAAGGGGAAGTAAAGACCTTCTCAAGTAAGAATGAGGGAATTCCTTGCCAGTAGACCTACCTAGTGAGAAATGCTGAAAGCAGTTCTTCAGGAGAAGGAATGTGACGTAGGCCAGAGACGTGACTACCCGTGAAAAAGGAAGAGCATCCGAGAGGAGTAAGTGACAGTAAAATAACATCTTTTCTTTTTTCTTACTTTAAGTGACCTAACAGAAAACTATTTGTTTAAATTAATAACAGTAACAGTGTGATTACAGCACACGCGTCGGTGAAAGGAATGACTGCGATTTCGTAAAAGATGGGAGACAGGAACTGTGAATACTGTCGGAAGGTGCGGGTACCACCCACGACGCAGTACAGTGTTTGAACGTGGACTTGATTAGTTGGAAACGTACGGTGCATACTCCAGAACAACCACTAACAAAGTTTAAGAAAGAAGTATAATTGATATGCTAACAGAGGACAGAAAACGAAATCATATAAAATGCCCAGTTAATCCAGGCGTGGTGCTGTGCACCTGTAGTCCGGGCTGCTTGGGAGGCTGAGGCAGGAGGATCACCTGAGCCCAGGAGTCCCAGGCTGCAGGGAGCTGTGACCACACCACTGCGCTCCAGCCTGACAGAGCAAGACCCTGTCTCAAACAAACAAACAACCAAATAAATAACATGTGGGCCAAAGAAGTCTTCATCAAAATTTTTAAATATTTGAACTAAATGAAAATGAAAACGTAACTTAGCAAAATTTATGGGATGCAGCAAAAAGCAATGTTTAGAAGGAAATTTACAGCATTGAATATTGGGAAAGAAGAAAGATCTAAAGTCAATAATCTAAGCTTTTACCTTAGGAAAACGGAGAAAGAAGAGCAATTATGCTAAAACAAAGCAATGAAATAATAAAAATTAGATCAGAAATCAGTGACATTGAAAACAGAAAATGATAGAGAAAGTCAACAACACCAGCATGTGGATGTGTTCGCCAGCTTGGAAGCCATCTGAACCCCACAGCTCAGGGATTTTTATGAAGGCTTAATTATGCAGGCATGATCAATTATTAATTAACTCAACCTCCAGCCCTTCTGCCCCTCCCAGAGGATGTAGGGTTGGGGTGAGGCTGACAGTTCCACGCTTCTAATCCCAGCTTGGTCCTTCTGGAGACCAGCTCCACCCAGGAGACCCCAAGAGTTTCCTCATTAGAACAAAAGATGCTCCTATCACCCAGAAAAGTCCCCGAGATCACAAGCTGTGTGTCAGGAACCAAGTCAAAGGCCAAATACCAGAACAAAAGATGCTCCTAGGATCCCATCACTCAGGAAATTGCACAGGTCTCAGGGGCTCTGTGCCAGAATCTGAAGCAGAGACTCTATCTATTTATCTATCATTTATTTATTACGTCACAGTATCTATTAAAGAAACTGAATAATTAACGCCTTCCAAAACAGAAAGCACCCAGCCCAGATGGCTTCACTGGTGAATTTTACCAAGTGTTCAAGAAAGAAATGATACCAATTTCTACAATCTCTTCCAGAAAATATTAGCAGGGGAAATCCTTCCTAAGGCGTTCTTTGAGTTCGGTATTACCCTAATGCCAAAACCAAATGAAAACATCACAAGAAAGGAAAACTACAGACCTATGCCTTTCATGAACACAAATGCAAAAATCCTTAATAAAATGATAGCAGATTGAATCAAAATATGCATTAAAAATAAATAAAATTCTGATAAAAAAATAAAATTCAAGCACTCTGGGAGGCTGAGGTGGAAGGATCGCTTGAAGTCAGGAGTTCCAGACCAGCCTGAGAAGAGTGAGATCCCATCTCTACTAAAAAGAGAAAAATTAGCCAGGTGTGGTGGCGCACACCTATAGTCCCAGCTACTCGGGAGGCTGAGGCAGGAGGATCGCTTCAGCCCAGGAGTTTGAAGTTGCTGTGAGCTAGGCTTGATGCCACTGCACTGTAACCTGGGCAACAGAGTGAGACTTTCTCTCAAAAAAAATCAATCAATAAATAAAATAAAATAAAATTCAAACTGCAGTTTGCCAAAAAAAAAAAAAATTCAAACTGCATTTTCACAAAAGTCTCTGTTGGTCTCTAGTCTTTGCAGGGAAAAAATCATTTTTGTTATGAAACTCGTATTTAAGACAAAATTCTTTGGTTGACCATAGGATAATTTTGTGGGTTTTTTGTATTTGGAAAACTAAAATGGCAATTTTTATAGTATTCTGTATATAGGAAGTGAGAGGCTTATATACATTACAATAACAACTATATTTAGTTTAAAAGGCAAAAAAAAAAAAGCACAAAAAGAATTACATACCATGACCAAGTGGGATTTATTTATTCCAGGTATGCAAGGCTGGCTCAGTTTTCTAAAATCAAGTAATATAATCTGTCACATCAACAAGTAAATTGTATGATCATAAATCACCAATAGGCACAGAAAAAGCATTTGATAAATCCCAATATCCATTTATGATAAAAACTCTCAGCAACTAGGAATAGAGGAGACCTTCTTCAACTTGATAAAGAACATACAAAAACCTACAGCTAACATAATACCTAAGAAGGAAAACACCGCTTTTCCTTCCACTCTCTCACAGCTCTTCTGACACCAAATGTGAGGTTTTCCCACACAAACCCGTTCTTGGCAGACACCAACTTGGTGTCCCACAATTTGACTCACTCTGACACCAACTGCCTGTAGCGCGGTCCCCGAAAGCTAGGGCTCAGTGTCAGGAGAGTGTCCCCCACCCCAGGCAGCGCGTGCCCAGGCTACCCACAGCTTCTGTCAGACTCGGCTACAAATGGTGGCTCTCACGACCCCTCCTCGGGTTCAGTAACTTGCTGTAACGTGCACAGAACCCAGAGAAGGTCTCTTTACTGTCACCTGTCGATTATAAAGCACACAAGTGAGGAACAGCCAGACGGAAGAGGAGCCCGGGGCGAGGCACGGGGGAGGGGCGCAGAGCCTCCACGCCTGTCCAGCCCATCCCCAGGGACTTCAACGTGGTCACCAACCTGAAGCTCGCTGAGCCTCTTCCTTTTGGGTTTTTATAGAGGCTTCATGATATAGGCATGATTTACTAACCCACTGGCCATTAGTGACTGAACTCAATCTCCAGCCCTCTCTCCTCCCTGAGGCCAGGGGTGGGGCTTTCAGTCCCCCCATCACAAGGCTGGTTGCCCTGGGGACCCGCTCATCCTCCAGGAGTCGCCTCCTTAGCACAAACTCAGGTGTGGCTGCAAGGGGCTTACTATGAACAAGAAAAGACTCTCCCCTCGCCCCTTCCAGTCAGGAAATCTAAGGGTTTTAAAGCTCCAAGCCAGGAACCAGGGCAAAACCCAAATATATGTTTCTTATTACATCACAGTGTCACAGTAATTAATGACCAGACACCAGAAGCTTGCTCTCTAAGATCAAGAATGAGGTGAGGATGCCGCCTCTCACCACTCCTACTCAACACCATCCCAGAAGTCCTAGCTCATGCAACAGAAGAAGAAAAAATAAATAAATAAAAGGTATACAGATTGGGAAGGAAAAAATGGAATTGCCTTTGTTCCCAGATAACATGACTAAAATCTCAGAAAAACCACCAAAAAAGCCCTCCCAGAACTAAAAGGCAACTATAGCAAGGTTGCAGGATACAAGGTTAACATACAAAAGACATTTGCTTTCCTATATATACTAGCAATAAACAATTGGAATTTGAAATTTAAAACACTGTAACATTTATATTTGTACCAAAAAGGGAATATTTAGGTATAAATCTAACAAAATATGTACATAAAATGTGTTTAAGTTTTGAGGAAAATGACAAAACTCTGATGAAAGTACGAAAGAAGATCTATATACACAGAAACAAGACTCAATATTGTTAAGATGTCAGTTCTTCCCAACTTTACCTATAGCTTCAAAACAATCCCAATCAAAATCCCAGTAGGCTACTTTGCAGATCTTGACGCACTACGCTAAAGTGTATCTGGAAAGGCAAAGAGACCCCTAATGGCCAACACCACCCTGAAAACAAAGCCGGAGGACTGGCCCGATTCGAGTCGCACCGTAAGGCCCAGTGCAGCACGTGCTGCCAAAGCATGCGCAGACCGGTGGGACAGACAAGGGTGCAGAAATAAACCCACACAACCAACTTTTGACAAAGGAGCAAAGGTAATTCAGTGGAGAAAGAAGAGTCTAATCAGCAAACGGTGCTGGAATAACTGGATGACCTTATGGGGAAAAAAAAGGAATCTAGACAACTTTACACCTTTCCCAAAAATTAACTCAAAATGTATCATAGACCTGAATGTAAAACACAAAACTATAAAACTCCTAGAAGAAACACAGGAGAAAATCTCAGTGACCTTGGATTTGGCAATGAGTTTTCAGATATAACACCAAAAGCATGATCCATGTAAGAAAAAATTGGTAAGTTGAACTTTATCAAATTTGAAAACTTCTGTCCTGCCAAAGACACTGTTAAAAGAATAAATAGACAAGCCACAGACTGGGAGGAAATATTTGCAAAACACATATCTGATAAAGGACTTGTATTCAAAGTATACAAAGAACTCTTAAAACTCAACAATAAGAAAGCAAACAACCCTATTAAAAAACGGGCCAAAGATCTGAACAGTATACAGCTCAGTAAAAAAGATACGCAGATAGCAAATAAGCATTTATAAAAAGATGTCCAGCAGCGTATGTCATTGGAGCACTGCAAACTAAAACAGTAACGGGATACCTCACAGCTAAAATCCAAAATCCTGAGAACACCAAATGCTGAAGGGAAGGGAGCAGCAGGGGCTCCACTGACTGCTGGCAGCAACGCAGACCAGGACAGACACGTCATAGGGCAGTCCAGCAGCTCCTACAAAGCTAAACACGCTCCTATCAAATACCTAGTGCGGTTCAAATACCTAGAACCGCACTCCTAGGTATTTGCCCAGTGGATCTGAAAACTAATCTCCACACAGAACCAGCATGTGAGTCTTCATAGCAGCTTCATTCATAATCACCAAAACCTGGAAGCAACAAGACCTCCTTCAATACGTAAAGGGATAAACAAATTGTAGTACTTCCACACAGTGGAACATTATTCAGTGACAAAAAGAAATGTGCTACCAAACCATGAGAAGACGTGGCGCTAAGTGAAAGGAGCCGGTCTGAGGGCTACATACCGTATTCCACAACGGCCACACATTCTAACCACGTGGCATTCTGGAAAAGGCAAAACTACCGACAGTGAAAAGGTCAGTGGTTGTGGTGGGTTGCGGGTACGTGGGAAGGGATGAGTAGGTGGAGGACAGGGGACTTTTAGGGCAATGAAACCATACTGTGGGGTGCCTGACAGCATGCATTTGTCGAAGCCCACAGAACACAGCGAACCTTAATGTGCACTGTGGACTTTGTTAGTAATAACGTATCAGTACTGGTTCATAACTGTGACAAATACACCACACTAACAAGGTGTTAATTATATATATAACTATATACACACATAATTATTACATAATTTTATATATACAGCAAGATGTTAATTACAGGGGAAATGGGGCGGGGTGGTGAGGGGACAAAGGGACTCTCTGTACTGTCTAACACCATGGAAATTCTCTGTAACATCTGAATTTTTCTGTAAATCTAAAACTATTAAAAATTAAAATTAAAATTAAATCTATTAAAACTTAAACTATTAAAAATTAAAATTAAAATTAAAATCTATTAATTAAAAGAACAATCAGCAGAAGTTGGGGAGTAGGTAGAAGTAGAGACAAAACAAGAACTTCAGAATATCGCTAAGTGTTGAAGCAAAGGACGGTATGGGGGTTTATTATACTACCCTGTTTAATTTGTAACATTCAAGGTTTTTCACAAAAATTTGAAAATCCAGATTAATTCAAAAATTCTATGTAGATAATGAATCTATCAAGGAATGAAAAGAAAACAAATTTTTGAAGCAAGTCAAATGGCTGAATCGCATTTAACAGCCATGAGCACCTTATTTTATGAAGAGCATTCCCAGTCAGTAAGCAAGGTGGGAAAGGCATGGTCAGGAAGAAGCTAAACAATGAACAGACACAAATGTCCCCTCGCGGGTCATAGAAACGCAAACAGTGTATCCTCAAGGAACCGTCCTCCTTTGGGGGAGGCTTTTTTAGAGCCAGGGTCATAGTTCACTGCAGCTGAACTCCTGGGCCGGGTGATCCTGCTGCCCCAGCCTCCCGAGTGGCTGGGACCACAGGCCTGAGCCACTGTGCCCAGCCTGTCCCTGGTTTTAAAACGTCGTAATGCCCAGTGTCAGAGAGGGCTTAGGGACAAGAGTGCCCATCCCCCATGAGAATACCACTTGGCACCAGCTTTGGGAGGACACCTTGGACTAACCTCTGAAGACCACGGGCCCAGCTCCTTCACTCCAGGGAACTTGTACAAAAATAAATAAAGGGGTTGGCTAAAGATAATGGACTAAATAAATAAGTGTATCCCCCTTTCCACATAAATCCCTAAAAAGTGACCCAAAGATTCTTTCACCAGAGAACAAACCCATATTAGCACTGAGAACCACAAAGGGAGCAGACATTCTGAGGACACGTCACAGACCACGGACCACAGGTGGAGGGGCATGCCTCTCCCTCCCAGAACCCGGTGTCCTGACATCTCCTGCACCTTTCCAGCCCTCGGCCTTACACACAGCAGAGAGTGCCCGGGGCAGCTCCCAGGGGAGTGGGCAGTGGTCCGCTTCTCTCCGCCCCTCCCCAGGCTGCTCTGGAGTCCAGCCCTGCACCTCTCAGGGACCACAGTCCTCCCTTGGAGCCACCTTCCCTCTTGGCTACTGGCCGCTTGTCCAACTCCCCTTCATGGTTAAACCTCTTAAAGAAGTGCCTTGTCCCCAGCCCTCTCCTGTACCCCTCCACACCCCACCAGTCAGTGAGACTTGGTCCCCAGTGACCTCGTGGTGGCCAGCACTGTCCGCAACACAGCTGCGTGCCCTCCTTTCTGGGTCACCTCAGTCTCCTCTCCTGGACCTGCATCAGCTGCCCCCGTGCCCAGGGCTTCAAACGCCTCTGTCCCCCAACGCTCCAGACCCACACACCCAGCTCTAACAGGTTGGGTGCTGGCATCGGGCTGCCCGTTCAAAACCCGGCATTAGCATCTCAAACTCTTCCTCACCCCACCTGCCTGCTCCTTCCCCACCACAGTGCACAGAAGCGCCATGCACCCAGGCGCTCAAGCCCAAATCCAGCAGGTGGCCTTACAATCAGAGTCGCTCTTTTCCTTCTCCACTCTGCCTAGTGAGTCCCACAGCATGCCTACCACCACTGCCACCCCACCAGTCGGAGCTATCGCCACCTACCCTCGGAGCCCCACGGCAGTCGCCAGAGCCCCCTCCACCTCCTTCAAGTCCCCTGTCACCTTTCCTCCATAGCAGCTGGGGGGGGTCTGCAAAACCTAAACCACATCAGGCTGCTCCCCGCTTAAAACCATCCTATTAATTCCGAACACACCGGAAGGAAATAATCAAGGAAACAATGAGGAAAATTTTCCACACCTAAAAAGCAACGAGCCTTCAGATCAAAAGGGCCCATAAGTAAATGAAAGTAATGAGACCCAGCAGACAAAGCTGGTGACACTGCAGACACCAGGTACAAAAAGAAACCCTGCCCACCTCTGGAGGAAGAAGCAGTCTCCCACAAACGAACCGACTCTAACCTGTTGCATCAGACAGCAGAACTGCACAGAAGGCAAAGAGATGATTCCTTTAGGTTAAGATAGGAAAGGGTTCAACACCTAGAGCTGTGTTCTCAACCAAACTACCATTTGAATACTCAGACATACGGAAAAACTGACAACTACAAACTGATTATCTCTCAAAATTTTACTGGCATATGGATTCCTAAAAAGGCATTAAACATTTCCAAAAAGGGCTGGGCACTGTGGCTCACACTTGTAATCACAGCACTTTGGGAGGCTAAGGCAGGAGGATCACTTGAGGCCAGGAATTTGAGACCAGCCTGGGCAAGACAGTAAGACCTTGTCTCTTCAAAAAAGTTAAAGATGAGCTGAGTGTGGTGATGCACACCTGTAGTCCCAGCTGCTCAAGAGGATGAGGCGGGAGGAGTCCTTGAGCCCAGGAGTTTGATGCTGCAGTGAGCATCGACTGCATGACTGCACTCCAGCCTGGGTGACAGAGTGAGACCCTGCCTCAAAAAGAAAAAGAAAAATTCCAAAAAGGACAAGCTTGGATACAATAAATGGTAGTGAATAAAGTAACCAGTAAGATGTATACTTAAATCTAAATAATTATCATTGCCTGATGGGGGTAAAAATAAGAACAATATTGAACTAAGATCCCAAACAGACTCGACCCAGGGAGGGTTCACGTGAGAACTGACCCGCCCTAAACACTTACAGAAAGATGAGCTTACTTGTTTGTTTTTAAAGCTGAAAGGTATCTACTAGAAGAAAAAAGAAATGATGAGAAAGCTTAAAAATTTAAAAAATAAAAAGGCAGGCCAAGTTCTAGCTTATTAGTAATCACAATTGCAAGTAGATTATAAAGACAGCAGCTCTCAGATTAAATTAAAAATATAATTATAAAGTAACATGAAAAAGTTGAAAATGAGATAAAGAAATAAGAGGTTAAATGGGACAAGGCAGGTTTTTCTGTGTCAGTAACAGTGCGGAAACCACGCCTTGAACAGCGTGGTCTTGAACATGAAGCAAAACCTGACAGACAACAGGCTCCTCGGGAATCAGAGACCTACGTACCTTCTCAGAAACCAGTAGCCCGAGTACCCAGCAAGAATTACCACACAGACCCGTTGGCTGATGCAAGTATCAAGATCCCAGCCTCTGCACCACAGAGAACAATGTACCCGATGAGTAGAGAGGATACATTCTTCTCAAGCCACAATGCAACACTCATAAAACAGACTGTGTATTAAGCCATAATGAAATCTCAAAAGATTACAAAAAGTAGAACTCTTTAAGGGATCATATTAGATCTTAATGTAATAAAATTTAAAAATAACTACAAAACAATTAGCTCCCCTCTCCCATCTATCAACTTAAAAATCTGCCAATACCCTTCTAAATAACTGTAGGGTTAAAGGGGAACCCAAGACTGAAATTACAAACCACGTAGACTTGAACAGCAACAGGAGCAGCACAAGGCACGTAGCCAGCGGGGTAGGAGATTCACAGCCTCAACTGCAGGTGTGAGAAACGTGCCTGGAGCCAGGACAACAGGGCAGAAAGGAGGAGCAGAGAAAGAAGGGAGGATCAGGAAACAGACAGCCAGGCAGAGGTGAAGGCTGGCTGCCTGGAAAGACATGCAGCAGTGACAACCTAGGAAGTTAGACCAAAAGGAACAGAAAAAAAGCTACCAAAAGCAGCATCAGGCATGAGAAACTACAAAGACAGCTTAAAAATGCTAAGAGAATACAGCGTCTGAAAATCTGAAAATTTAGATTTGATCTGAAAATCTAGATGAATGGCACCCAGTGGGGCCTTTCTCTCCCAGGGTGCCCGGAAACACATCGATGGGCCTTGTTTCTAGCCCACGTGTTGGTAGCTGCTGCTGTCGGGACCCAGCAGGCCCTGCCCACTTCATCCCACCAGAAATCTTCACCATCCTCTCTGACAAACACTGGTCCAGGTAGAATGAACAGCGTGGCAGCAAAAACGTTTTCCGTAATGTTTGCCTTTCCAGGCAAAGGATGCTACCCTTAATACATAAAGAACATCCAGAAACCAATTTTAACAAATACTTGACAGTAAAGTGGGGAAAAATAGAGCCAATAAACATAAAATTATACTCAACCTACTCGTATACAGACATGTATGCAAAAGCACAGTAAATAATCTAAAAGATTATACGCCGAATTTTCAATAGCAGAAAGGAATGAAACTTAGGAGATGAAGCAGCTGAGGTGGGAAGATGGCATGAACCCAGGAGTTTGAGTCCAGCCTGGGCAATACAGTGACTGACCCCGTCTATATGTAAAACAAAACAAAACAAAACAAACAAAAAAAACCTTGGGAGGGGAAGGTGGATGAGAAATGGGAATTTTTGCCATTTCTTAGCCTATATATTTCTGTAGTGTTTTAACTTTTACAACAGAGAATGCATAGATGTTAACACTGAATAGATGCTAAAAGGAATAATTATTAATGTTCAAAATGATAACGTCAAAGATATTCATTAAAACATGAATGGAAAGAATCTCTCATGGTTTTAAGAAGTCTCTTATATTTTTCCCAATAGTTTACCTCATCTGTTTTATTTCACATTTAGATCCAACTCACCTGCAGTTGATGTTTGTGTAAAGTATGCAACAGAAGCTACCTCCCCCCACCTTCCACTGAGCAGTGCAGGCTTTCCCTGTTGACGTGAAATGCCTCCTTTTCACCTAAATCCCAAAATATAGAGATGCCTCTCACGTGCCCGGGAGCAAGTGAGGTGAGCTCTCTAACCTAGGTCCCTCGTCCACAAGCTACGGCTGCTACCAGAGCTTCCTCCCGAGACCACAGGGCGTACACGCCCCACGGACACACTCGGGGGATGTCAGCCACATTGCAGAAAAACCCCTCCTAATGGGAAGGAAGTGTGGGAGCGGCAGACGCTCTGGTACTGACCGCGACTGGGGCACAGCAGGCCACTCAGGTAGGGGAAGCTCACTCTCTTCATCTCGTCCAGCTTCTCCTGCAGCTTGCGCACCTGGCTGTCGGAGCGGCTGACCCTCTGCCGCAGGCTCTTCAGCTCGCCGTTCTTCTTCTCCACCTGCTCCCGAAGGCAGCACACCTGGCTCTTGTTCTGCCGGGAGGAGAAGCAGTAGGAGTGCAGCGAGTCGATGAGCTTGCAGGCCCCTGACGCTGACAGGATCACCTCATTGATGGACATGGGGCTGGCATCACTGTGCTCACTCTGCACAGCTTCTGCAGCTGGCTTCGGGGTGACATCGGCTGGAGGGGCAGAGGGGCTCTGGGAAGGCTTCTGAGGTGTCGCTGTGAGTGAGGAACTGGGGGGGCTCTGGGTCAGGCTCTTGTCGGGCCCCAGACCACTCCCACTGCAGCTCGGCTCCACATCTCTTTTCAGCCTCTTTCGGTCGATGGGCTCTCGGGGGACAGACGGCCTTTCTCGAGTGTGCTTGGAGGAGAAACTGTACGAATGAAGTGAGCCAATAAATTTACACGCCCCAGATCCTGGGGGGGTAAAGTCATCCATGGAAATGCCACTCTTATCTGCCACACCCCCACTGGTGGAGGAGGGGGTGTTCTCATCACCAGCATCTGCAGCAGACACTTCCGCTTCTGCCTGGCTGCCTGCCGCCGTGGTGGCCGGTCCATCTCCTGGAGTTCTTTCCAGAGACTGCTGTGCCAGCTCCTGGCTGGCAGCCTCCCGGGCAGCCCTGGGTGCGGTTTCGCCCTGCATAGCGGCTCGCTTCAACTTGCGGGACTCCGGCTTGGCCATGAGGTTTTCACTCGAGGATGATGACCAACCTGCAGCCACTTTACCAGCTGCTGTGCTCGAGTGGCCCCTCACACCCCCCGTGGTCTTGCTGGCGTCCTTTCTTCTGGTGCGGCCATGGCCTCCAGCGCCCCTCTTCTTCTCAGTCAGGTGGAAGATGGACGGCACAGCCGTGGGCTTGAGCAGTCGGTGCTGGTCCTCCAGCCTCTTGGAGAAACTGTCTTTGGTGAAATGCTCACTGCAGAGGAATGAGTACTTCGTGGGCGTCCAGTTATCCCTCTGAACAGCTTTTAACCACTGGATTAGACGTTTTGAGTCCTTTAGGGGGAACCTGCAGGACAAATAACAAAGTAGTTAGAAACCAGTTAAATGTTTCCCACTAGAATTATCAACTATAAAAGCAAAACAAAGCTTTGTAAACACCCAAACCTACACTGACTTCATCTGCTTAAAAAATAATATGAATTTAAGAAATACCTTCTACTTGTACATTATTGGAACAAAAAGATGAAAGATCCACTGTCTACCCTTAAGGAGTTCACAGTCTGTGGGGCAGACAGAAAAGAAGGCAAGTGACTCCTCCCAGGCTGTTGTAAATGCCCCACAGGGACGCAGGATGCTTACCAATAGCAAGGATGGCATCAGGACAGCACGAAGCAGTTCCTAGAAGCTAATAGCTGACCAACCCTTCCAATGTGCCTGGAGGGCAGGACTTGGGGCACTAAAACCAGGATGGTTGAGGCCCCTCCTGAGAAGCCAGGCCGGTGTCACCCCACAGAGATGGGAGCACCCCAGATAGCTGGCATAGGGACAGCACCAGCCACGGCTCAAGCAGCTGAGGACGTGGGAACAGCCTCTGGAAGGTAAGATTCAAAAGCTGTAGTTCTGTGTTCCTGCTATACTTCCACTACCAGAAGTAAAACTGCTCCCTTGAAAAGTCAACCAGCCAGTCCGGGCGCGGTGGCTCACGCCTGTAATCCTAGCTCTCTGGGAGGCCGAGGTGGGCGGACTGTTTGAACTCAGGAGTTCGAAACCAGCCTGAGCAAGAGCGAGACCCTGGACAACTAAAAATATATAGAAAAAAAACTAGCCGCGCATGGTGGCGCATGCCTGTAGTCCCAGCTACTCGGGAGGCTGAGGCAGGAGGATCGCTTGAGCCCAGGAGTGTGAGGTTGCTGTGAGCTAGGCTGACGCCACGGCACTCTAGCCCAGGCAACACCGTGAGACTCTGTCTCAAAAAAAAAAAAAAAAAAAAAAAAAAAAAAGTCAACCAGCCAGATGAACCTTGAGGAGGTTGTCCTGAGTGGAACACGCCAGTCACCGTGATTCCCTCATGAGGTCCCTGGAGTACTGAAATTCATGGAGACAGAGGTAAACGGTGGGTGACAGGGGCTGGGGAGAGGGTACTATGGGGAATTAGTGTGGTGCCGAGATTCTGCTTTACAAGATGAAAAGAATTCTGGAGATGGTGGTGGTGATGGTTGCACAATAATGTGCCCCTGAACTGCACACTGAAAAATGGTTAGGGTAGTAAATTTTATGTTTTATGTATTTACCATAATAAAAAAATTAGGAGAAAAAAAGCAACCAGCCCTGGAAGATGCTGAATAAGATATTTAACCATTTTCTCCTTTATTACCTAATAAAGATACTTAGTGACGATTTCTTCATTGAGGCAAGATCTGTATTTCAGAAAACAGACTTGGCCAGGCACAGTGGCTCTCCCCTGTAATCCCAGCATTTTGGGAGGTCGAGACAGGAGGACTGCTTGAGGCCAGGAGTTCAAGACCAGCACCAGCAACTCAACCCAGTTTCTTAAAAACAAAGACACAAACATAGCTGGGAATGGTGGTGCAGGCCTATAGTCCTGGCAGTAGGAGGCTGAAGTGGGAGGATCGCTTGAGCCCTGGAGTTCCAGGTTACAGCGAGCTATGACTGGGCCACTGCACTCCAGCCCAGCCAACAGTGAGACCCTGTCTCTAACTTAAAAAAAAAAAAAACCCAAACTGCACATGATGCGCAGGATGAGGGATCAGGGCAGTCGTTCCTCACTGCTATTTACTGCACCCGAGGTCCTCTATCCCACCAGAGGCCGCTGTGGACCAGGACCAGAACAAATCCTAGGAAGTTCTAAGCAACATGACCTTCTAACCTCCTTTTTCAATCTTTTGTGCGCCGATTCCAAAGACCCCCACCCCCGCCCAATTCCGCGTCCTCTGCCCCCGATTCCACGTTAGACCACTGCAGTGCTCTGCCTCATTTTCACGAACAGTAACAGACCTCGTGGGACACACGCTCTAAAGGAAGCTGTCAAGAAGGCACGCTGGCCGATGGCTGAAATAATCTGAAGTTACTAGTTCTGATAGACTGCAACGACTCAAGGCTTAGAGCAACCACCGGGAACTTTCAGAACCACTATAAATAGCACGTGCCATTCCTGTCTTTAAAACTTACAAACCACCATGCGACACAGAACAGAAATATCTCGAAGGGGTTTGTTCTTTAAGCGGAGTTCCTCCGGGCCGCTGTTCTGGAAGCTCCCGCATGAAAAGCCGCAGACAGACACGGGCTCAATGGATCGCTGCGTCCACAGGCCCCGCGGGGAGCGGGCCTGCCGCGGGAGTCGGTCCGAGCTCGGCCCTGCCCGGCGGGATGCGCCGCCCGCGGCCTCTCCCGCACGGCGCGGCCCGGGCTGCGGGACCCCGCGCCGGCTCCGGAGGGCCTGCGACTCAGGAAGTGCAGCCGGCGCCGGGCGGGCCGGAGCGCACAGTCGGGCGAACCCGGCACCGTCAGCCGCGGAGCAGCGACTGCCGAACCGCGGCTTCTGGACGCCGGCGGCGCGGCCCACACCTACAGCGCGCGGGAAGACGCGGGGCCGGGGCGGGCGCGCGGGGCGGCGCGGAGACCGCCGGGGGAGAGGGGCCCGGGGGCCGCGCCGGCCCGAGGCGCCCGGCCCAGAGACGGCGGCCCGGACCAAGGTCACACAGCGCCCGCGCCCACCGCCCGCGCCTACTCACTCGAGGCGCCGGAGCTGCCGAGGCCCGGCGCCACCGCGCCCCCAGCGTTCGGTCGGGCCGCGCGGCCTCAGTTTCCCCGCGGGGCCGGGCTGGGCGGGGGCGTGGCGGGCCGGGGCGGCGGCGCTCGCGTACCTGTGGAAGGAGACGGCGCGTTTCTCGCCCTTGCCCTGCCGGTTGGAGCAGTTCACGGCGGCGCAGCAGATCACCATCGCGGGCCTCGGCCCAGCCGCGCCGCCAGGCTCCGGCCCTCGCCGCCCGCCCGCCCGCGGACCGCCCCGAGGGAGGGAGCGCGGCGGCGACACGGCTCGGGACGTGGGCCGGCCCGCGGCGTCCGCGCCGTACGGCAAGATGGCGGCGCGGGCGCCCGCCGCGGCCCGCCCCCGCCCGCGCCTGCGCCCGCCGCGCGCTCGGGCGTCTCCGCGACCAGCGGGGAGCAGCCGGCCCCTCGAAGCGTCGGCAGGCGGGCCGGCGGCGGGCGAGGGAGCCGCCCCGGCGGGGGGAATCCGTACGGCGACATGGGCGCTTCGGGGCCCGTCCGTACGGCAAGATGGCCGCCCCGGCGGGCACCGAGCTGACCTCCGCCGCATCGATGACTGCTCCTGCGTCCTCTGAGTGGAGGAAGCGACGCGCGTGGCGAGCGCAGTGTCCCGTCGGGCAGCAGAGCGAGCCGCCGGCCCACGAGACGTCCCCAGACAACCCGCCCGGCGGCGCAGGGCTTGCGGCGGCGGCCCGGCCGTACGCCAAGATGGCGGCGCCCGCGCACTTCCGCCCTGCGCCGGATGCCCGCCGGCGCCTGCGTCCCGATTGGCCCCCGCGGCGTTCGGTCGCCGCGTCGCGCTGCGGGCCGGTCGGAGCGACGGCGCTCGGGTCAGTCGGCGGCCGGACGGGGAAGATGGATGCAGGTGAGGAGCTGCCTGGGCCGGGTCCTCTGCGGGAGGCGCTGGCCGCGCCCTCGGCCTGGCCTGCCCGGGCCCGGGCTGGCGTGACGTGCTGTGGGGCGCGCAGGGCGGGCCGGGCTCGGCGGTGCGGGGGCGCGGGCGGCGTTTACGACGGGTGGGAGCGGGAGGGGGACCCCGGGGACTGGCCGCGCCTCTCGGCCGCGCACCTGACGGTCCGTCACGCTGGAGCTGCTGGGGCCTGTCCGCCCCGGCGTGAGCGCCCGGGATTACGGGCTTGGCAGGCCCGAGCTCTGGCCTGGCGTGGCGGGCGGCGGGCCTGCTGGGCCGGGGAGAGGCGCGGCGGCCGCCCGAGCGCGCCGGGAGGGCTGCAGCAGTGCGGGTGTGGACGCGAGCGATCGGCCACAGCTTGGCCTTCCCGGCTGGGAGTGGAGGAGTGGAAACTTTAACTTTTACGAAGTTACTGGTAGACTGGAGGCCAGAAACATGTTTCAGTAATCACAGCGTCCAAGAGTCTTTTTCTGTGATGGGAAAGAGAAACAGCGAATCCAACTCACGACGTCTTAATTTCCTGGGGTCCTGATAGATAGTGGAGGCAGGATGCGCGTGTTGATGTTTTTGCCTGTCCTATCATGCTTCTGTCCAAGCCAACAGAAGACAATTTTTTGCTGCCAAGATATTTTGGAGACTTAAGTCGGTACCAAACCCATGACTTGCCCAGTAGCCCCAGGTACGTTTTCACATAGCGGTATTAGTTCTTTCTTTCATTACTTACAGAAACCGACTTACCGCCCCTCAACGGTCCCCATCTGTGAAGGAAGACTTTCATCTGGTTTAATTCTATCTGTCATCCCGAATGGCATTGTTTTTCCTCTTTCTTTTCTTGGCAGCTGCAACACAAACTTATTAAGATTTTAGTTTGGAAAATGTAATGTGTATGGCCAATGTTTGTTTCGTGATTTGTGGCATCTCATCACTTAAATGTGTTAGATGGCTGCAGGAAGCAGGAGCCCTGACTCCCCAAAGGAGCGTGCTGACAGATATGTATTTTGTGAAGTTTGTTTTTTAGAGTAAGTACTAGACACTTGTACTATTTGCAATTATATACTATTTGTTGTATAATATTTTACAACTATTTGTTGTACTATTTCTTTTTAGTTATTATTGTTTGGATATGTAAGTCTATTCATATGAGAGACTTGGTGAAGGTGAGAACAGTTTGATATTGGTCATTGTCTTAAATCTGAAAACCATTATGTTCAAGTTAGGAATACAGTTGTGTAGTCACATGACGATACTGAATAGGAAATGCTGCTACTTCTGGGATCAAAGTAGAAAAGGTTTTTTTCATTTGAGGCCCTGTTTATGCTCATAAAAACATATGCTGTTTTAGGATGTGGTAGGGAGTTTTCCATCTGACATGATGCTGTACATCCTTTCAGGAATGATTAATGGTCCACCCTCCTCTGACCGTTAGAGTCCTTGAAAATTCTGCCTGCCTTGAGCATGTGTAATATAGTTTCTGTTTGTTCTTACAGTCATTCACTCAATAAACTATTTGTTACTGCGTGCCAGCCATTGTTCTCTAGGACTGGAGGAGTGGACAAATAGAAACCACTGCCTTGGGCTAGCTGACATCCTAGACATGAGACCAGCAGAAAGCAGCAAGGTGTGTGGCTCATGTGGCAGAGTGATGTGGGCCAAGCAGGAGGAGGATTAGAATTGTGGACAGGATGGCCAGGAAAAGTCTTACTTCAAAGGTTAAGTTCTGACCAAGACCCCAGCAGTGCAGAAGGTAGGGCAAGTGGCTGATCTAGGAGTACAGGAAGCTGGTGGGCCTGGGGGTGCAGTGGTGGATGAGAGAAGCAGGGGCTGAGAGCGGAGAGGTGACGTAGGCCCGACCACAAGGCCTTGCTAGGTCACAGTGAGGACTACATGTTTATTCTGAATAGGATGGTGACCGTCTGGAAGGTTTTGAGAGGAGGCGTAACATGATCAGACTTATGTTTAACAGAATTGCGCTGGCATCTCTGTGGAGACTATACTGGGGCAAGGGCAGAAGCAAGGAGACCAGTTAGGAGGCTGCTGCAGTAAGCCAGGCCATGAGATGGGGAGGCTTGGGTCAGGGAGTGGAGAAGAGGTTGATTTCTGGGGGTGTTTTGAAGGCTGAGACGATACGATTTTTTTATAGATTGGAAGTTGGGAGTAGGATGTATAGAGAGGGAGAAGTTAAAGATGGCGCCACGGTTCCTGGCCTGAGCTAAGAGACTCAGATGGGAAAGGCTTGGGGAGGTCCTGCCTGATAGGGAGCTCTGTGTCGGGAGTTTGATTTGTATGTGTTAAGTGTGAGGTGCCTGTTGGACATCCTTGTAGCGATGTCCAGAGGGCTTTTGGATCTACAGGTTTGGAGCTAAGGGAATAGGCCTAGGATGGAGTTGTGTGGGAGGCCTCCTCAGATGACCATTCGGGTCTGAGTGTGGGTAGAAAAGAGAAGAGCCCAGGGAGGGAGCCCGGGGCCGCTGGTGTGGAGAGGTCCAGAAGGCGGCAGGCAGACCACGGCATGGTTGTGTTCCCCAGCAGTCCCCTCGGCACTGTCCTTAAAGTCTCTCTCGTTCAAGGAACAGGCAGTTCCCAGCACTTAAATAGCCATGCTGTGCACCCTGGAGGACAAAGCCAGCACATGCACGTACGTGTGTGTGTGTGTGTGTGTGTGTGTGTGTGTGTGTGTGTGTGTACATACGGATTGATCGAGTGAGAGAGAGAGACGGGCTCTTGGTCTGTCTCACAGGCTCAAGCCCAGTGGCTCAACTGTAGCTCATTGCAGCCTTGAACTCCTGGCAGAACCAGTGTCTTACGCCTGCACCTCCAGTTTGTCACATCGTGTCTGGCATGTTGGTAATTGATAAAGCAGAACTTGAATTAATGATAACTCACACATCCCCCTGCTATAAGAATTTCAGTTTACAAAGTTTAATGTAAATCCAGTCTGTCAGTGTAACACGTGAGTCGGTGGAAAGGGCGTGGGTTTGCACGTGGACGTTCTGCCCAGCGTGCTCTCAGACAGTGCTTTCTCGTTCTCTGATGTAGCCTAATTTTGGGTCCCTTCCCTCCCTCCTTTCTTCCCTTCTTTCTTCCATCCCTACCAGCATCTTCATAGGGACTCTTAGCGATTTTTTAAAAATAACTACATGCAAACTGTTATCTTAAACATAAGAGTTTTCTAAAGGAAGGGGAGAAGCCTTTGTTGAGTTTATTTATAAAGTATAATCTTTTGGAAAACAACTTACAAGTGTTTTAGGAACATATCTTCAAAACGAGGTATGTTATAGAAAGCCCTAAAAGAAATCTGTTGGTTGCATATTTTTTGTGGTTCTCCCTCTTGAATGAAGTGTAATTGGTGCTAAGTAGAGAGAAGTTGGTTAAACTCATTGAGCACAATTCCCTGTTTTTCTGCCTGTCAGGTTAATACTATTAAATCACAATACTTTTTTCTAGTGAAATTGCCATATTATTAAAACATTTTCTACTTCCTTTTGCAGTTGTGATCACAGAAGTCTCGGGGAAGAGGGTATGGAAAATCAAATGTCCGGGGCCTAGGTGACCAAAAGGGGGACCTGCTTCTAAGGGGGCTTCTTTCTTAAGGGGGATGATACCTCTCCATCGTAGGGCCTAGGAGTCTGGAGATGGGTGTTCTTTTCGAGGTGTGGCTTCTATCCCAAGAGCTATGTGAAGTGCTTTGTAAATGCCATGATGTGGCGTGTGAAGATGGTGAAATTATAACAAGGAATGTAAAATATGGCAAGGAAGCCTCTCTGGAGAAGTGCGGTGCTGCTGGCCTCAGGCCACGTGGAGCTGGTTAATCTGAGGGTCAGTGAAGGAGCCTTTGAGAGTGGAGTGTTCACGTTGGTCAGTCTGTGCAGGTGTTAGTGATTGTGAACTTCAGTTTTCCACCTGTCTCAGGTTCTCACCCCACTGGGCAGAGCTGGTGGCTTTGCCCAGTTTCATGGGCGAGGAGACTGAAGCTTAGCGAAGTGCAGGCATGTGCCATACAGCTAGTGAGTGGGCTCTGTCTCCAAAAACAAACCTCAATAGAAATTAGAAGTGTTATTTCAAAAAAGTTTTCCTTCCTCCACTACAAAGTAAGATCTGGAAGGTCAGGGAGCTTGTGGTGTGGTCCAAGCACCTCAGCCTGTGTTCAGTGGGGATGTCTCAGTCCCAGGGACCTCACAATGTCTTCCTCTTCAGCTGGAGCCGTGAGGATGTCCAGGCAAGGTGGGGTCTGCTCGGGGGCCTGTCTGTGACATTTCATCCCGTCCTCCAGCACGAATGGGACAGCTCAGAGCCTCTTGATTCAGGGCAGACTTTCTCACACCTGCACGGTGGTGGGGTATCCCTGTTGTACTCTTCTAGTGGGAATCACTGCAGGTCCCTGTCATCCTTGGTGCTAGCACTGCAGGGCAAAAGCTTAAGGACGTTCGAACCAGCCCTGAAGTGGTATGGCTGGCTTCTCTCTAAATGCAGCCTCGTCTCTTTTTGTGGAACATTTACTGCGTTGGATTCAGTTTTAATGAAGAAATTCAGGTTTGGTTCAGTGTCTGTTTGCATTGTCCTAGGGGTTGCACTTCCATTTGGTTATGGACTGTGTCTCATTCCCGGCTGTGTTGTGATTGTTTCACCCATTTCAGAAGTTCCGAGAAGCTGGCCCTGAAGGTCTTATTGCTGTACTTCCTACACATCACTTGTTTCATCTTCATGCACTGTCACGCGGAAAGCACAACTGTTCCCATTTGCCAGTGAGAAAACTGAGGCACAGAAAGGTTATCACCTTGTGAGATCCAGTGACTGGCTAGTGGTGGGCTCTTGACCAGCGCTGTACACTGCCAGGAATGTGTGCGATGGGTGTGATGCGTAGACGCTCCCCACCCGCGGTGTCCTCCGCACACAGAGGCGAAGATGGTCCCGTGGTGAGGAGGGTGCAGTGTAGTGGGAGGAGTGAGGGGGTGGCGTAGGGAGGTGTCCGCAGCTAGTCCTCGGGGAGGGCTGGTGGAGCCAGGAGGCTTGTGCATTTCTGTAGACAGGAAGGGCATTGAAGCCGGGGCTACTGCGTGGGTGCCCTCCTCAGGGACCCCGTGGATGATGGACGCTGTCGCTTCGAGACTCCTGTTACACTGGCGAGAGCCGTGGTTGCTTCTTGTCGTTTGCTTCCTCCAAGTATCTTGGTCTCCTTGCTGGTTTGTGGGTGAGGAGTCCGAGGCCGCACCCATCATTGTGATGGCTACTGTAGATGCGCCGATCTATTTGAACTTCATAGAACACCTCTTATTACCTTCACTCTGAAGTTGGCTTCCTGGCCTATAAAGTTTGCTAATAAATCTAAGACATATGCCTGCTTTGCATTTTGCCGCTTCAGTGATGAAAATCCTCAACTTCAAAGCTGCCTCGGGCATCATTACTCTCCTTCCAGAGTAAGCGTTTTTCTTGTCTTCCTTACCTACGTGTCTCATTTCTTATTTATATTTTTAAAATGCGAAGCTAGTTATCTTAGAAGTTTCTCAGGCTGGGTGCAGTGGCTCACACCTGTAATTCCAGTGCTTGGGAAGACCAAGGGGGGAGGATCATTTGAGGCCAGGAGTTGGAGACCAACCTGGGCAATGTAGTAAGACCCTGTCCTTCACACAAAAAAAATTTAAAAGTAAAATTTTCGAGGGGCAGTGCACACCTGTATTTCTAGCTACCAGGAAGGTCTCTAAAAATAATTATCTTTTGAAAAGAAGTTTCTTGGCCAGGCGCAGTGGCTCATGCCTGTAATCCTAGCACTCTGGGAGGCTGAGGCGGAAGGGTTGTTTGAGCTCAGGAGTTCGAGACCAGCCTGAGCAAGAGCGAGACCCCGTCTCTACTAAAAATAGAAAGAAATTAGCGGGACAACTAAAGCTATATAGAAAAAATTAGCCGAGCATGGTGCTGTTGTATGCCTGCAGTCCCAGCTACTTGGGAGGCTGAGGCAGGAGGATTGCTTGAGCCCAGGATTTTGAGGTTGCAGTGACCTAGGCCAATGCCACGGCACTCGAGCCCGGGCAACAGAGTGAGACTCTGTCTCAAAAAAAAAAAAATAAGTTTCTTAATATCCAGATTCTGATACTACAGACTTAACAATTCAATGATGTGATCCTTGTCCTAACAACATGTGCCACATGCCTCTGAAATATACATGGTCCCCAGCTTACAATGGTTCTACTTAACAGTTTTTAACTTTACGATGGTATGAAAGTGATACATGTTCAGTAGAAACATACTTCAAATTTTGAATTTATTTATTTAATTTTTTGAGACAGCCTTGCTCTGTTTCCCAGGCTGGAGTGCAGTGACATCGTCATAGCTCCCTGCAACCTCAAAGTCCTGAGCTCCAGCGATCCTCCTGCCTCAGCCTCCCAAGTAGCTGGCACTACAGGTGTGTGCCCCACACTCAGCTAATTTTTCTATGTCTTCTACAGATGGGGTCTCGCTCTTGCTTAGGCTGGTCTAGAACTCCTGAGCTCAAGCGATCCTCCTGCCTCAGCCTCCCGAAGTGCTAGGATTACAGGCGCAAGCCACCGCACCTGGCTCAAATATTGAATTTTGATCTTTTCCTAGGCCAAGGATATGCTCTACAATACTCTTGGGATGCTTGGCAGCTCCTAGTCAGACAGGAATCACGAGGATAAACAACTTACGCTCTGCGCGCACCGCGTGGCCAGATCACTTTGCCCAGTTGTAGGCTAGTGTAACTGTTCTGAGCACATTTAAGGTAGACTTGTCTAAGCTATTAATACGATATTTGACAGGTTGGGTATATTAAATGCATTTTCGACTTAATGATATTTTCAAGTTATGTTGGGTTCTACAAAGAGATACTTATCCAAATTGCTCATTTTAGCTCTGCAGTACCTTAAAAGATGTATATGCCAAGGTGGGAATAGAAATCACTACTGCTCTCTGGCCTCCAGCCTTCATGCAATATACAGACTCAAATCCAGAAAGTCTATTCTCAAGAAAAAAGGATGCAAACACCCATCTTATTTCAATTTACAACACTGCAGGACAGTAATCCCAATTTTGTTGCTGTTGGAATGTTCTGCTGATGTTTGAAACCCTTCCAAGGTGTACTGGCTTTGACCGCTCTAGGAAAAGGGCGGAGCTGGGCCTCGGTCCCCAGCAGCTGAGGGTTCTTTAGACGGTGAACACCGGGCCGTCAGGCATTGTGGACGTGTTCCTCCTGCCTCTGCTGCTGGAAACACTTGCAAGTACTTCCCGACCCTGAGACTGGGAACAGGCTGCATCCGGTTAAGCCTTTGGGGGCAGTAAAATGTGTGTGCCTTTGACTGTGGCGTCCTCGGTTAATGACACCAGCTGACATTGGAGCCCTTTTGTCTGCACCTAATGAGGAGTGTTTCTGGAGATATCACAGCAAGGCTGTCCTCTTACCCCACCATATGGGTCAGGGAACATCCACACTTAGTAACTAAGTAAGTAACCCAGGAACCCACTGCCTGAGAGTACCTGAGCTGGGATTTGAACTCTTGACTGCCGGAGGCCAGAGCCAGCACCCTGCCAAGGGGACTGTGCACAGCACGGAAACACCCGCAGCGACACGAGCTGGCAGTCTATGGTGGGGAATAACTAGGAATGCTCTCAACAGGGCGCTTAAGTTAGTTACCAACTTCGGTACAGCGGGATGCTTTGAGAACATTAGAGAGCTGATGGAGAGCTACGTTCGTGTGGAATGATGGTCCCATTGTGAAGGATAAAGGTGGGGAAACCACAGTGTGGTATCATTTCATGTGTCTGTGTGAGGTCGCGTGCACAGGCCTATGCACAAAGACTCTGGAAAGAGATTCCCTGCTCGGTGATGAGGCTTCGGGTGATTTGTGTATTTCTTATAATTAGTATCCATCATTCTTACTGAAAGGTGGGTGTATTGTCAAAAAATAAATTTAGATGCGGCAGAAGTTCATGTAACGTCTTTAGTTTTTAAAAGATATCCATGAAGTTGCAGGTGAAAGATGAGTGATTGGGCTACGTCCATCCGGAGAGGTGGCAGATGAGACTGTGTTCAAACTTCACTGAAGAGATAGATGCCTTTGCCCTTGAGGCCACGCCTTAGTGCGCTGCGTGCATCTCCCCCTTTGCCGGCACTGGGCCGCATTTCCTGCTGCAGGCTGGCGCCGCCTTTTGGGACAGTGTGGAACCCCCCAGGTTTCTGTAGACAAGAGGGCACTGGGCCTCTCTAGTTTCATAATTGAGGCAGTACAGCGTAAGATGGCACTCAGGTCTCATCAGCATGGCAGATGGGCAGCCTGGCTCTGCAGCCTCCTTAGAAAGCGGGGCTGTGCACCATTGAAGTGAACGCAGGTTCCAGGCCTGGATCTCTGGGCCTCCTGGCACCCAGGCACCTTTGGGGACTTTGCAGAGGGGTTCACCTCTTAGTTTCTAGGAGTTAGTGCACACCCAGGAGTAGCACCCCATCCCTCTACAGCTATCTGCTCCTAACCAGGAAATTGGGGTGGGCCGTAACCACCAGTCTTTGGAAGCTCAGTATTTCTTGCCCCTGAAGCATCTGCCTTCATCACAGCCTCCGAACCTGCTGCCATGGTGACATCTGCAAACCTCAGGACACACGGATGCTTGCTCCATGTTCGTTTGTTCTGTGGCTTCCCTCACCAACAAAGATGAAGGGAATGATTTTATTTCATTTTTTGTCTTCTGGGTTTTAAACATTTTAAGTCTAAAACAATTAAGTGCTTGGATCAGGTGGCTTTTTTTTTCCTTTCTTTCCTTGGGTTGGCTCTGACTTGGTCTCTCACCCTTGTGTCAGCTGCTGGACACTGACTCAGCGGCTTAGGATCTGTAAGGCTGAGGAAGTGGGGTACAGGCCCACCTCCCCACCCCCACACCCTGGCAGAGCAGCTACCTGACAGGCCCTCTTGTGTGTTCACGTGCGTTTGCTTCAGCAGTGATGTTGTCGTGGTAGCACTAAGAACACAGGGTGTGCCGTTTGTTGCAAGAATTTACGCTCATGCTCTCCTTTAGTACAGAAATGCTTATGGGCTGGGGCAGTGGCTCACGCCTGTAATCCCAGCACATTAGGAGGCCAAGGGAGGAGGATCACTTGAGGCCAGGAGTTCAAAACCAGTCTGGGCAACATAGTAAGACCTTGTCTCTACCAACAAACAAATATAGAAATGCCATAAATGATGTCTTTTGATATTATTTTATGAAATTATAAAAGTCTGATGGATGGATGTCTTTGATTTCAACAGCTACTCTGACCTACGACACTCTCCGCTTTGCTGAATTTGAGGATTTCCCTGAGACCTCAGAGCCCGTTTGGATACTGGGTAGAAAATACAGCATTTTCACAGGTATCAGCCATGTTGGAGCCCACTCTGCTCTGACTGCTCAGTCTGCAAAAAGCATTTTGTGATGATAGTTTTCTGCCAACTCTTCTGTAACATGTGACTTATGAACTTAAGGCATTGTGTGTGTGTTTTCTTCTTTTAAACAACCTCCAGAAAAGGACGAGATCTTGTCTGATGTGGCATCTAGACTTTGGTTTACATACAGGAAAAACTTTCCAGCCATTGGTAAGTATCCCATTTTGTTACAATGTGTAGCAAAATATACCTGTGTTAAGAAGGTGGAAAATTCATGCTTAGTTTTGACTTCACTATGCCAGATATTTTGTTTTAATCCTCACAGCAACCGTGGCTCAGTTAATCGGCTGAGGTCTCACTCCTGGTAGTGGCAGAGCTAGAATCCAAACCCAGGCTCCTGATTCTACCTCGGGCAGTGTTTTTTCAATTGCAAGTCACAGCTTATTACTGGACCTGAAATCAATATCACGGGTCGTGACTAACACTTTTTAAACTGTAGAACAGAACAAAATATGAAGCAGAATGTATTTGCCCTGGCAAGACAGCACGTTGCTCAGGAGATTTTAGTTTCAGTTTACGTATCCGAGTGTATGTCCTGGGTCACGGCTGTACGATGTGTTTCTTACTGTAGGTCAAGAATGTTTAGAAGCTGTTTTCTATCCATCTTTTCTAGTATGTTCCATACTTAGCTGTGGGGAGATTTGAAGGGCAAGGTAATTGACATGTCGTTCCTTAACACTAAGGTGCATTCCTTTAACAAGATTCCTCATCGTTGTATACGCTGGGGGTGGTCAGAGGATGGGGACCAGGCTGACTCTGCACCTCCCCAGTGGCTGAGTCATGCTTTTCGGTTCTTCTCCTAGATGTGGTTTCATTCCTTCTCCAAAGTGAAGTGGAAGTAAAATAGCCACAACGGCTTGACATCTGAGAACCACTGAAATGTAGGGAGAGAAGATGCTCATCCCTTTAGGTTGACATTTAATGGCACTGTTTGGCAGGTGTGCCCTGGAAATAGTTGTTCATTCCGCAGATACTTACTTCATACCTGCTCTGAGCCTGCCCCTGCTCAGCCCTGGATGCAGGTTAGTTCCCAGCCTCTGTCTTCTTCGAAACAACTCTGCCAGGGTGCTAGGCGGGAAAACAGGGCTAGAGAGAAGCTGTACCTTGGCAGAGGCATTGTGGAGGAGCTGCCAATGCGGATGAAGCAGCCCATCGTGGTTCTAGAGGCCGAGTGTGGTGCGTTCCCTTCCATATCTCTGCAGAGATGATTTGGTGGGTTTTTTAAATTAATAATTTTTTAATTTTTTTCTTAAGAGATGGGAGTCTTGCTATGTTGCCCAGGCTGACCTCGAACTCCTGGGCTTAAGCAATCCTCCTGCCTCAGCCTCCCAAGTAGCAGGGCCTACTGCGCTTGGCTCTGAGAAATGGTTTGTTTTTGTCAGAAGTGAAGGGAGGGTAATGACAGGTAATGACAGGCGCTGCTGATGGGTGTGCGTGTGTGTGTGTGTGTGTGTGTGTGTGTGTGTGTGCGCGCGCGTGCATGCGCGCCCCAAGAGGTAGTGTTCGTTGTTTTCCCCTACGTGTGGGAGGAGGTGCCAGGGACTTGGAGATGGGTAAAGGGTGGGCCAGGACTGCAACCCTCGTGGCCCGACCCCTGAATCCTGCTCCTCACACAATGTGCGGTCACCCGGCCTCTCGCCTACACGGGTGGTCTCCTGCTCCCCTGTGCAGGCTGCACAGCACCGAGGCACTGGACTCCTGCTGTCGGCTGGCAGGGCGTTTCCCAAAGGTCTGCCGCCTTACACATGGTTCCACAGTGCGCACCCTCTGTCTGTCTGGGCCCCAGTGAGCGAGGTGGCCGGGCCCAGGTGTGCATTTGGAGGGCTGAGTCGCTGACCGCTCAGCGTGGCCCTGCCCGCACTCTCAGCAACACGAGTGCCTTTGGATCTTTGCCTTTCTGGCAGTTGGAAAATGATTCTAATTGTTTAACTTTGCATTTTCTGGATCACTCATGAGGGTCAGCATCTTTCTGTGTGTCTGCCAGACATTCCTGTTGCTCCGTGGCTGACTTGCCTGCGTGTTCTGTCCATTTTGAGGAGGCCATCAGGATGCTTCACTCCCCAGCAAATGGGGCCATGGCGTTACTGAGTCCTCAGAGGCAGAGCCGATGGACGGCGGTGTCGGTGCCTCGGCGTGGGGCCGACCAGTGCTTCCTGCTGGTGGGCTCTTGGCCTCTATTGGGCCGTCTGACCACGAGCACTGTCTCTCTGCCACGATAGGGGGAACGGGCCCCACCTCGGACACGGGCTGGGGCTGCATGCTGCGGTGTGGACAGATGATCTTCGCCCAGGCCCTGGTGTGCCGGCACTTAGGTCGAGGTGAGTCACGGCCACGGGGCGGGCGCGCGGCCACAGTGTTCTTAGGAAGCAAAGAGGACCAAGGGGAAGGGTTGTTTCAAGCACTTCATGGGTAAAACACAGATTAGAGTCTGGGGTTTCCCTGAGTAATGACCCATTTTTATTTATTGATTAAAAATCTGACTTTAAAGAATGCTGGTAAGTGTTTATTTTTTAGAAATTACCTTTAAACCACTGAAACTGTTTTCTGCTTTTTGTATGGATTTGTTTTGATGACTTGGCATATGCATATTTGAAATCCTGGAGAATTTGGCTTTTAACTTTAGAAAGACTCAAAAAAGGCTTGGATACCATCTGTATCTTGAGTGTTTTGTTAAAAGTGAAGACTTGTTTCTCCTGTTTATGGTAGGACTGACCTGTATTTTTTCCAATAGATTGGAGGTGGACCCAGCGGAAGAGGCAGCCAGACAGCTACTTCAGCGTCCTCAACGCTTTCCTTGACAGGAAGGACAGTTACTACTCCATTCACCAGATAGGTGGGAGACTGCGCAGTGTGCCCGTCCTGGGCGTTGAGAAAGGGCAGAGGCATGGGGCTTCCCGGAGAGCTCTTCTGGTATTGTGGTGTGTGCAGCACGAGGTTGCAGGTCACACTGGCCTCTGACTGCCGGGGGGCTGCTGCGGGTGGTCCAGTGCCAGCTCAGACCCCGGGCCTCGCTCCCCCTTCCCCCACCCCCGCCGCCTGTGAGGCCTTCTGTGCCTTGTCAGCGTATCCGAGTGCTCAGACTGAAGAGCAGGCAGTGAAGCCCAGCGGGCCTTTGTTCCAGGCAAGCCCAGCTTTTGAGCATTACATCCTCACTTACAGAAGGAAGTGAAAGTATAGTCCCAAGTGACTTACACATAGATCATTTCATTTCCTCAGTTCCCCCCTTGTTTAAGTTCTTAATGAAGGACAAACCTTGGGATGTTGTCTGTCCCTTTCGTGACTCCCTATTAGAGGAGGTGTCCCTGCATCTTGTTGGCTCATCCCTCTGTCTGGAGGCAGGTTAGGGTGTGGCTGGCCAGGCCTTCTGAGAAGTGTTTCCTGGTGCCACTTGCCACCAGAGGCAGGGGATGGGGACCGGTGGGCTGACTGGGGCAGAATGTGTGTCACTAATCCAGGTCTGTTCCCTGCAGCACAAATGGGAGTCGGTGAAGGCAAGTCTATAGGCCAGTGGTACGGGCCGAACACCGTCGCCCAGGTCCTCAGGTATGTACTGAGCTTCAACCCTTCTGTTTCTTTGGGGACAGCGTGAGTGTTCCTTGGGGGTTTAAATTCTCCTTGAGCCTTGATTGCTAAAGAAAATAAGAGGTAGGGGAGAGGGGGAGCAAGGGCAACATACGTAACCTAAACATCTGTACCCCCATTATATGCTGAAATAAAAAAAAAAAAAGAAAAGAAGAGGTCCCTGTTCTTAAGGGCCCTCGGGAAGTTCCTCAGAGGTGAGCAGGCCGAGGCCTTGTGCGTCAGCACTTGTGTTTTCCAGTAAAATGAGCCCCTTAATCCGGTCACAGCCATTGGTTCAGGTCCTCATCTATCTCATGGGTCCCTCTGTAGCGGTGGCTTCTGAGGCTGTGGGAAGGTGGAACTGGTCTGGCCATTGCAGTTTGTGGGGAAGGGCAGCCATCCATGCAGGCGCCGCGGCCCTTCCACCTCTGCCCGCGTATCAGAGCTGGTGTCCCCTGGTGTTCTGACCCTCTTCCCCACGGTCCTTGCAACTCCGCTGTAACCTCCCTCCCTCCCTGCCTGCCTCGTTGGGGTCTGCCTGGACCCCACCTCTTGTCGTCCCTTCCCCACGTGATTGATGTTGGAAAGCTTCACCTGCACCCCCTTCCTCTCTCACCTCACTTGTTCCGTAAGGCAGCGGTTCCCCAACCTTTTTGGCACCAGGGACCAGTTTCATGGAAGACAATTTTTCCACCGACAGGCGGGGAGTGGTGGTTTTGGGATGATTGAAGCGCATCATGTTTATTGTGCATTTTATTTCTGTTATTATTATATTGTCACTTGCCACTCACTGATAGGGTTTTGACGTGAGTCTGCAAGCAGTTGATTTATTATGGTCTCTGTGCAGTCAAACCTCTCTGCTAATGATAATCTGTGTTGATCAGATTAGCGCTAGCATCACCGTCCCAGCTCCACCTCAGATCACCAGGCGGCAGAGTCTCACAAGGAGCCGCAGCGTAGATGGCTCCACGCGCAGTTTACAGTAGGTTCTCCTGTGAGTCTGATGCCACTGATCTGACAGGCGGTGGTGCGAGCAATGGGGAAAAGCTGTAAATACAGATGAAATTTCACTTGCTCACCTCCTGCTGTGTGGCCCGGGGTGTTGGGGTCCGTAGCCGTAAGGTGTTTGCGTCCCCCACTCCTGCCCACCACCATGAAGTCCTCTGAAATGGCTCTTCCTGCAATTGCTGGGAACCCAGGGTGGTTTCAGGTCACTCGCCACTTTTCAGTCCACGTGTCTGGCTGCGTGCCCTGGCACCCCCACGTTTCTGGGGGGCGGTTCTGGGCTGGTGCCCCCACGTCTTGCCCGCTCAGGGCCTCTTCCCTGATAGGCTGAGGGCCAACAACTCCCAGGTCTGTCACCAGCTGAGACTTTTGCTCCCAATCCTGCCTTGTGCCTCTGCCTGCTCCATGTCCCCACTCGAAGCCCCTCAGACACCCTTCCAGGCACTCAGGTCAACATCTGGGCTCTTTCTAGAGTCCTCTCTTTCAACACGCCCGTCGGGAAGGATCTCTTCGCTCCCCACCCTGGTCCACGCCCATTTCTTGTCTTCTTGTGGGTCTTCTCTCTTTGCCATCCTGAAGCCTCGTTTTCAAGTGGCAGCAGAGCCATTTTTATAAAACGTGTCGGCCATCGCTCCTGTGCCCCGAGCAGTCCTGGCACTTCCCAGCTGACTCGCAACAGGTGTGCACTGTCTGGCCTCCCCGGCGCAACACACCTTGTGTTCCTTGGACGTGTGCTGCGCCCTTGGCCTGGCATCTCCCCAGCACCCTCGTGGTGGCCCCCGGCCCCTGCTGTGTTCTGTGTAGCACTCAGGACCTGCCCTGCATGGTTCCTTCTGTCTGCCGCCCCTGGAATGCCAGCCTCGGGCATGTCAGCGTGTCCTCCGCGCAGCGAGCGGGCCGCAGAGAGCGGGAGGCGGTCAGTGGAACAGGCTGTTCTCGTGGCAGCTGCTTTGGGCTCCCCTCAGGAAGGTCTCTGCGTGGTCGCCCGATGTCCCCCAGGCACAAGTCCCTCATTCTGTCCCCAGACATGCCGGTCCTCGCTATCTTTGGGCCTTGGCAGGAGCTGTGCCTATGTCTGGAACATTCCTCCTTGCTCTTCTGTTCTTTCACTTTTATTTACATCCTCTGACCCCACCTCCACAGCACCCAGGATTAGAGTCCCGTTGGCTTTGGCTACAGAGTCTGCTCTTCCTCAAAACTGCACCTCTGTCCACAGTTCCTGCTCGTGGTCGTTTACGGTGGTGCTCTTGCTGGGCTGCACGTTCTCTGCAAGGACCGAACTCCTTGGTTGTTAGTTCAGGGTGTTTGGTGCAGGGGGAGACCAGAGCAGGGGCTGAGGGGCTGAGGGAGTGTGCATGCGTAATAAGGTTAGGCTAGGCCTGCCTCAAAGTTGTTTTTAATTAAAAAAAAAAAAAGTTTCCCTTTATTTCCTGGTGATGAGATTTTCTTTTCTTATTTACATATTTTTAAGACAGGGTCTCTCTGTGTTGCCCAGGCTAGTCTCAAATACCTGGGCTCAAGTGACCCTCCTGCCTCAGTCTCCCTCCCAAGTAGCAGGGATTATAGGCTCGCACCACTGTGCCCGGAGAGACAGTATCCAAGGACTGGGCTCACGTTCTAGTCCTGCCTCTGTGTGTCGACGAGATCAGGAACTGTGCCGCACGTGAGCCTGTCGTGCACTCTCTGTACGTGCAGCTGGGGGCTGGAAGGAACACCAGGCCTGGGTGAGAAGAAACAGGTTCCAGCCTCAGCTTTCTTCCCATCTGTGGCCTTGGATGTCCCCCTCGACCTTCTGAGTCTTGGTCTTTCTCGTCTGAGAAGCAGCTCCGACGCTGCAGCGCTCTGTCCTGCAGTCGTCGCAGTCAGATGAAATATATTCGGGTCGTAAAAAAGCTTACGGGCATGTTCTCCTCCCACTTTCCGTAGGAAGCTTGCTGTCTTCGACACGTGGAGCTCCTTGGCAGTTCACATAGCGATGGACAACACCGTGGTGATGGAGGAAATCAGTAAGTGGTTCAGAGCTTCGCTTGACAAGAAAGCAGGAGTTGTGGGTGACCCATGTTCTTCCTGGGCTGAGCCCACAAAGGGGCCTCAGCGAGAGTGTGGTCAGTCTCCTGGAGCAGTGCTGATGCTCTGCGAGCCCGGGGGCACGCCAGACACCTGGCGACCTCATTCTCCCGCCGTGCAGACCAGGCTAAGAGAGCAGGGCCCAGATTCTCTACAGAGGTGAGTTACTTAGTACCCCATGTCATTTTGTGTCTTCATTCCAACTAATAAAGCATTTAGCTACATTCATGCAGGAATTCTGGTTAAATTCCTTTGTATGCGTTAATGTACCACAAAGAAATGCAGAACTACTCTTTAGCTACGTCATCTCCAACAAAGGTGTATCATGAAGGAAGAACATTGTTCAGCTTTTTGGAAGAAAGGTCCGCTAGAAACCTGAAGGAACCCAGGCATGCTAAAGGTCGTGTGTAGGAAGAAAATGATGGCTCAGTTTTAACAAGTGGCCCATTGAATGAGTTCCAAATTCATATCTCGCATGCCAAGACACAGCCAGACTGACGGACGCTGCTGGCTGCCCCAGCACGTTCAGCAGCACCTTTTTCCCAGAGAATTTCTCAAAGCTGCTTCAACCCCAGTTTCATCGAAGTTCTACATGTAGCCTGTTGCCTTGAATCCATTTTACTTAAGAAAGAGCAAATCGAGAGACTCCCTAAGAGAGCCTGGGTTTGCAGTGGAAGGTGGGTCTTGCCAGGTGACCGCGGGTGTGGAGTGCTGCCACGTGTGTGCCCGCTGGGCTGCAGACGTGTGACTTCCCTGCCAGAGTGATGGGCCTCTCTACCCCGTTTCTTCACCCCCTGGCCTTTCTGGGGTGTTGTGGCACATGTCCGGAGGGCGCAGGGACGCCACGTTCCAACCCAGAGCAGCACTGACCTCTGCAGCTTGAAACTCTTCGCCGTAGTGCACTTTCCTTTAGTAATTCTGTTCCCCGAGTTGAACCGGGGACCATAAAAGAAGGGCGTGTAGTTCTTTCTGCCTTCTCCCTCCATTCTATTTCTTTAAATTTTTGTAAAATGTTGGGAACTAAGGAAAAGTGCAAAGAAAGAAAACACTAACTTTACCACTTAGAAATAACTCTTACTTTATCTTGACGTACTTTCTTCCATGCTTTGAAAAGCATACTTTTCCATGCTTTTCAGAAACTTACATAGTATTGCAAGCATTTTCTCCTGGCAATGAAAACATTATAACCGCCTTATTAACTGTCTACACGATGTACTGTATACTGTACCCTAACTTCTCCCTGCACTGTCCCTCCCCCGGGTGTTGGAAAAATCACCTACCCCATGATCCTTCACCCACCCTCAGGGTCTAAGCCAGTCACACTTCACCCCTGGCTTTAGACTAGGGAGGCTGGCTGCCGGGTGCGATGGCGGGAAGGGGCGAGGGACAGGCTCCAGAGTCCCCCCACTGGGTGCACGTGGCACCGGTGGGAGCTGTGGTGGGGGCAGCTTGACTGCATTTGGACCCCAGGTCCAGTCTCTTCTGGAGTCCTGGGGTCGTCCGGAGCTGTACCGATGGAACCGTGACTTGTCGAGGAGGAGGTGGGTCAGGTCCTGGGGATGAACCTCAGTCTGCTTTTTTTTTGGGGGGGACTGGGGTCTCGCTCTGTTGCCTAGGCTGGAGTGCAGTGGCATCATCGGAGCTCGTTGCAGCCTCCAACTCCTGGGCTCCAGCGATCCTCCTGCCTCAGCTCCTGAGTACCTGGGACTGCAGGTGCCACCACCACGCCCAGCTAATTTTTCTATTTTTGGTAAAGATAATGTTTCACTCTGCTGCCTAGGCTTGTCTCCAACTCCTGGTCTCAAACAATTCTTCTGCCTCAGCCTTGCAAAGTGCTCGGATTACAGGCGTGAGCCATACGTCCAGCCCTGAGTCTGCATTTTTAACAGCTCCAAGGGGACATGTGGGAAGCTGCCTGGCCGTGGTCAGCTCGGTCTCACTGCAGACATCACCCTCCCCTGCCCTAGTCAGCAAGGACCCTACTCGTCTCAGGAACAAGTGGCAGATGAGACACCCGCGTTTAGGAAGAATAGCATCAAAACACAACCAGCCAGGACAGTGAGGCTGACGAGCAGGCCCCAAGTGCAGTCAGCCTGGCGAGGGTTACTGCAGGTTATTCTGTAGGGCCCATACCCATTGCCTCTGGCCTCAGGAGCCCCAGGAGAGAGGCAGGGAGGCCTCCAGGAAAGACAGGAAGGGGCTGCTCCCCCATCCCAGTGTTAAAAGTTGCCCAAGGCAGCAGGCCTAGGAGAGAAGTCAGCACGGCAAAAGCTGGAGAAACATTTCCTTGGCCAAGCAAGGACTTTTTTCTTCCGATTTCTCAGAACTGCTTGTGGAAGGAACAGTTAGGAAAACACTGATGACATTCAGAAAATTCACAAAAGGTGCTTCCTCCGGCAAAAGAGCTGCCTGACGACGATCCCGCTCAGATTTTAGGTAGCGTGTGCTGGGCACGGGGAGGCCCAGACGTCCCCGACCATCCGCACTGCCGTCTCTCCACCACCGTCCATCCTCTGTCCACCCACCTGTCCACCCGTCGGCCCTGTGGAAGGCCAGCAGGCTGTCTGCAGCAGGCTCTGCTGGCCCTTAGTGTCGGTGGACTTGGACCTTTCTAACCACAGCAGACTGTGGGAACGTCACCAGGTGTGGGGAGAAAATACAGAGTGGAAAAGGCATTAGTCTGGCAGTGGGTACAGATGACCCCAGAAAGAAAGTTAAACACCAGTGCAAGAGTACTCAGAGGGAGAGTCGGGGAGCGGTCTCTAGCTGAGGCAGCTCTGAGAGTCAGAGGAAAGGCGGCTGGAAGCCGAGCTTGAGTTACAGCTTTTCTGGAGGTGAGAACAGCATCGACGCTGAAGGAAAAGGAAAAAGTTCCCCTGCGTTGTTGAGAGTTGAGTCTTTGCAGCTAAAGATCCCCCAATTTTTTTATCAAGAGGACTTAAATATACTTGCTCTTGGTGGTGTTTCCAAATTGCAAAAATGAGGAGAAACTTCTGTAAGCATCCAAACGATAGCAGTCGTGCCAAGCTGCTCTGGAAAAAGGCCGTGGAGCTGGCCTGCGCGTCCCCCTCGTGCCGCACCAGGTGCTACCAGGAAGCGTTTGGAGTTCTGAGGAAGGGGCCTAGTTTCATGAGGTGTGTATGTTCTGTTTAATTGTTGTAACCGATGGAGAAGCAGACATTGAAGTAGTTAATGTGAAGGGAGCACAGGAAAGTCACAGGTGGTGCCAGGGACAGAGCTTGTTCTGCCATAGTCACAGCAGGGCGTTTCTAGCGCCAGGCCACACTCACAGTGAGTTCCAGGAGTGCAGGACTGGGGGGTCCTGCTCTGTGTCACCCTGGAGCCAAGCCACACATCCAGTCATATTCCTGAGATGGGGGGAGCTATGGTAGTAATAAAGCACCAGCCCGTGGCCAGGGGTGGCTCACATCTGTAATCCCAGCACTTCGGGAGGCCGAGGCAGGAGGATGGCTTGAGCTCAGGAGTTTTGAGACCAGCCTGTGCGAGAGCAAGATCCTGTCTCTACCAAAAGCAGAAAAAATTAGCCGGGCGTGGTGGTGTGCGCCTGTAGTCCCAGCTACGCAGGAGGCTGAGGCAGGAGGACCAGTTAACCCAGGAGTCTGAGGCTGCCGTGAGCTAGGTTGACGGCACTGCACTCCAGCCCAGGTGACAGAGCAAGACTGTGTCTCAAAAAAAATAAGTTCAGTGGATCATAGCCATAAACCTTCCACCTAGATCCCCAACTGTATTTTGACACACTTGCTTTCTCACACGTGCATGCTTTGTTTTTGTGAGCAAGCCTTTCCCAGGAGGGAGAACACCCTCCTCCAGAACCACACGGCCTTGCATCACAGTCAGGAAGGCAGCGTCGCTGCTGTTGTGGGCGCTTGTCCCGGGAAGGACTCGCCGCGTGGCTGTCTGTTTTCCTGATGAAGGATCCAGTGTTGTGTATTGATCGTGGCCACACCTCGCTGGTCGACTTGAGTGTAGACAGTCTTGCCTTTTCTCTCTGGATCTTTCCTGGTGTTGACAAGCATCCAGGCCAGGTGAACGTCCTACATGCTGGTTGTTGGCTGCCTCCTGACTGGCTTTGGGTTACCACGTGGCCCAGAGTCAGCCTGGGCGGCCCTGCGTCCCTCGGCGCACCGTCAGGGCCCGTGGCGTCAGCGTGTCCCGTTGTCGCTGTGTCCCTCGGCGCACCGTCGGCCGGTGGCGTCGGCGCGTCCCGTCGGCCCCGTGTCCCTCGGCGCGTGGTCAGGGCCCGTGGCGTTGGCGCGTCCCGTCGTCCCCGTGTCCCTCGGCGCACCGTCAGGGCCCGTGGCGTCAGCGTGTCCCGTCGTCCCCGTGTCCCTCGGCGCACCGTCGGCCGGTGGCGTCGGTGTGACCTGTCGTCAGCAACACTGTTGGGTTACCCAAGCAAGGTGGTGTCTCTTTTCCCTTGTAACTAATGAGTAATTGAGGGTGACACTAATACGCATTGTGAGTTTGGCCCAAATTGTTGATGACATACGTGGCGGAAGACAGTGGTTCCTCTAACTCATCCTTTCTTTCCACGTTTGTCAGGTGGCATTCGTGAGAAGAGCCTCCTTTTCGCCCCTTTCCCCTTCTTGCTTAAATTTGAGAAACTTTTTCCGAGTCAGCAGATTCACAGGCTCTTTTCCTCGGCGTGTTTCGTCACCGTCACGTTTTCGGTGGTCGATTGCCCCACACTTGGCCAGGGGCCCCCTCAGGCTGGCTCTGCCTTTTGAGGTGTTCCTGTCACGTGTGTGCGTTGAGCACTTCCTCGCTTTCTGGCCTTAACGAGAGGCTCCAGGCTCCTCCGCAGCTGCCTGCCCTGCTTCCTTGCAGCGGGGAGTGGTGTTTAGACACCAAGGCCGGGCGCGGGGACTGCCCCACGCTGTCTCCACCACTGACTGAGCGACTGACTGCCCAGCGCATCCAGACAGGAAGTGAGGAGAGGAGGAAGCATCCTTACTCCTCGAAGCCTTCTTGTTGGAGGGCCCCAGAGGGGATCCGGGGACCCGCGTGAGCCGTCTGTGGCCAGAGCGGTGGGTGACATGGGTGCTCATTTTGTTACTTTCCTCTAAAGAGCACATGAATTTTGTGTGTGTGCTTTATTTCACAATAAAGATTTTTAATTGAGTATGCGTAGAAAATGTTCTCTGTGGGCGGCAGGATTGTGCAAAATTTTTCTTATGCAGGTTTGAATTGTATTTTAAGTACCTGGCTTTGTAATGCCCTTTTTCTGTCACAGAATGGCGCGTTGTTTCGTCGGGGAGAACTTCTGCCCGGTTCTCTTGGCCTATCAAGCATGTCTTCCCTCCTAGGAAGGTTGTGCAGGACCAGCCTTCCCTGTGCCGGGGCCGCCGCATTTCCCGCAGATCCCGACCGGCACTGCAACGGATTCCCTGCCGGAGCGGAGGTCACCGCCAGGCTGTCGCCGTGGAGACCCCTGGTCCTGCTCATCCCGCTGCGCCTGGGGCTCACAGACATAAACGAGGCGTACGTGGAGACGCTGAAGGTGCGTCCTGCGTCTCTTGCCCTGGCTCCCCTCCTGGTTCTCAGCCACGTTTGTGCAGCTGGCTCTCCGGGGAGTCAGCAGCCACGTTCACAGAGCTCACAGAGGGTTCCCCTGACCTGAGCCACGTCCGACAAGGAGAGGCCCTCTGGTTTGGTCTCACGGGCGTGATGACCGAGTTGGTGAGCATGAGGATTAAGGTGTCAGGAACCCGATGGGGTCCCCAGGAGTCTGTGTGCTCTGGTGCCCTCCCCACACTTCCTTGAGCTTGACATCCCTGTGGAGGCTGGGTTGGCCTTCGAGGAAGGGGGGCTGCAGGCAGGGTTTGGGGGTGACAGATGGGCCACTGAGCTCCCTGGGAAAGCTCTATCCAGAGGCCCCTCCCGTGTCATGAGGAACCCGCTTTCCTTCAGTTAACTTGAACTTTAGACCAGCGAGTCATGTTTGAGGTCATTCTGTGTGGAATTGAAATGCTGCTTTTTACTAAAATCCTTCAGTTGTGCCCACCTCATCCCCTCCCTCCAGCCCTCTGACCGCCCTTTGGTGTCCCGGCCACCCGTCCTGTAGGCCCCTGTGCCGCCACACGCAGCTCTGCCCCCTCTCACCTGACCCAGCGCAGCCCCTCCCAGCCCGTCAGACAGGGCTGCCTCCCCCACACCCCTGCTTGCGTCCACACACGCCCACTCGCACCTCTGCAAGGCCCGTGCTCCCGGCGCCCCCACCCCCATGCTCCCAAGGCCCACCAGGGAAGCAGAGCCCTGCGGGTGCGGGTTCCTTAGCCGGTGGGGTGGGTTCTTCAGGAACACGTCTTCTCATTTGCCTTCTTGTGCCACGCAGTTGGGCTTCGACAGGCCTTGGCCCACCTGTGGCAGTGGGTGGGGGGCCGTTGGCTCCTGCCTGGGACCTGTGCCGGGTTGTGGCTGTCCAGGCGGTATCCTCCCGTGTGGGGTTGGCAGGTGGGTGCTCAGCAGCCTCCTTCCTCCCCGCAGCGCTGCTTCATGATGCCCCAGTCCCTGGGGGTGATCGGAGGGAAGCCCAACAGCGCCCACTACTTCATCGGTTACGTCGGTGAGTCATGGGGCCGCAGCGATGTCCCTGTGGCCTGCGGGTGGCCCTTCAGGGGAGGGTGTTCTGTGGAGCGGCGCCCCATCCCTCGCCTCACCCCAAACCCCAGGGAGCCACTTTACTCAGGGCAGCCAGTGGAAAGCAGCGTGCTCCCGTGGGTGCCGGGTGCCCGCCAGGTGTGCGGCCTCCTGTGCGCCCTCCCTCCCTCCCGACATGCTGGCTCCAGCCCGTCTCACCCGCTGCGTCTCAGCACGGCGTCCCTTTGAGGTGATGGTGTGGCAGGTCTGAAACGTGGCTCGGCCACCTGCCCACCACCCTCTCCCTCGTCTTGCCCAGGGGAGGAGCTTATCTACCTGGACCCCCACACGACGCAGCCGGCGGTGGAGTTCACGGACGGCGGCCTCATCCCCGACGAGAGCTTCCACTGCCAGCACCCGCCCTGCAGGATGAGCATCGGGGAGCTCGACCCGTCCATCGCTGTGGTGCGTCCTGGCCGTGGGAGCTTGCGGGCGGTTCTGAGTCATTTTGTGCCAAATCCTGTTTTAGATGAAAGGGAAAACCTTCAGGTTTTTATAGTTTTCCTCAACATTTTGGTATAAGTATTATGTTCACATGTGGTTTGCAATTCGAAGGGCACAAGAGCGCGAACAGTGTCCTTCAGACACCCAAGTCCCTCCCCACAGGCGTCTGCCTCCTGCACGGCCTTCAGGGCCTTCGAGTGGGCCAGAGAGTCCCCGCACTCACCCGCTGTTCAGACACACAGGGCAGCCCCCGGCCCACCTGCGCACCACCTCTGTGGCTGTCTGGGTTTTGTCATAACGTGTCTGGGAGGTGATGCCCTAGGAATGAGCTTCCTCATTCTTCCCTTTTGATTACATAGTTGGGATTCTCGGCGTGGTTTATACAGACCTGTCTACTCTCAAAATGTATCTGATGGGGAAGAGGCCACAGCCATCCTGACATCCCTAGGGAAGCGAATAACTGAGCCGTGGACGCTCCGTCGTGGACGTGCTGCTCTGTCTGTAAAAAACGAGGCAAATCTGGTCCTGAGACGAGACAGTCTCTGAGACGTGGTGCCACCCGAGAGCGTGCACCGTGCCCGTGCGCCTCCCGGCCCCTCCCGGGCGTCCTGGCAGGGTGGCAGGAACAGGGAAGGTGGGTGCTCACCAGTGGCTCGTCTAACCGAAATTCAGTGCGTGTGTCACGGTGATCGGCACTCCCACGGTGAGGTCAAGCTGGGGAGCGGCGTGTGGGGGACAACCCACATTTGAGCGGCAGCCTGAACTTTCAGGAGCCGAGACCAAAGGGGACACGGTGGGCAACTCCTGTCCTCACCCGCGAGGAAGAAGAATACACATGGGCTCCTCAGTCCAGCAGAGCGTGCCAGGGCCGTGGGCAGTAGGAACAGCGTCTTCAAAGTAGAAGAGAGAACGCCCAGTTTGAGCTTCTCCCTCCGTTTCGTATTTCTGTTTTCCTTCTTGTTTATTTTTCTTTTCACATTGACATCTGTAAATCTGGCAGTGTTTAGAATTCCTAGTAACTGTCAGACGGTTATAAGAATGGTTTTCCAAGTGATTCTCGAAGGGCCGCCGCAAGTCTGAGATTCCTTGTTTGTGTGGTGCAGCCGCGCAGGTCCTCAGAGCGGTCTTGGTGGCCTCTGCTGCTGAGCTTCTAGGCAGAGGCTGGGTCGGGGCCGAGTCTCGGACCCGCCAGCCCTGCCACAGGGAGCAGGGAGTGCTCCCCACTCTTCCCCGACTACAGTCACAACTTGCACACAACCTAACACCTTACGGGTAAATCAAGGCAGGGGGCACAGGGCTGAGTAAAGCGACAGAGCCCAAGGAGAGCTGGGGCCTGGGTCCAGAGGGCCATGTACAGCTTTCAGGGGCCCGGGGAGCTCCCTTCCTGGCCAGAGAAGCAAGGACAGCCTGGCGTGCATCCAGCACCTGTGTGCGGGGGGCCGTCTGCACACCTGGCAGTGGGAGCGGAAACCCCGCCTCTCAGCTCACCGTGGGGGCGGGTGTATTGCTTTCTGTTTACAGTCATTTCATTTTAGGGGTTTTTCTGCAAGACTGAGGACGACTTCAATGACTGGTGCCAGCAAGTCAAAAAGGTTTGTAGCTGCCCGCTGTACCCAGAGCTGAGCTGAGCCCCCTGGAGAGACACACGCAGGGAGGCTTGTTCCTGCCTCACGCTGCTATGCAGCCTGAACAGGGTGGCATGTCCCCTGGCGTCATGCCCGTCACGATTAACAACCTTGGGGACGGACCTCGTACGCTGACTTGAGGACGGGGTCCCCAGCTGACCCCTCCGTGCCGTGTTGATAGGGCGTGATGGTGATCTGCTGGGTTGCGTTTGCTCCAAAGGCTGCTGGTCGCTGGATGCACAGAGCCCACCACCCTCTGCCTCTGCCGATCAGACTGATCTGAGTGCAGGCAGCTGCCAGCAGGGCAGGCGTGTGCTGTGTGTCGATCACCGTGTGGGGTTCCTGCTAAACTTGCCTGCATTTTCTCATCCGTGAAGTGGGGTAACAGCTGCGCTTTCCCCATGGCTGTGGCTGGCATCCCCCCTTCTCTGGGTGTGGGGATCTCTGCGGTGGGGGCCGCGTCTCACAGCTGTGTCTCGCCGACAGCTGTCGCTGCGTGGAGGCGCCCTGCCTATGTTCGAGCTGGTGGAGCAGCAGCCTTCCCACCTGGCCTGCCCCGATGTCCTGAACCTGTCCCTAGGTGAGTGCGCAGATGGCACAGCCAGGCAGGGTCCCCCAGGGGAGTGGCGTTGGCCACCTGCTTCCTCGGATCCTGGTCCTTCGGCTTGTGTGAGCCTCAGCCCACACTGGACCCCCTGCCCAGGGTGTGTGGTGCTGGGTGTGCACCCACAGGGTCCGTGGGGCTCTGGAGATGGAATGCTCCAGGCTCGCTCTGCTGACGCATCCGGCAGTGGAGCCACCAGCCACAGGTAGCACTGAGCCCTCAGTGGTCAGTGTGCCTGAGGAGCCAGCCCTAGCCTGGCAGACCGTGGCAGCAGGTGGGCTCAGAGCCCGGAGTTCCCTGCAGCGAAGCCTGTGGCCTGACCACACCCACCTCACACTCTGTCTCACTGTGAAGAACCGTCCAAGGCAGGTGAGGATGGAGTCTGCTCCTCATGGACCACGGGGCCAGCGTGCTGGCCCGGGAACGCCCCATGTGTGCAGGCGAGAGTGAGTCCGCTCCGCTTGTCTGTGCTGGGCGGTCCAGTGCCCTCTGTGCCTCCCACAGCGGCCCTTGGGCGGGGCCCCGCACAGGCACTGCTCAGTCTGTCCCTTCTCCAGCAGCCGGTCACCCCACACCCCAAAATAGCCCACGAGGGACGTCTGATGAGGTCATATCTTGTTTCTTCTAGATTCTTCTGATGTAGAGCGACTGGAAAGATTCTTTGACTCAGAAGATGAAGACTTTGAAATCTTGTCCCTTTGAAATCCCGGGGTCGGGGGATGGCCTCCGCTGGCCCTTGCTGGGGGCGCCTCTGAGAGCCCGGCCCTGCCTCGGGACACCCGGTGCCGCCGCGTTTCATCATCCAGCCTCCGCCTGCCGAGTGCCGCGCCCCGCCCCACCCGGGCCGCCCCACTCTGCTCGTGGATGGAGGCCCACACTGCCCTGGAGGCCTCACGCCCGGAGTCAGACTGCCCAGCCCGCACTCGTCAGGGCCTGCACGTCCACGGGAGCCGCCCACCGGAGCTTCCAGAGAGTTCACCTCCTGACACTGCCAGCCCTGCGGTAGCGCATTGGTTCAGCCCTGCTTCCTCCCGGGCGCCAGTTCTGTGGTTGGTTTGGAATTAAAAGTCCTGTTTGAAGTTGCTCGACACAGACATGAATTTCTGGGGCACTCCCCAAGCCAGTCTCAGAAGACCTGCAGGTTGGCGCATGAGGAGCGACGGCCACCATGGCCTCATGCCTGTGGACTGGGCAGCTTGTGCTGGGCAGGGCAAGCCATGGCCGTGTCCCCTCTGCCCAGTGTGGCCTGTCAAGGGCTACCTCAGTGGGAGACCGGGTTGAAGGAATCACAGCGAGGCTTCTCTGGCGTTGGGGAGCAGAGTTCAAGGGGTGGGGCGTGTGGGGGCTCACAGATGGCAACGTGCGCAGGACACGGCGTGGACGGCCAGGCTGCGGGCAGCTGCCGTGCCCCGGGGGCGTCTTCTGGAGCAACAGTCCTGAGGGCCACCGTCAGGGCACAGCTCCTTGTACTTTGGGGGTTGCGGCGTTGCCAGACGCACCACGCGCTGCTGCTTGCTTGTCACACCGGCTTTCCAGCAACAGGCAGGGACAGGGAGGGTCCTCTGCCTGTGACACCGGCCCGAGGCAGGGCTGGAGCACGCTGCCACCTGAGAGCCTTTCTCTGTCCTTGCCTTGCTCACAAGTGCCCCTGCGGGTCACCGAGGTTTTAGGTGGTTTGGGGCCAAAAGGGTCCAACCACCCCAGCACTGTGGCGTTGGGGACAGTCAGGCTGGGGCAGGCACCAGCTGGTGATGATTCCAGACCTTCCCTAGCACTAATCTGAGCAGCTGCCATGTCTTGACCCTGGTGTCCTGGGCCCCAGACTGCGCCATAGCCACGCTGGTCTGTCCTGAAAAAGTGGCTTTCCTCCCACTGGGAGCGTGGACAGGAGGGTCTGGGCAGCTGGGGCTGGCGGGCTGCAGGGGCCTCACACATCTGCTGCTGCTCGTGCAGACAGGCCCTGAGCTCCCTCCAGGCCGCGCTGACCACCTGCCAGGCAGCAGAGAATGCCCCAGCCCCCAGGTGTCGGCGACATAATTTATTTCCATATTCTTTCTCCCCTCCTTCCTCCCTCATCCTTCTCAGATGTAGTTGGGTGGGAAGGAGAGAAGGCCGGGACACCGCATTCCTTTAGCGCTCTGCATCTTTCCCCATTGACCCGCCGGGAGCTGAGGAGGGTCTTGCTGCAGTGGAAGCGGGCGGGACACCTTGACCAAAGGGGAGCTTTGTCTTGTGTGTTTTGAAAAAGGCTTACTGAAGAGAACGTTGTTCATTCTTAGTAGCATAGTTTGCAGTTCTTAATGGCAAATAATAACAGTTTCAGTAGAAAACAAAGCTTGTGTCTATTGATTCTTCTCGAGTTAGGGTTGGATGCGATTTCCAGGAAAACAGTGTGAGCCCGTGACGTCACCCATGCAGGATGTGGCTGACCGAGGTCAGCGAGCCCGTTCCCCAGACTGGGCAGCCAGAGTCTTTCCTGCTTCCAGCCTGGCTCTCCGCACGCCATGACATCTGTCATCACGTATGTTGGGTGACACTACAAGAAGTGCGAGGAAAAGTGATCTTAGGACAATGAAATGGCAGCGCTCGTTCTCCAGCAGGGGGATGTTGTACAAAGTGCTTCCCTGTAGGGTTTGCCTCGGTTTGATTGAACAGCAGAGCTCTCCCCAGGCGAGCTGTGGCTGTCGTGGCTGGGAAAGGAGGGACGTGTCCAGGGACGGCGAGAACATCCACTCGCCCTGCCCCATGAAGTCCCTGTGGGCAATCCTGGGCTCCCTGACCACCGACCCGCCCCCAATCCAGCCGGGAAAGGGGGAAGCACTGCTGGGCCCAAGAACTTGAGTCACAGCCTCTTAAATGCCTCCATTAGCTTCTTGTGGCTGCTCCAAAACATTGCCATTCGGACCCTTACCGTCCTGCAGGGCTGGTCCTTCCAGCGCTCTGGGGGAGAACGTTTCCTCTCCGTTTCCAGCTTTGCAGCCTCCTGTCCTTGGCCCACGGCCCCTTCCTCCACCTTGACAGCCGCGGCGTAGCATCTCTGGCCTCTCTCTCCCTGGCGCCCGAGATGACGCTGGGCCCACCTGGATGACCGGGACGCCCTCCCATCTCAAAGCTCCATTCACGATTTACCCAAACGTCACGCCCGTTCGTTCTGCCTGGATCTGTCTCCCAGCCACAGGAGTCGTCCCGAGACCCACAGCCGTTACCCCTCGTGGGGGGGCCCTGCCTGACCTCTACCGCAGCACACTCCATGCCGCTCTCAACCCAGGTAGTGTCAACAAAGCATTCATCTCAGAGTCATTTAGAAAGGGATGGGGCCAGGCATGGTGGTTCGTGCCTGTAATCCCAGCACTCTGGGAGGCCAAGGCGGGAGGATTGCTTGAGCTTAGGAGATCAAGACCAGCCTGAGGAAAGGTGAGACTCCGTCTCTACAACAATATAGAAAAATTAGCAGGGCACTGTGGTGGCACCGTAGTCCCAGCTACTCGGGAGGGTGAGGTGGGAGGATTGTTTGAGCCCAGGAGTTGGAGGTTGCTGTGAGCTATGATGACACCACTGCACTCTAGCTGGGGTGACAGAGGGAGACCCTGTCTCATAAAAAAGGGGGGGAAATAGAATGAAAAGCTCCAGGGTTATAATGAAAATAAAGCAAAGTTAATACCCATGTCTTCAGAAGACAGGCCCGGTACCACTCAGACACAGCCTGGCTGGGCCCAGTAAGGCCAGGACACGTGGGGCTCAGAGCGGGCGTGGCTGCCACCGTTCCGACCACAGTGGGAATCCCTCAACTAGGCAGGAACCAAGGTCCACCAGGATCCTTCTCCACCTGGGATGGAGATTCCCACTCAAAGCCAGCTCAGTCCTCAGCTGGTGTCTAAGAAAGAGAAGCTTTCAAGAGCCGGGCACGGTGGCACGCACCTGCACCCAGCTACTCAGAAGGCTGAGGCGGGAGGAGCACTCGAGCCCAGGAGTTCCAGTCCAGCCTGGGCAACACAGCAAGACCCTATGAAGTAAAATTTTAAAAACAAGTGAAGCCTTTCATAAACACGTTTTCAGGTTAATTTTTATTAGTGCCTGTAAGAAATTTAGGAGAATTCCAACTGATTACCATTTCCCATGATCTCAATGAAACTGCTCAGAGTTATCATTTAACTTCGGTAAGAAAATACGATAATACAGTGACATCTTCAGGATAAAGCAGAAGGCAGAGGAAGACTGCTCCGCGGTAGGCGTGGTGTCCACACTGCCAATGTCCCCACTGCAGGGGTCCCTGGTGCCACTGGGAAACAGCTCCTGAAACTGTGGAATCTGAATGCCGCCGGGTGCCAGGGCCTCCTGCAGGCGGCAGCTGTCTCAGGTCACTTCCACAGCTCCCCCAGTGGCCTCTGAGCGGCGGTGCGGATGGCATCCTCAGACAGGGCGAAGATTTCCTCGTGGACGTCTTCGATGCTCTTGGAAGCATCGACTATCTGTTCCCACGGGAGTCGGGAGAAAAGGATGACCATCAACGCTTTTCCATCCTCAGCACGTGCGGGGATCTCCACGGGCCAGGTTCCGTAAAGGCCAACCTGAGCCTCCTGGCACAGCACAAGGACCTCCGGGGTCCTTCAGCCCACCCCCTTCTCTCAACCTAGACCTCGGCAGCGTCCTTGGCACAGAGCACCCCGAATTCCTCCCAGATGCAGGAGAAACACGGCGGCCGACTGCCAGCTCCTCTCCTAAGTAGGCCTGGATGAGTGCCGGCCTGCCGGAGGGGCGAGGCGCAGCACATGGCGCAGTGGGGCCTGCCGCGGCCCAGGGCAGTCGGGTCCCCCCACAGCGAACACCAGCGCTCAGTGACTGTCCCCAGGTCACTAGGGAGGAAACAGGCACAGAGGACAGCCACTCCTCGGTGTCTACATGAAATGTGAGGAGGTCTATAGCACAAGCTGCACGGCAGGACCAACCCACCTTTGGGTCTAACTCTCGTCCTCTTGGGACAGATGTAATTTGTCCTAACAGCTGTGCTTACCCCTCACATGAACAGCGTGCGGATCACCAGAAGGAAAGAAGGTAGGAGAGGGGGCCGGGCGCGGTGGCTCACGCCTGTAATCCTAGCACTCTGGGAGGCTGAGGCGGGAGGATCGCTCAAGGTCAGGAGTTCGAGACCAGCCTGAGCAAGAGCGAGACCCCGTCTCTACTGAAAAATAGAAAGAAATTAGCTGGACAACTAAAAATATATAGAAAAAATTAGCTGGGCATGGTGGCGCATGCCTGTAGTCCCAGCTACTCAGAAGGCTGTAGGATCGCTTGAGCCCAGGAGTCTGAGCTTGCTATGAGCTAGGCTGACGCCACGGCACTCACTCTAGCCCGGGCAACAGAGCGAGACTCTGTCTCAAAAAGAAAAAAAAAAAAAGGAGGAGTGAATCAGAAACACCGGCATACCCGGAATCACCTCTTGTGCTGTGGGTCTGGGCCCCAGCCCTCAGCTCCAGCGTGGCCCTTCCCAGCCTACGGCACAGCGAACCTGGACTCTCCCGCAGGGCTGAGAAGGCACTCTGAAGAATGCGACCACATCCTGTGAGGGCGACTGCCTACCAAGGGCCACCCCTCCCAGCTGTCACCTCTCAGCCACTGCCGAGCATGGCTCTCTGGGCTGACCTACAGCAAAAGAGAATGCACATTTCACGGAAAGGGTGGTGTTCTCTGCCCTCCGTTCCAGAAAACAAGAAAACCTGTGTGATCAGCATCGTCTGCAGCCAACGCCAGTCGGGCTGGGGCGAGACTCGCAGCCCTGCTCTGTGCGAGGAGCTCCAGGACTAAGCTCCGCGTGGACAGCGGTCACAAACCAGAGTGTGCAGGCAGGTGACCTGCCAGGAGCCCTCCCGCTGCTGTGTGCAGAGAGACTGCACTGGGCCCAGGTGGGTGGAGGGCTGGAGCAGGGAGAGAAGGCAGGGTGAGTGAGCAGAGGCAGCCGGCTCGGGCCTCCACCCTGGGCCAGAGTCAAGGGTCCTGGGAGGAGAGGGTGGAGTGAGGCTGACCCCTGGACTGTCCCGGGAGGCAGGAAGCCAGGTGCGACGCACTGTCCTGGGCACAGGGAGATGACCAGGTACGGCAGTGACAAAAGACACAGGCACAGGCTGGGACTCGTGTCTGAAGAGGGGCTGCGAACACGCAGGATTGTGGAAACCCCCCTCGCAGACGCTGGGATTTGCTGGCAGTGGGAACCCCCGAATGGCTGCTCCCGAGGCTCCCCAGGTGGGAAACCAGACAGAAGGCTGCAGCTTTGCTGGAGCTGCCGCGCTGGTCGGCAAGGGCAGAACCCTGCGCCCCTTGCCAGCGGTTCCCAGCCTGCAGTTTTCGGACCCTCACCTTCCAGTTCACCGTCTCGTCTCCCATGAGCTGCTGGAAACACTGCAGCGCCCGCTCCTGGAAAGCCCTGTCCTCGTAGCGCTCCTGGCCGAACTCTCCCCGCAGGGCAGCGTCCGCCAACCGTAACTGAAGAAACAGGACCAGGTCGGGCTTGGGAAGGCCCACATCCGGCTGTTTACACCAATCCAAGGAGAAGTTCTGCCAACAAAGAACCCGACCGGGAAGGGAAGCTAAGTGGGATCTAGTTTTTTGTTTGAAGTCATAAAAGGGGAAAAATGAGGGACATTTGGTGAGGTACCAAGAAATGGGAATTCTCACACAGTAGTGGTTTTTTTTTTATTTTTTAAACCTCAGACGTGTTGCCTCCCCCATGTCCCTTGCTAGTGTTTCTTTTGCGTGCACACGCACCAGAAGGCAGAAGAGGAGACAGAACAGCCTACGGCCCACGTCCTGGTCATCCACAGCCTGGCCCTGCGGTGACCTCCAGATGCAGCTCCAGACCTCCTGGCCAGGCGGGGAGCATGGTCTGCATACAGAGGCCCTCAAGGCCCACCTGGCCTAGGAGGCCTGGGGTGCAGAGCAGAGCCCCGAGAAGCCCTGGCCCTGCCCCTGCACTCACAGGCCCCAGGGCGTCCGCCCCGTCAGAACAGCAGGAAGGAGACGGGCAGTCCCGGAAGCCACTGTGTGTCGTCTCCCACCTGCGTGCCGGCCCTGAGCGCCAGATCTCACAGGGACCTTCCCTCCTGTTCATACCGTCAACCTCCAGATGTGTCCCCATTTCTGGAGGAAAGGCGTGGCCAGAAAGGCTGTGACTCGAGGCCACACACCACGCGACACCAGGAGCTGAGGAAGGGAGCTTCCCCCAGGCCTGCGTCCACAAGGAGGCAGGATGTGGAGGACAAGCCCACGGCTCCTCAGCCACTTGTCCTGTCCTTGTTACACAAACTTAACCCTCCACAGGGGAAGGACTCCAGCGAACACAGGGAGAAGAAATGACAGCGTTACGAGGCCATCATTTATACAACTATTAAGGACCCACAATAATTACAAAAGAAAAGGCTATCATTTCGCAGCCAGTCACCATCAAGGGCTGTTGTCATGAGAAAGAGCAGAGCAGACATCACGAGTCTCTGGATGGGAGAGCCCAACACGCCTCAAAGTAGCCTTGCAGAAATAAAATTTTAAACAATTGTAATACTAGGAGGAGATGTGGGAACCTATGTATCAGAAGAGTTTTAAGAAATGGACTTTAATTGGATTCTTATTTAACTATAAAAATATAAGCAGGACAAATCAGTTTTTGAGAGAGTGCTGGGAAATCTGAACACTGAACATTTGGTGACACTGAGAATGACTGCTGACTTTTTTTAGGTAAGATCACGTTCTTTAAAAAGTTATTTTTTGGACATGTGCTGATACATTTACTAAAGAACTGACAATGTCATCTGGTGTAGCACAGAGGAGACCAGAAGGTCCCTAGTGCTTGTGACAATACTGGCTGGTTTATCGTTTTCTCTGCTGACACATATTTGAAATTTTTAAAATAAGCAGCAGAGAAAAGGGCAGTAGAGTCGCCACCATTACTCCTGTGAAGCGGCGGCTTCCTGGAACGGGGAGGGAGAGCGGGAAGTAAGAGTCAGGCATCCCAGATGCTTCCGACATCGGGTCGGAGAGCGAGACGCTACACAGAGAAGTGTTGCTGATGAACCGTTTTTGAAAACGTGTGTGAAATACGTTGTACAAAGTACTGTGATTATGTCTATGAGAACAATCTGTAGCTACATAAATGTTTGCTCTTGTCAATAAAAACCAAACTAATCTAGCAAAGGGGTAAAAGGAATATGAGAATCACAAAACTCCAAAGAGTAATTCGCATGTGTTACTCACGCTGTAACTGACGCAGCCCTGGGCCCACACCTTTGGCGTCCCACCGACAGCAGGCCAGGCGGCACTCACCTCCTTCGCACCCGTGAAGGCAACACCAGAAAACGCGTATCTGTCCACAACGAGGGTCACGCCCTGGCTCAACTTTTCCTTAATTAATGGCCTGAAAAACAGAAAATGCTCCTGAGCCCTGGTCCTGGTTTCATAGGCCCTGAACTGTCCTGCTTAAATTATCTGACAACACAACTCAGAAATCCTATATATCAACAAGTACAGCAGGGTGATTTGTAACCTTAGTTTTATTCCCAAAAGCTCTAGATCTTCTCTTTAGAAGATGCCACATGGGCACTCCCAGCAAAGCTCACCATGGAAAAGGCAACCCCACTAAACAGCAACAAACACAACTGATTGTGCCAGATGTTCTATAAACACAGGTAGGGGAAGAAAAGGCATTCTCAGCTGTCTGGGCAGGGGCCAGCACTACCCTGCCCAGAGGAAGAACAGCAAAGGATGGTGGTGGAGAGGAGGCAGGCAAAGCCAGCAAGTGATGCTCCGACGCTCGTGCCCCAGGCCTAGACTGCAAGGACGTTTTCAACCAAACCACCCACAGGGCCACCATCATCCCCACAGCCACCAAGACTGTAGATGTGCAAAGACAAGGGGCCTGACATTAGCAAGAAACATCACTTAAGCCAGAGAAGGCCAAGTCAAATTCATTCCTCCCAGCCAGCCTCACTGGGACCTTCAGATCACAGGGACACCCATACAAGAGTCAACTGATCTGTCACAAAGGAGCAGAGGAATACAACGGAGCAAAGACAGTCTTGTCAACAAATGGTGCTGGAAAAACTGGACATCCACATGTAACAAAATGAATCTAGACACAGACCTTACAACCTTCACAAAAACTAGGCCAGGTGTGGTGGCTCACGCCTGTGATCCTAGCACTTTGGGAGGCCAGGGAGGATTGCTTGAGGTCAGGAGTTTGAAACAGCCTGAGAAAGAGTGAGACCCCATCCGTACAAAAAAACAGAAAAATCAGCCAGGCGTGGTAGCGCACGCCTATAGTCCCAGCTATTCGGGAGGCTGAGGCAAGAGGATTGCTTGAGCCCAGGAATTTGAGGTTGCTGTGAGCTATGAGGACACCACTGCACTCCAGCCCAGGTGATAAACGAGACCTTGTCTCAATAAAAAGAGCAGACATGAGGACTGAAGCAACAGGTTAGCGTAGTGACATGAGGAAGGGGCCACAGGATACAGGAAGCCTCCAGAAATGGATTCTCTCCTCAGAGCCTCCAGAAGGAACTAACCCTGTTGACACCTTAATTTTTTTTTAGCCCAGTGAGACTTATTTGGGGAACTGTAAGACAAAGAATGTGTGTTGTTTTAAGGCACTAAAAACAAAACAAAAAACCTCAAATGGATCACAGACTTAAATGTAAAATGCAAATCTATAAAACTCCTAGACAATAACATAGGAGAAAACCTAGGTGACCTTGGGTTTGGCAATAACTTTGTAGCTACAACACCAAAGGTACAACCCATGAAAGAATAAGCTGGACTTTACTAAAATAAAAAATTTCTACTTTGGGAGAGGCACTGTCAAGAGAATGAAAAGACAAGCTGCAGACTAGGAGAAAACATGTATGAAAGACATATTTGATAAAAGTATCCAAAATATACAAAGAACTCTTGAAACTCAAAAAAATAATCCCATTAAAAAATGGGCCAAAGAACTTGACAGACAGCTAGCCAAAGAAGATACACAGATGGCAAATAAGCTTATGAAAAGATGCTCCACATCAAACATCTTCAGGGAAATGCAAATTAAAACGAGACACCACTACAAACCTATCATCAGAATGGCAAAAATCCAGAACACTGACATCACCAAATGCTGGGGAGGATGTGCACCAACAGGAACTCGCTTCCTTGCTGGTGGGAATGCAAAATAGCATAGCCACTTTGGTGACAGTTCAGCAGTACTTTATAAAGCTAAACATACCCTACCAAAAATATTCCAGCAATGTTGCTCCTTGGTATTTACCCAAAGGAGATGAAAGCTTATGACCACACAAAAACCTACATGTGGATGTTTATAACAGCTTTATCATAACTGCCAAAACATTGAAGCAACCAAGATGTCCTTTAGTAGGTGAACAGGTAGACTGTGGTACATCCAGACGAGACTATTAATTAGCACTTAAAAATAAACTATCAAGCCCAATAAGACACGCAGGAAACTTAAACACGTATTACTTAGTGAAATAAGCAACCTGTGGCAGAACAGATGGAGAAGAGAGATGCAGACCTGGGTACCTGGGATAAGATTACTATTTAGAAAGTAAAATCAGGATTATTCTTCATTTTGAACTGGGCATATATGTGTTACATCACTTTTCTACAAAGCTACAAAAAGCAAAATCAGAACAATTACTCCATAAATTCCAGGTGTGTTGAAAGTTTGTAAAAATGGTCTTGTTTTCATCTAAAACTTGGAGTGGAGAAAGCCCGTCCAAGCAAGACGCAAAGCTCAGCCAGAGGAGATGATGCAGGATTTCATGCAACAGCAACCAGGGAAATCATGGCGAGTCCACCAGCAGGAAACTGGCTAAATGCACCATGGAGTAACCTTTCTAGAGAACATTCTACAGCAATGAAAAGAAATGAGGAAGAATGGTTCAGAGATGTGTAAGTGCAGAGATCTGTAAGGCAGCGTTAGAAGGTAAGCTGACAAATAATTTATATGGTATGACCCCATTTATGCTAAAAAACAAAACTCTGACTGCATGTGTTATCTACACGTGTACATAAACAGAAACAAAAACATTTGAAAAGAGACCACGGGCACTCAGTAAACATCAGTTAAATGTTGAATGAAGAGGAAGCCTACTATGATGTAAAATAAAAAGGAGGTGGGAGAGTGAACCCTAATACAAAATATGAACTTAACAATGTATCAATATTGCTTATCAATTGTAACAAATGTAACACACCAATACAACATATAAATAATGGGGGAACCGGAGAGCACACGGGGGAAAGGAATCCCTAGTTATGTAGGAACTCTACTTTTTGATCAATTTTTCTGCATACCTGAAACTATCTTTAAAAAAATAAGCCTATTCGGGTATTTGTATACACAAGGAGTGCAATGCGCACTACCCGAAGGATGGACATATTTGAAACACGGACTTGGGGGGAGGGGAACCAAGGGCAACACACGTAACCTAAACATCTGTACCCCATAATATGCTGAAATAAAAAAAAAAAAATAAGCCTATCAGTTACACAGGCAGGGGGCGGGGGCGGGCAGAAGGAAGAAAAAGCATTAGTCAGTGCTCTTTGGGAACTACACCGCCGCTGCTCACAGGACTGATGAGTAAAAGAACCCAGTAAACACCGAAGCACCCTCAGCCCCAGCCTGTGAACGTCACCGAGTCTCACGAGGCGGCAAAGGGCCTGGTTTGGGGGCAGCAGCGGGGCAGGTTCTCACACTTGCTCCCAGCGGTTCGCAGAGAAAAGCAGGTGCACAGAGTGGTCCTCCACTTCACTTTTCTTCTCTAAGTAGGAACTCAGAAGTTTTCCAATTTCAGTTGACCTTTCTAGAAAAAAAGAGGAAAACACAAATGCAACTGAGGCCAGGCTTTCCATCCACTCAGCGTACAGTTTGGGCAGAACGTGTCCCTCCCGCCGGCTTTCACTTTACTGAATCTCTGGACGGGCTTGGCCCAAGGAGTCTCTCCGGGGAGGGCAGCAAGGCGCAGGCGCGGGGACCGAAAGCGCTTCGGGGCAAAGGACTCGGGCAGAAAGTAGAGACTTCAAAGGGAGCATGTGCAGGATTTGGGGACGGGCTGCCGCGGGGATCGGACCACGAACACCCACAGGCTCTGCTCCACCGCCCGCGTCCGCCTAGCACGGGCGGCGCCGTCAGCGGGGAGACGCAGACCGGGCCCTTAAAAGCAAAACCGAGACAGGAACGCGCCGTAAGCCCGAGAAGGCGACGAGCCGCCAAAATCACGCGGAGTCCGGAACCGCGGGGAGGGACACGGGCTGCGGATCCCGAGGAGCCGGGGCAGGGCGGGCTCGCGGGGCCGCCGCCACCCACCCGGGAAGCGGAGCAGCTCGGCGCGGCGCCCCGCGGCGCTCAGCGCGGCCACCAGCCGGCCGGCCTGCGTGCTCTTGCCCGCGCGGTCCACGCCCTCCAGCACGATCAGCGCCCCGCGCCGCCCCGCCATGGCCGTGCCTCGCCGCGTCGCCGCGCCGTCGCCCGCGGCTCCCATTGGCCGGCGTCAGCGGCGCGCGCCACGATTGGCTGGCATTCCCAGGCGCTTGCCGGATTGGCTGGGATCGGCCGGGGCGGGGCCGGCGCCCGCGCCCGAGCCTTGAGCCGTCCGTGCCGGTGAGAGTCCTGGCTTCCCGGCCGGAAGTCTCAGGCGTCGGGTGCGCGAGCCGTCGCCGCCGGGGGCGCCGGCGCTGGCCGTGGGCTGGGCGGCCGCCGACGGGAGTCTGGGCGCCGGCCGGGCCGGGCCGACGTGGGGCGGGGGCTTGACCGGCCGCGCCGCGCCCCACAGCGTTCTGGAACCTGGTTCTGCAGGGCGGGGCGGGGCTGTCCGGGCTCCGGCCACGCGGCAGTGCCAGAAAAACGCTGGCTCGGTAACGGAATGTTTCCGTTCTGTGCCTCCGACTCCTGTGAAACGTGAGTCACGATGAGTTAAGGAAGGTGAAAATCCCAGGGTCGCCCCAACTCCGTTTGCAGAGCAAGGGGGCTGAGTCACGCGACGCCCCTTTCCCGAGCGGCGGCGGTTCCCAGCGTTCCGCGTCAGCCCCGCAGGGACGCCCGGCGCCGGCACCCGGAGGACGCCGCGCGCGCTCACGGGGAGTTCCTTGCTGGCCGCGCGTGAGCGAGGACGTGCAGAGCCTGTTCCACTCCACACCGTTACTGAATTACAGGTTTGTCTTCTCAGGGGCAGGACTGAGACAAGACCAAAATTCTCCCTCCCACCAAGGGGCATCTGCGTCATCGATACTTCTTCACTTTTCTTGTCTAACATTCACCTTTTCTTACGTAAAATCCAGATTTCCTGGTCTCTCAAGAACGTAACCATTTTGTCTCACTACCCACCCCCTTTCCCCTTGAAAACCTCAGGTCCCAAATCCTGCTTCACAAAAACCACCACAGTTTTGTCTGTGGTCTGTGTTTTTCCCAGGTGCGTCCTCAACTTTGGCGTAATAAACTTCCAGTGATTGAGGTCTGTACCTCAATCAACTGTTCGAGGTTGTGTGATGATAAAAATTCCGTGTCACAGGAAGGTGAAAAAGTCCTGAGAACCCCTGGCATCTAGAAAGCACTTAGTAACGTTTGCTGTTAGCTTGGGGACATCCAGGCTGCTTGGACATTTTTTTTTTTTTTTTTTGAGACAGAGTGTCACTCTTTTGCCCGGGCTAGAGTGCCGTGGCGTCAGCCTAGCTCACAGCAACCTCAAACTCCTGGGCTCAAGGGGTCCTCCTACCTCAGCCTCCCGAGTAGCTGGGACTACAGGTGTGCCACCGCCACACCTGGCTAATTTTTCTATTTTTTTATAGAGAGGGAGTCTCGCTATGTTGCTCTCACTGGTCTCGAACTCCTGGGCTCAAGCGATCCTCCCTCCTTGGCCTACCAAAGTCCTAGGATTACAGGTGTGAGCCACCGCACCCAGCCAATTTGTTGTATGAAATGTCCAATTTTGAATCAAAAGTATAGTTTCTTATATCTCAAACAAGAAGCAGTACAATTAATCAAAGTATGCGCCTAAACTATAGACACAGTTTTGCCATCTTAACAGTATCTTGTTCATGCCAGCAGCAAAGAAGCCTGGAGAGCGAGTGGCAATGAAATCGTGAAAGGCGTTTTCCACAGCTTGTTGAGAATTGAATAATTTTTCTTGCAAGAAGTGGTCCAAAGCCTGGAAAAAGTGGTAGTCAGTTGGTGCAAGGGCTGGTGAATACAGTGGATGACGAGAGTTTCCAAGTCCAGTTTCTGTAGTTTGAGCAGCACTGTTTGTGTGACATGTGGTTGAGTATTGTCTTGCAAGAGGATGGGCCTGTCTCTATTGACCAATCTCAGCTGCTTCATCGCAAGCATCCTCATCATTTCATCCAACTGGTTGCAGTAGACATCCGCTGTAATTCATTGACCAGGTTTCATGAAGCTGTAGTGGATAATAACAGCGCTGGACCACCAAACAGACACCATTACCTTTTTTTGATGAATATTTGATTTTGGCACTTTATCCAACCACTGTGCCGAATGCATGCAGTTGTCAAAAAGAATCCATTTTTCATCAGATGTAACAATACAGTGTAGAAATGATCTGGCTTTATTTCGAGGCAGCAAAGAAAGGCAAGCTTCGAGACGATTTCTCTTCTGATGCTTGTTTAATTCATGTGGAACCATCTATCCAGCTTCTTTACCTTGACGATTTGTTTCAAGTGGTCCAATATTGTTGGAATAGTAACGTCAAACTTTGCAGCTAATTCATGTGTAGGTTGAGATGGATTCGCTTCCCCTACATCTTTGAGCTCATCATTATCCACCTGGGTGTCAGGTCGCCCACCTGGCTCATTTTCAAGATTAAATCACCAGAATGGAACTTCTCAAACCATTGACATACTGTGCATTCATTAGCCTCATCCTTTCCAAACACTTCATTGATATTTTGAGCTCTCTGTGCTACATTGATTCTGTGACGGAACTCGTATTCACAAATAACACAAATTTTTGATTGAGCCATG
>NW_012153541.1:178267-178970 GCF_000956105.1 Propithecus coquereli | reverse complement strand
GTCACGATGAGTTAAGGAAGGTGAAAATCCCAGGGTCGCCCCAACTCCGTTTGCAGAGCAAGGGGGCTGAGTCACGCGACGCCCCTTTCCCGAGCAGCGGCGGTTCCCAGCGTTCCGCGTCAGCCCCGCAGGGACGCCCGGCGCCGGCACCCGGAGGACGCCGCGCGCGCTCACGGGGAGTTCCTTGCTGGCCGCGCGTGAGCGAGGACGTGCAGAGCCTGTTCCACTCCACACCGTTAGTGAATTACAGGTTTGTCTTCTCAGGGGCAGGACTGAGACAAGACCATTCTCCCACCCACCCAGGGGCATCTGCGTAATCGATACTTCCTTCGCTTCTTTTCCTTGTCTAACATTCGCCTTATCTTACGTAAAATAACAGATTTCCTGGTCTCTCAAGAACGTAACCATTTTGTCTCACTACCCACCCCCTTTCCCCTTGAAAACCTCAGGTCCCAAATCCCGCTTCACAAAAACCACCACAGTTTTGTCTGTGGTCTGTGTTTTTCCCAGGTGCATCCTCAACTTTGGCGTAATAAACTTCCAGTGATTGAGGTCTGTACCTCAATCAACTGTTCGAGGTTGTGTGATGATAAAAATTCCGTGTCACAGAAAGGTGAAAAAGTCCTGAGAACCCCTGGCATCTAGAAAGCACTTAGTAACGTTTGCTGTTATCTTGGGGACATCCAGGCTGCTTGGACATTTT
>NW_012153541.1:177502-178217 GCF_000956105.1 Propithecus coquereli | reverse complement strand
GTCACGATGAGTTAAGGAAGGTGAAAATCCCAGGGTCGCCCCAACTCCGTTTGCAGAGCAAGGGGGCTGAGTCACGCGACGCCCCTTTCCCGAGCGGCGGCGGTTCCCAGCGTTCCGCGTCAGCCCCGCAGGGACGCCCGGCGCCGGCACCCGGAGGACGCCGCGCGCGCTCACCGCGAGTTCCTTGCTGGCCGCGCGTGAGCGAGGACGTGCAGAGCCTGTTCCACTCCACACCGTTACTGAATTACAGGTTTGTCTTCTCAGGGGCAGGACTGAGACAAGACCAAACATTCTCCCTCCCACCAAGGGGCATCTGCGTCATCGATACTTCTTCACTTTTCTTGTCTAACATTCACCTTTTCTTACGTAAAATCCAGATTTCCTGGTCTCTCAAGAACGTAACCATTTTGTCTCACTACCCACCCCCTTTCCCCTTGAAAACCTCAGGTCCCAAATCCTGCTTCACAAAAACCACCACAGTTTTGTCTGTGGTCTGTGTTTTTCCCAGGTGCGTCCTCAACTTTGGCGTAATAAACTTCCAGTGATTGAGGTCTGTACCTCAATCAACTGTTCGAGGTTGTGTGATGATAAAAATTCCGTGTCACAGGAAGGTGAAAAAGTCCTGAGAACCCCTGGCATCTAGAAAGCACTTAGTAACGTTTGCTGTTAGCTTGGGGACATCCAGGCTGCTTGGACATTTTTTTTTTTTTTTTTT
>NW_012153541.1:165558-173690 GCF_000956105.1 Propithecus coquereli | reverse complement strand
GAGACTCTGTCTCAAAAAAAAAAAAAAAAAGATGTCAGAGATACCAACTGTCAAACTCAGTACTTAAGGAAATTGGACATTCCATACTTAATAACCTAATATTTCTGATGTCTAAAATACTAATACCTATTTGAGCCAAATTGTCAGTTGTCAGCTAGACATCATTTTCTAGCTTAGCAGAAGAAAAGCTAGAAACTACGTTTTCCAGAATCTCATCTATGTAGCTCTGTGTTAGAGTTTGCCAGTGCGAGGCACTCAAAATTTCGAGGCCATTATGCTTGGGAGGCAGTCACAGCCAGAAGAGTGGTAGATGTCTAAAGAGCGTTTCAGAACCACCTGCTTCACTACTGCAGACCAAGAGATTGGTGGCAGCTTTCTAGCGTTGAGATGGGCTTCCTGGTGAGCTATTCGAGCACTATAGTCACACATACTCGGCTCAGAACAAACCTCTTTAAATTATTTTACAGGGTTTGGGTTCTTTTTCTCTGACAATACCTAGGGTATGTTTTCCTGACAGCACCCTGCCTGATTCAGAAAAGGGGTCTGGAAGGATGGTTTGCTTTCAGTCCTTAATGTGAAGCTTGGCCATGTGCCTTCCAAAGGCTAATGTAATGTTCAGAGCTGGCATGTGCCCCGTTCAGGCAGCAGCTTTAAAATTTGTTTTGTGGTTCGGCCATCCCTTCCTGCCCCCAACGTGAACACAGCATCTGTACAGTTAGTGCTGATTTCTCACCCCAGATCCTGGCATGAAGGCACACCAAGTGCAGCCACCGCAGCTGATAGGTACTGTCAACCCAGTAAATGACTGAGGCAAGGAGAAAAAATTAACGGAGGTTTTATGAAGCCAAAGTTGAGAAAACTCAGACCACAGACAAGCTGTGGCTGTTTTTTGGAAGGGGAAGTTGGAACCTTCCGCATTTAAAGGCATAGAGAGAGAAAGGAAAGGAGGGGAAGCTGCCAGTGCAAAATTGTTACCTTCTTGAGAGGCCCAGGACATTTACATTTTACATAAAGTAAGAAGAATGTTAGAAGAGAAAAAGGAAATGAGGAAGCATTGATCAGGTAGATGTCCCTGGGTGGGTGGAAGAATGTCTGATTCTGTCTTGTCTCCAGTTATGTTACCTGTAAAGATAAACCTGTAATTCATATTAGTGTGGAATGCCACACGCTTTAGTTTTAGGTGCTAGACATAGTCACAATTTGCATGTCCTTGTTTATGGGAGGTCAGCAAGGTATTTCCTTAATGAATGATCTGTGGGACAGGTTCTTCACAGGTGCCTGACGCCTTTTCGTTTTAATTGGCATATTTGTTCATTTCTGTTTGTGAAAATGTCATTAATTTGTTGATGTAGCAAACAAATTTCAACCCTGATTGATATGCAAAAAACATAAGATAATTTGCTTTGCAATGAACTTTATAGTTCAACTGCATACAGGCAACATGCTATGTACAAAAAAGTTACTAACTGAACTACAGGTATTAAGTACTGAAAAATTAACTGTCTATTATCATTTATTTTATTTAACAATCTAGGAAGTTGGCAGCCATCAGCAGTTCCAGTGCAATTGGGAATTCAGGAATCTCGGTGGAGCTGTTAGCGTAGCAAACTTTGTAGGTAGAACATGTGCATAGTTTGGATAGCACACGTGAAGGGATCTCTGTAAAATTGACCTCATTGCTGAGAATGGTTTCATTCTCAGCAAACTGACCTGGGCACTCAACATGGCTTTTATTGTTCCTGATGTTAGCGCATGTTCTCTTTTTACAATAAATGCATGACCGTCAGAAGGCGTCAGTCTGACACACATGGCATCAGAGCCTTCACAGCCACCATAGGTTTTCTCGTCTCCATCCATTATGTCTTTAGGAAATTGTCCTTTGCTTCCCCAGAACTTCAGTAGTTTCTCAAGCCCACAGGCACCGCAGCCACCGCAGCAGGTCCCCGAGTACCGCCACAGCCCCGACTCCAGGGCCGCCGGTGCCTGAAGCCTTTACCTTCCCTTTTGCGTAGGGAGCCGGGAGGGGCGGCCCTGAGACCGATCTCCTTTCTGCCGTAGGACCAGCAAGAAGTGGCTGTTGTGACTTTGAAGTCACCGAGACTTTGGGACCGTTTGTTACCACAGCACAACCTAGTGAAAGCTCGCACATACTAAGAACGGTCCTTAATCCTGTCTTTCATAGGTAAGGAATAAAGGAATGTCCCTTTGTCTCACTGAGGTCTCTTGCTATAAAATGTCCACCTTGTTGCTGTCCAAAGCAGGAGGGGGTCACAGTGAGTAAGAGCCTTGCTAGGGTCAAGCAGGGTTCAGGACAGCCAGTGTGCAGCGTGTGGTACTCGCCCGGCGGACGGGAGAAACACAGTTCACCAGGCCTGTGAATGCGTCTCTTCCTGCTCACCTGTGGGAGGGGGGAGGGGAAGAGAGAACCTGGCTGGCTGAGCCTGTGTGCTGGGGGAGGGGCTGCCGCAGGAATTGCTCAAACTGCACAGCAACATTTGTTATTGAGATACGAGAAACAATTTTTCTTCTGCCTATCCCAACATGGCATACCTCTCTTATCAAGGTGCCTTTAACCGCAGGTCCCGGAGTACCGACCCAGCTGCCGCTCAGAGCATCAAGATATTTAATTATCTGACCTTACATGATGTCCAGAGTTAGCTAAGAGCTGCTTCTGCTGCTCAGTGTGTAACTGGCCCCATTGAACAAATTTCAATGACTACACATACATATATATACACATATATACACACACACACACACACACACACACGTTTTTTTTTTTTTTTTTGAGACAGTCTCGCTCTGTCACCCTGGCTGGAGTGCCATGGCGTCAGCCTAGCTCACAGCAACCTCAAACTCCTGGGCTCAAGCGATCCTCCTGCCTCAGCCTCCCGAGTAGCTGGGACTATAGCTGCGCACCACGACACCGAGATAATTTTTCTGTAGCACCTTATTGGTTACACCAGCACCTGCCCCAAGGCACAGGGCCGCTCCTTTAAAAGCCCAAGATCTCTGTTAGTTGGAGAGACGGATTTGAGGTGGCTTCTCCCATTCTCCTGCAAGGTGTCTGTGTCTGTGTATTAAAAATCCCTTTCTTACTTGGCAGTCCTCTTTGTCTCAGTAACTGGATCTTTTTGCAGCGAGCAACTAAACCTAGACAGAAACTGCCTTGCGGTTTCGACAGGTGATGTCAAGTGTTGGGTCCAAACCTTAGCAATTCTCTTGGCTTTTCCTTCATGATCACAAGATGACTGCAGCATCCAATCCTGACAGCATGGCCTGCCGTGGGCAGAGGAGAGCCCTGTGGCTAAACGTTCATCTCCTTTGTAGTTCTGCCCACCAGCAACGAAGTCTGGGGCCTGAGTTCCACCACAGTGTGCCCGGGAGCGGTAGGAATAAGATCCTGTCCACACGACCGCATGGCCTTCCGACAGGTGGACACAAGGGCGTCCACCTCGTGGGTGAAACGCTGGGCTGCTGGGATCTGCTTCCAGACACGCGGGGTCTGTGTGGCGGGAGATACAAGTGGAGTAAAATCGACAAGTTGATAATTGCTGAAACTGCCGGGTGGGCATGTAGGGCATTAGGTTCCGTTTTCGCGTGTTTCAGATTCTCCACTGAAAACGTAAAGCGGCAGGAAAGCCCTTTTGCTGGTCCCTGTTCCTTAGTGTGCTGCGACTCGGTCCCACAGGGACCATGTCAGACACTGCTAACTGCCCATCAGAGGCCTTCTCACCGTCTGTCTGCTCAGGCTTCCGTCACAAAATACTGGGACCTACTGGCTGCAATGACAGAAGTTTACTTTTCACAGTTGTGGAGGCTGGAAGTCCAAGAGCAAGGTGCCCACAGGGTTGCTGCCTGGTGAGGGCTCTGCGGTTGGGTTGCAGATGGCGCCTTCTCACCGTGCCCTCATGTGGCAGAGAGTGCTCTGCTATCTCTTCCTCTTCTCATGAGGACCCCAGCCTGTGACCTTGTTTAACCCTCATTAGCTCCTTAAAGGCCCTATCTCCAAACAGTCACATTAGGGGTTAGAGCTTCACCGTCTGCAAGTTGGAGGGACACAATTCAGTCCCCAGTACTCTCTCCCGGAAGAACAGCACTGTGTGTGCAGACCACTGCCTGCCACACGTTTCCCAGCTCTCCTTGCAGTGGGACGTGGCTGGTGACTAGGTCACTGCCGATGAAACATGAACAGGTGTGGCAGGTGCTCCTTCAGGCAGCAGGCTTGCATCCGCCCACAATCTCCCCCCAACACACCCCCGTTGCAACCCAGCCTTGACCACTCAGACAACGGCAAGGCCTTTTGGGGGCAGATGCCAGGCTAGACGGACTCTGGGCCCCTGAGTGACCCTGTGGAGCTGCCCACCTCCCAGACTGCTCCCACTGGAGCTATTACGTAGAGAAGTGCAATTCTGTCTTTTCTAAGCCGCTACATCACGGTTGGGCTTCTTTGCTGCAGTGGCTCAGCTTTCCCCGACAGCACTGGTTTCCAGCTGGGGGTGATTTTGCCTCAGTGAAACATTTGGTGATGTCTGGGGACTTTGTGATTGGGGTGGGGTAGCATCTGGTGGGGAGAGGACGGGATGCTGATAAACACCCAATGAAGCACAAGACAGCACCACACAACGAAGAGTTTCAGGCCCAAAATAGCTATTGTGCCCAGACTGAGACACTTGCTCTAGGTATATAGCAGTAGAGAGAAAGACGGTAAGGAGTTTTCTCTCTGGCAGTTTTTAAAACAAGGTTCTTGCAAGAGTTTGTCATTTTTTTTTTTTTGTATGAAGAAAGATAAAAACCGATACCTGGGATAAGTTATTTTCAATATATGATATATGAAGGACCAATACCCTCCATAATAATTTATTTTTTTAGATGAAAGACATGAAGACCAATTTCTTTACAGAGAATTAATAAGGGACATAAAGCTGGAAATGGTGGAAGAAATACAGATAGGCAACAGATATGTTAAAAAATATATATTTAGCCTCACTTAAAATTGAAAAAATACATTTAAAACATGGAGGGTTGGCAAATGTATAGAAAGTATAGTCAGTGGGCCTGTCAGTTGGTAACCTTCCCCTTAGGCAATTTGTTTAAAAGTATCAGCACTTAAAATGCATGGCCGGCAATGCTATTTCTAATGGTTTATCCAAAAGAGCTATAAGACAATGTGGTAGATTACAGACGGCCACTGTTCCACAGGGAGCAGGTCTACACACATCTATCCCCAAAGGCCGAGGGAACAGAGAGGCCGAAGAAAGAGGCTGAGAAATCCATTTCTCAGAGGGGAACATTCAACAGAGACTCATGAACAGAAGCCATGTCCCAGGCAGTGTGTCGGACCCCACACACTGTCGCCCAGACCTGAGGCTCACATGCCACATGGGTGACTGCGCAAGACAATTGCAGGCAACCCCTCAGGAAGAGGCAAGAATGTGAACCCGTCTGAGGCAGGGTTACGGTACAGCGGGGAGTAGGTAGAGCAGAGGCATTCCTGGGGTTAGAGCTCACATGGTGGGTTAGCATCCAAGATGCAGCTGCTGGGGCCTCCACAGCCACAATCCTTGCTACTTCTCCTTGTTGGGTGGGGAGCTAATTCCCCTCCCCCAGAATCTAGGTTGGCCCCAGTGACTTGTTTGACCAATATAATGTGGTGAAGTGATGCCTTAGGGTTACCAAGGTGAGGTCACAAGAGTCTTGCAGCCTCCACCCAGGCCTCCTGGAACTCACTCTGGAAGCCCTGAGTGGCCAGGTAAGATGTACCACTACCTGGGGCTGCTGTGCTGGAGAGGCCACATGAAGGTGTTCTGGTCCACGGTGCCAGCTGAAAGCATTCTTGTAGCCATCCCAGTGATCTCTGTGCTATCACACAGAAGAACCACCCAGTTGAGCCCCCTGAAATTCCTGACTCAAACTGTGCAGTATAATAAAATGTTTCTTTTAGACCACTAAGTTTCAGGTAGTCTATTATGCAGTGATAGACAACTGGAGCAGACACACACAGCTGTACGTATACGCAGGTTCACCAAAGCATTATTTATAATAACAAAAAGTTGGAAACTAAATAGTGTACATCGGTAAGGAGTTTGTTAAAGTAGGATACACCAACACAGTGAAGTATATCTAGTCAACAGGATGAATTCGAATGTTACCAATGCTGGCCCCTGGGCTCTCTATGCAATAGAAATTAGGGAGAAGCCAAAGGGGAACCAAAGGCAAGACTTTATTGGGGACCATGTTCCAAGTAAGGGAGGCAGCACAAAGGAAAAACCCTCAGGCTGCTTCCTTGGGTGTTGAGGGAGAGTTTTAAAGAGGCTCAGGCAGGAAAAGGGTGCCATGTAAGCATGTAGCAGTGGAGATTTTCTTGAGCCTGCATAGTTCTATTACATGCTTCTTCATATGTTGTATGTCTCACTAGCATGTTAAATATCCACCTCTGGGTGTGATTTTTAGCATTGAAATGAGATTATAATGAAGGAAAAGTCAGGTTAAGATCAGTGTGGGGGTCCTTGGCAGCCAGGTTCCTTATCAGCTGGTCTCAGCATCTTACTTCGGTGATCTTGGAAAAACATTACTCAAGAGACAGACGATTTGGCCCCCTCCCTTTTGTGGGTACGGGCTGAATTCCAGTGGCCAGGAGGTCATTTGGTTTTCTTTGCTCTTCTGTAGTTAATTAGTCTGGGTCTTGCACCCCCGTGTTGCCTCCCTTTGTCAGAAGTGAGGCCTGAATCCTGTCCCCTCACTGTCTCAGAATGAGTAGAGAAATGGCCAGATGTTCACCAAGATTATCAAGTCAAAAACATAAGTAGCAGAAAAATGGGTAGTGTGACAATGAGAATAACCCAATTAAAAAATGGGCAAAAGATCTGAATAGACACCTCACCAAAGATATACAGATAGCAAATATGTATATGAAAAGTGCCCAAGGTCATATGTCAGGGAGTTGCAAATTAAAGCAGTGCGCTATCGCTGCACTCCTATTAGAATGGCCGAAGTCCAGAACTCTGGCCCTGCTGGCAACGGGACCGCTTATCCCCTGGTGGGAACGCACAATGGTGCAGCCACTTTGAGAGTTTGGCAGTTTCTCACAAAACCAAACATACTCTTGCCGTAGATCCAGTGATTGCCCTCCTCGGCATTTACCCAAATGCGTTGAAAACTACGTCCACGTGAAAACCTGCGCACGAATGAGTACAGCAGCTCGGTTCATAATTGCCAAAATCCGGAAGCAACCAAGATGTCCTTCGATAGATAAATGGATAAACTATGGTATATCCATAATTGGAGTATTTTTCAAGTTGAAAAGAAATGAGCTATTAAACCACAAAAAGGCGTGGAGGACCTTAAATGCATATTGGTAAGCGAGAGAAGCCCTTCTGAAAAGACTCACACTGTACGGTTCCCATCATATGGCATTCTGGAAAAAGCAGACTATTAGACAGTAAAATGATCAGTGGTTGCCAAGGAGTTTTGAGGGGAAGGAGCGAGGGATGAGTGGGCGGACGATCTACGTATGTAATGGGGATAACTGACAGTGTGCGTTTGTCCAAACCCATGGAACGTACCACACAGTGAGCCCCAACGTAAATGACGGACTCTGGTTAATATTTTCCATGAGCTGTTAACAAATGTACCACACTAATGCAAAATGTTTATAATAGGGGACAGCGTGTGTGTGCAGGGGGTAAATGGGAACTCTGCACTTCCTGTTCAATTTCCAATAAACCTAGAACTGATGGAAAAACTAGTCTATCAATTTTTTTTAAAAGTGGTCACTTAAAACAATGGGTAGAGTATAATCACGTGCGTTCACTATCTCATTAAGCAGTAAATAAGGCCAGGAAGGGTGCACCCAAACCGCTAACTTCTGGACTCAAAAGTGGACAAGACCGTCAGTCCTGGGCCCTGGGGAGGGGGGAAGCTGTAAGTTCCTACATGGTTTGAATTTATAACGAACGCCGAATTGGCAACAATACCTGCTTCGAAGGGGAAAATGCACTTTAAACATGACAGTGCTGCTGCACCGGTCAGGCCACGCCGGCTGACCACGCGGAGTCTCGGGGCGAGCACGCGGGCAGGGGTGCGGGTCCCGCCCTTCCACGCAGGGGTCGGCCTGCCCGTCTGGAGCGCCC
>NW_012153541.1:145810-164933 GCF_000956105.1 Propithecus coquereli | reverse complement strand
CGCAGCTCTCCCCGCCTGGCCTGGCCCGCGGCGTCCCCGTCCCTGTGACGGGCGGCAGCGGCCGCGCCTCCCGAGAACGGAGTGGGCGATTCCTTCCCACTCCGTACGGATGCGGACACGAGGCCCGGAGCGGCCCAGTAGCTTGCTCACGGTCACCTGCCCGTGGAGTGGCAGAACCTACGTGTGTGGGGCCTGCCCGGGGGTCGTGGGGGGTCGTGTTTGATCTGGGAGGCTCTGGAGTGCCCTTGTGGGACCGCTGCCCTCGGGACGCCACGGCCACTGGGGCCTGGCCACGCGGGCCTGCCCAGGTGGCTGAGAGCGGCGAGTGAGCCAGGTGCTCAGAGCTGGGGCCACCCAGGCACGTGGGCAGACCAGGATCCAGCCCTGCCCGAAGGGGACGCACCAGTTTGCTCTGGTGTCTTGGGGCTGCGTGTGTGGGGTCCCCTGGTGGGAGAGCAGAAGTGCGGAGGTCCTTTGCTGGCCCGGTGCCTGCCCAGCGGGCCTCCCAAGGAGGGTTTGGTGTGAGTTCTGTCACCTGCGTGAAGGCACAGACTCGAGGCTCCTGAGCACCTGCTGCGTCCAGGTGTTGGGCTGAGCAGCCAGGAAAGCAGACACCAGCCCGGTCTCCCTGCACCTCACTGTCAGGGGCAGTGCGGCCCGAGACGCACTGCCCTGGGTTTTTAAAAAGTTCACAGAAGATTGAGGACCTTGAGGGAACCCAGCAGGTTGAGCGAGGGCAGGGCAGGGCAGTGCCCAGTCCTGGCTGGACAGAACAGAGCGGCCGGGGAAGGGTGCAGGGCTGCTCTGTGGCATGCAGAGCCCGGAGGCTGTGTAGGGCGTATGTGCTGCCCTCTGAGTGAGCTGGGGCAGCCGCTGGGACTGGAAGGGGCAGATTAGAGTTGGGTTTTAAAGGATTGCGGGGGAGTCTGCGGGAGACGAGGGGGCTGGCCGGGTCCTCTCTGCTGACTGTCCAGTATTGTTGCCACCAGCCATAGGGGCTACTTAACTTTAAGTAAAATTAAAAATCGAGGCCCTTGGTTGCACTAGTCCCATTTCCGCGGCTCAGTAGCCCCATGTGGCCAGCGGCCACTGTGCTGGGCGGCTCAGAGAGAGAACATTTCCATTCTTGTATCAAGTTCTGCTGGGCAGTGTGGTCTACACTGCCTGGTGCACTCTCTCTCAGGGTAAAGTGGGGGAGATCAAGGAGGACCCCAGGTTTTTGGCTCGATCCGTGTGGGATGCTGCTCACCAAGGTGGGGGATCTAGAGGGAGGGGCTGGGTGTGGCCTGGGAGGAGGAGTCGCGTGGCTGCGTCTGCTGGTGCTGGTTTCTAACTTCGGAAGCGTGTCAGCCTGCTTGGTCCTGTCCCCAAAAAGAGATCGTAATCCTCCTGCCCCCTAAACCCTAACAGAAACAGGCGACAGAGTGGGCTTGTCACTGTAAACTTTAGGTGTAAAACTTTGAAGGCCGGTTCTTGCCCTGCTACTGAGAAGTACGTGACTTCTATGTCTTTGTGTTTTAGGTATCGAGAACCTTCCGTGTGAACTTCAGAGGAACTTCCAGCTGATGCGGGAGCTGGACCAGAGGACGGAAGGTGGGTTCAGGCCTGTCAGTGTAGTCAGGACTGGGCTCTGACAGCCGGGCCGGCAGCTCCCCAAGGCCAGGGGCAGAGGCCGCAGGGGGATGTGTGGACAAGGAAGGCTTTGAGGGGCCCTGGTGTAGCAGGGCTGCAGCCTGGCCCTGGGCTGTGGGCATCACGCAGTGTCTTGGAGAGAGTGCTGGTACTTTTAAAATCAAATTTAGTTTCCTGGATTCTTACACATCTTCATGTCACATTTTTATTTCCAGTCAAAATATTTGTTGCTTTTTTGTTTCCTTTTAAAATTTTTCTATTTTCAAAGTGTGTTATTAGTTTAAAATGTTAGATGGACTTTTTGGCCTCTTGGTATTTAATTTAACTCCCTGTTTCTAAACAACATATTTTTGTTGCTAATTCTTTTTTCTTTTTTAGAGATGTTTGGAGTGCAGTGGTGTGATCATAGCTCACTGCATCTCTGAACTCCTGGGCTCAGGTGTTCCCTTTGCTGCAGCCTCCCAAGTAGCTGGGACTGCAGAGGCACTTCACTGCGCCTGGCTAATTTTTAAATTTTGTAGAGACGGGTCTTGCTATGTTGCTCAGGCTGGTTTTGAACTCGTGGGCTCAAGCAGTTCTGCCTTGGCCTCCCAGAGTGCTGGGATTATGGGTGTGAGCCACCATGCCCAGCCTGCTAATTCTTATTTCATTTCCTGTCAGTTTGGACTTGACTTATTCTTGTGTATTACGCCAAGTGAAGATGTGTTTTTCCAGTTGCCTCCGGCCAGCCCATGCACACACACCCCTCCTCTAGTCTCATGTGTAGTCTGTTAGAGTTGGTGGTGAGACCAGTGCTGGTGTTCCTACCCGGGTGGCCATACGGGTAGTTTAAAACTGAGTCATGTGACCTTTTTGAATAACTTCATGTTTTTCTTGGAGTTACTAATTAACTGCCTTGTTTGTTGGCTTTGTTTTCCATATTCCACCCTCCCTGTCTCCCGCCTCCAAGGGCTTTTCCTTGTGGCCTGACCATCAGGTTACCTCCAATTCCGTGTGTGCTGTTCATGGAGCCCTCTGTGCCAATTGTGTCTAGGCCCGCTGCACAGTTTTTGCCCTGAGACTTTCCTGGGATCTCCCTTTACCCCTTTTCGGTGTGGGATCCTGTACCCTGGATCTTAAATATCCTCTTTTTTTTATTTGCTCCCTTGTTTTGGTGGAGCCTTTCCTCTGGTAGCTTCCTGAAAAAAGGTACACGGAAAGATACATTTCTTGTAACGTTGCATGTCTGAAGTGTGTTTGTTGCAGCCTCGTATCTGATTGACAGTTTGGCTGGGTATAGAGTTCCTCGCTGGCAGTCATTTTCTCAGTGTCAAAGGCATTGCTGCCCCGTCGCCGAGCTTCCATGTTGCTGTTGAGAAATAGTATGCAATTTCCTTTATACATGTGGTCTGTTTTATTTTTTTCTTATTCAGAAGCTTTTGGTACATTCTCTTTATCCCTGGGTTTAGATTTTATAATGATGTGTTTTGGTGTGGGAGGTTTTTCATTCATTATGTTGGGCCACTTTTGCAGGATTGGGGTAGCTGAATTTTTTACGCAGGTCCAGCAGCTTGAGTAGGGAACATAGAGACTTATTTTTATTTGTGAACTATAGCATATCTTCATAAATAAGCATAAAATGTTTATAGATTGCTTAACAGAAATTACCAGGTGAAGCTGTTTCTGCTGCTCAGATGGAGAAACCCTAGAAGCCTCTGTGACTCTCCGAGTCACAACACCCTCCCCTACCAAGGGCCACCACCCTGAGTTGGTGATAATCCTTCACCACCTTCAACAATAGTTTTCTCACCTCTCTAAACCAAGGAGTTAAGAGTTGTGTGTTTCTACCCTCGGTTTTAATAGAATCCTACAGTTTGTTTTCCTTTATGTCTTGCTTTTTTGCGCAGTATCACCTTTGTGGGATTGAGCCACGTTGATGTGTGCAGCTGTAGCTCGGTCTTTGTTGCTGGGCGGCATTCTGTTGTGTGAGTGGACCACAGCTTATTTGTCAGTTTTACTGTGGATTGGGCGTTAGGGTTGTTTTCTGCTGTTACGAATGTTTTCCCATGTGTATCTCGGTGCCTAAGTGCTCCGATTTCTTTGGGGTACATAACCAAGAGTAGTATGCCAGGTCATAGGTAAGGTGACCCATGATTACTTACTCACACGGTGCATGAGACTCGAAGAGGGCACTGTCACCACTCGCTGCACAGCAGCCGTAAGTGGGAGGCCCTGGGCAAGGCGCCCTGCTGTGCAGTCTGCTCGTGACGCGATACCGGGCCGTTTGCACAGAATGGATGTGCCCGCGTGTGCTCCCGCCAGCAGAGCCTGAGTCTGTGTTGGTTGCATCTCTGCCACGACTTGGTGTTGTCGGACTTTATTCGTTGCCAGTCTGGTGTCTCGTGCAGGGCTAGCTTCTCGCCCGTTTCTCCATCAGATAAGAAAGCTGAGATCGACATCCTGGCTGCAGAGTACATCTCCAGGGTGAAGACTCTCTCTTCGGACCAGCGGGTGGAGCACCTGCAGAAGATCCAGAGCGCCTACAGCAAGTGCAAGGAGTACAGCGACGACAAGGTGCAGCTGGCCATGCAGACCTACGAGATGGTGAGGAGGCGGCGGCAGGGGTGGGGCCCAGGCTGCTTCCCACGGGCACTCACTCCTGCCTTTCCCGCAGCAACAGGAAAAGCTCCTCAGAGATGGTGCATTGGCCGGGCGCAGTAGCTCCCGCCTGCAATCCCAGCACCCTGGGAGGCTGAGGCCAGAGGATGGCTTGAGCTCAGGAGTTCGAGACCAGCCTGAGCAAGAGTGACACCCCGTCTCTACTAGAAAAAATTAGCCGGATGTGGTGGCTCCTGTAGTCCCAGCTGCTTGGGAGGCTGAGGCAGGAGGATCACTTGAGCCCAGGAGTTGGAGGTTACAGTGGGCTACGATGACGCCGCTACACCCCAGCCAGACGACAGAGCAGAAACCCTGTCTCAAAAAAAAGAAATGGGTGCATCCGTGGTGGAAGTCTGTCTTTGATAGGGGGATCTTCTAGATACAGTATAGATTAGGGATTAGGGATATCCAACACCTGGGACCATGCCTGTGCTTTTTTTTTTTTTTTTTAATGGGCCATTTTTGTCTGTTCATTTGGTTGGGAGAACCAGTTGTCTTTTTATATTTTTCCAGTATTTGGTTTTGTCAGCTTTAGGTAAACTAGATTTTTTGGTCCAGTTTCTTCCCAAGTCGGTTTTACTCGGGGCTCACATCAGGGCACAAAGCCATTGCCCTGTGATGTCCCCGAGATCCTGGAATGCTCGAGGACTCAGTGCTTCCATGTGGGATGTCGATGCCCCAAACTGCCGCATCGCCGGAGCAGGCAGACTGTTTTCTAGAAAGTTAGCTTTGACCAGTTGGCGTGAAGACAGTGACACTCGCCCCGATGCACAGTGAAGTGTCAGACGTGTTTATTCAGACAGGAGGGTGCGGGTGCTGCTCTGCGGACGTGACCTCGCGGTGTTGGCCGATGAGTCAGCTGCACGGAGAGTGGGTTCTCCGTGGGGTCCCTGGGATGGCTCTGCCGGAGCCTGTCCCTCTGAAGTAACATGGTGGTTGTCTCATGCTCAGTGCTTTGACTGTGTTGTCATCTATTTCTTCTTTTTTCCAGCTGGTCCTGTCCTAAAGCAAAGAATTTGCAGTTTTCTTTTTTGTTTTTGGTTATTATTTTAAGAACCAATCTTGTCTTTAAATTTTTGTTTTTTTTAGAGATGGGGTCTTGATACGTTGCCCAGGCTGGCCTCAAACTCCTGGGTTCCGGTGATCTTCCCACCTCAGCTGGGACAGTAGGGTTTGCCTCTGTGCCTGGTCAGGTGTTTAAATTAGGGTTCTGTTACCAAATGTCCCTGCCCCTTACGCTGTGCATCTCACAGCTCTGTTTCTCATCATTGCCTTCTCTTATATTTTTCCCCTCCATAGGGTTTATTCTGTTGACATGTCAAAATATGATGCAGAAAAAAACAAGACCCTTGTATAATCTTTAAAATAGTGGGTCTTGTCTCAGTAGAGCTTTTGTTAATTGAAGACTCAATTAAAGGGTGGGGAAGTGCTTCCTTAGTGCATCGGTGAGCTCTGAGGGGATTTGCTTTGTTTTAAAATAAGACTTTGCGTCTCCTCTTGTAGGTGGACAAGCACATCCGCAGGCTAGACGCGGACCTGGCGCGCTTTGAGGCGGACCTGAAGGACAAGATGGAGGGCAGCGACTTCGAGAGCTCCGGGGGGCGAGGGCTGAAAAGCAAGTCTGTTAATTTTTCCCTCATTTTCTCCCTGTTAACTGTGGGGTTTTGAAGAATGTTGCCAATAAACGTATTAGGAATATTGTGGTAAATACCATATCTGGGCAGATCTTGTCTTGCGTTCCTGATTTCTGTGAAAGTAATTTGGGTCTTTTTTTTTCCAGAAGGTCGGGGTCAGAAAGAAAAAAGAGGGTCCCGCGGCCGAGGCAGGAGGACGTCGGAGGAGGACACTCCAAAGAAAAAGAAGCACAAAGCAGGGTAAGAGGCCCCTTTCCCACAGGAACACACCCCACTAGCGTCTGCGCAGGACGTGGAGACGCGGCAGCCACCCTGGGTGAGCGCTGCCCGGGGGCTGGGGAGAGCTCTGGTTCTGCTCCGCACCTGCTGAGTCGGCCCATCCTCCCGTAGCCTTTGAGGGGCGTGCCGTGGTCACCGGCATGGCGTTTCAGTGTCACAGGGACCTGCCCCAGGCTTGAGAGCTGCTGCCGCAGGGCTGGGCTTGCACTGGGAACCGCCTCCAGCGCCGGCCGGGTCCTCGCAGCCCCGCGTGTGCGGCCCAAGTGGCAGGAGGAGGGTGCGTGTGTGTCGACAGAGCTCAGTCTAAGCCGCTCTTTGAGTGGCTTGAGTCTTTATATATATTCCTCAGTTATTTTATATATAAATATATATTTTGCATATACTCATTGTTAAATTGTGTGACCACATTTATTAAATATACATGTCATTTAACTTGAACTTCTTCGAGATACTTTATTTAAGGCGTTCTCCCGCTGACACCCTTCCCTGAGAAGGGGTTGTAGCGTCTTCGCGGAGGTGACGTTCAGGCTAAAGAGAAAATGGCAAAATGCCACGTAGCCTCTCTGGAGATGGTTCGGGCAGTCGGGGGTCCGAAGAGTTCGCTTTTCTTGACCAAAAAAGGGGAAAAGTTTCAGTTCTTAAACCCGGTGTTTACACTTTTATCTTTAAAAAAAACAGCACTTTCATTGTAAAGTAATAGGCAGATGGAGAAAACCACACAGAACAAACATAGTTTAAGGAATTGTCGTGAGGTGCACATCTTGGTGACCAGCTCGGTTGCGAGAGGCCCGTCTGTGCGTCCCGTCAAAGTGGTGACCTCCTTTCTGTCCCCAAGCACACGTGACCCAGACTGCTGTAGTGTTTATTTCCCGTGGTTTTTATAGTCCGATCTTCCAATCGTGCGTTCCTAGACTCTGTATGTTAGAGTTTCATCTTGTGTTTTTAGCCTTTTAAATTAATTTTATTAAGGAATAATTTGCGTACAGTAAAGTGATATTTTAAGTGCGCATTTTGACAGTGCATCCCGTTTCTTTAAAGTTGTGGAAGTATTCAGGCTGTTTCTTCTCGGTCAGTTTTGGTGATGTGTGTCTTTCAAGAAATTTGTTTTATATGAATCGTCAGACTTTTTTTTTGACATCAAGTTGTTACTATGACGTTACTTCCCTTCGGATGTCTGTAATGACGTCCCCTCTTTCTGCCCTGATATTGGTGCTTTGCTTTTCTCTATTTTTTGTTTGCTGTTGGATTTGTTTCTACTCTATTTCCTTCCTTCTACTGAATATGGGTTTACTTTTCTTTTTCTGGCTTTCTAAGTAGCTTGCATTGTTGATTTTTATTCCTTCTTCCAATTACTGTTCTAGTTGCATTTCACAGATTTTGAGATATTACATTTTTATTTTTGTTCTGCTTAAAATATTTTAAAAATTCCTTTGTGATTTTTCTTTGCCTGTAACTTATGTAGAAGTATGTTTCCCAGTTTCCAAATAATTTGTGATTTTTCAGATAACTTTCTTGATTTAATTTTTAGTTTAACTCTGTTGTGGTCAGAGAACATTCTGTAATTGAAATCCTCTAAAATCAGTTGAGACTTGTGTTTGGGCCCAGTTTGTCATCTGTCTTTACTGTTCCGTGTGAACTCCGGAAGAACGTGTTTTACTGTCGTTGGGTAGCGTGTTCTGTGATGTCAGAAAACTTGGGTGCCGGCATTGCCCAGGTCCCCTGTGTCCTTCCTGTCGTTCTGTTTCCGTGTCCTGTCAGTCTCCGAGGGAGGCGGGTTCAAATCTCCAGTCCTGGTTACAGATGTGTCTGTTTCTTCTCAGTCCTGTCCGTCTCCCAGTTTTTGCTTCGTGTGTTTTGATGCTGCGTTGCTTGGTACGTACACATTTAGGGCTTCTTTTCCTCTCTTTTATCCTGAGGAAACATTTCTTGATTCCCGGTAATATTCTTTGCCTCAAGGTCTGCTTTGTCTGGCCTTGCGATCACTGTAGGCGCGGTGGTGGCACCTGCGTTCCCGGCTACCCGGGAGGCTGAGCGGAGGATGCTCGAGCCCAGGAGTTGGAGGCTGCAGCGATCTGTGATCGCGCCGCTGCACCCAGCCTGGGCTCAGCTCGCAGGTCAGCTTGCCCTTTGCCTTGTTCTTTTCTAACCTTTGTAGAAACTTTCATAAAGGGCCATATCGTAGGTGCTTAGGACTGCAGGCCTACAGCAGTGTCTCTGCCGTGACCACGCAGCTCTGCCATTGGAACTCTGAGAACATCCGTAAGAAATACGTAAATGAACAGCGTAGCTGTGCCCCAGTAAAACTGCATTCGTGGAGACAGGCAGCCGGCTGTGGGCTGCGTTCTGCTAACTCCTGGGCCAGGGCGAGCTTTACCCCAGGGCTGGTCACACACACTGCAGGGGCACGAGCCTTGTGCGGTCTCTTCTGAGTGTCTTGGTGTCTCCTGAGCTCCCTCCACCCGGCTGTCAGAACTCAGGTGTCTCCCGGCCCGTCTGTGAGCTCTGGGAGTCGTTCGCGTCCCAGCTCTCCCGTGTTCTCACCCCGTGCACACACAGACTCCTTGTGCAGATTTGCGGGGTGCATTTTCCCTACAGCTGCCTCTTCCTAGGACCCCGCCCCAAATTCCAGCACCTCTTCCTCCCTGAACGGTGTGTTTTCTCTGCAGTTCAGCGGGACACCGTGCATGTGCAGTCTCCTCTGCAGGTGGAGGGCCGAGGTGGTCGTGGGTCTCTTGTTTATTTACCTTCTTTCGAGATCAGAGTCCTGTGCTACCTTTTGTCCAGTGTCTGAAGACAGTTGTTTCCTGTTTTGTGTTCTAGTTGTTCACAGTAGGAGGGCAAGTTCCTGTTACTGTATCATGGCCAGAAGCAGAAGTCTTTTTATTTTTGTTTTTATTGATAAATGCTTTAAGTCTCTTGTTAAAATTTTTCTAATTTTAATAAAATATTTTTTTTTTTAGAGACAGGATCTTGCTGTATTGCCCGGGCTAGTCTCGAACTCTTGGCTCAAGTGATCCTCCCACCTCAGCCTCCTGCTGGGACTATGGGTGTGAGCCACTGCACCTGGCCACCACTCGCTTTTTTCACATCTCATAATGTGATTAGCAGTCATGTTTTCCTGCTTTTTTCATGTCTTATAATGTTTTTATTGTCTGTCTGATGTTAGGTGTAAAAGAAGAGAAGGGCGTTTCTCTGTCCCCTGCAGCGTGTCTGCTCCCTGTGGTCCACGCGGGTTGAGCTGCGTTATGGGGGGTGGGGCAGGTGGAGCTTCCTCACTTGTCTCGTGGGCAGGCCCCCCTCGGTGGGCACCCGGGACGCCTGGGTCCTGCCTGTCGTGACGGCGCTGTGGGCTCAGTCTGCATGTTGGCGGTGCCTGGCTCTGCTCTGTCACCTCCTGCCCCAGCTGCTTCTATGGTTGACACGGGCTGGACAGGGAGGCGGCAGCTGCGTCTGGTGGGCAGGTCCTGGGGCTGTGGGGGTCCCCGCAGCCCGGGCAGCCCCTGGGCTGGGTGGACGTCTGCGGGGGCAGGGCTGCCGCGTGTGCGGGCTCCCGGGTGTCGGTGGCTGTGCCTGCTCCGCGTGGCCCCCAGTCCCTGGGCCGCCGCTCCCTCCTCTGTGGGGTGCCGAGCCCTTGCTGCTCCACAGCTTCCCACGTCTTTAAGAACGTGGTTTTGCAATTTGTTGGGTTTTGTGTTTTCACTTGTGGCCGCAGTGCTCTGTGTCTCCTGCTCCTTCCCGCTTGGACCCCAAGGCCACAGCCTGGCTGTGCCTCGAGTGGGAGCGGTTCTCGTCACCTCTGCCGCACGAACGAGCTGTCCTCAAGGGCGTCCTCGGCAGGGCGTCCAGACGCCGGGGTCTGTGCAGTGGTGCAGGAGACCCCAGGTCCTTGTGCTGGGAGCTTCCTCCCTGAGGGCCCAGCCGCGCTCTGGGCACTGCGGGAGCCGCTGGCGCGTCTCAGACCTGTCTCCGCAAACGCGTCACGAGCTTTTCCTGCCCTGACGGAAGCTGTGTGTTCCGCACTGTGCTGCCCCTGCTGTTTGAAGGCAGATGAGAAGGAATGGTCGCAGATGGTGAGGACTGCAGTCCCCTGTGGCTAGCGGGCTGCGTCTAGCGCTTCTTTGCGAATCCGTGTCCTCCCGTGTGCCCCTGGGTGGCGGTATGGCTGCTGTCCCGCAGCACAGACGTCAAGATGGGCCAGAGAGGCCCGCTGTGAATCTGGCGCCAGCGTCCAGGCCGCCGAGCAGGCAGCTCGCAGGGACACGGGACGGTGCTGGTGGTCAGAGGGCGTGTCCTGAGAGACAGATGGGTGGACCCCAGCCCTGGGCTCGCTGCGGGGGGTGTGGGCTGGTGTGGCTCTGAGGACAGAGTCCTGCCGCGGGGGTCGGGAGTGCTCTCAGGTCCTCGTCCCCACTGACGTGCGGGTTTCACGGGGCTGCTGGTGACGCTGCAGCTTTGCTCTTCCCTGCTGCTTCCTGGCAGGTTCTCTCTTCCCGTGGAGACTGGAAGGTGCTCGATCCTGCCCCGGGATCTTGCTCACTGCAGGTCCGTGGAGCGCAGAATGGCCAGAGGCCACAGACGCCCCGTTTCCCGTCCGGGAGGTCCCGTGGACTGAGGGCACCATAGCTGTCCTGGCCTTGCTCTCTGGCAGGGCAGGACATGCGTGTGTGGACGAAGGGGGCGTGTCCTCGAAGCCCCTGGGATCCCGACGCTTGGGTGCGCAGCCAGCCGCCAACAGTGCTGCCTGGGCTGCTGGGGAAGCACATGGGGGAGGCGGCTCCCTGGCACTGCCTGGCGAGGGGCCGCTGCACCCAGGGAATGGCATGGAGGACACCTCTGGCCGGTAGGGCCAGCGTGAGTCAGCGAGCTGCCGACAGCTGGCTTCCCCGAGACGTCCTGTCTGCGTCTGGGCACGATAGCACCATCGAGCCCCTCTGGTGGGACTGCGGAGCCAGGTGGTGCCGCCACGATGCCCAGGGCTCCACGCCGGGCTCAGCTGCTGCGCGTGTCCTTCCTAGGGGTCTTCTACCCCTCAGCCCCTCCCTCTGCCCCCAGATCTGGCCAGCGCCCCTGAACCTGGCGGTTCGGATGGATGCGGGTCGGGCGCCCGCTCTGGTGCACGCGTCGGGTCAGGCGCCTCGTGGGCACAGGCGCAGGCTGGCTGCGGTGGAGTCTACAGAGGACACGCGCGTGGAGGGAGACCGAGGACGGCGCTCCGCTGCAGCCGCGGACGTGCAGGGCAGGGCCGACTCCAGCTGGTCACAGGCCACTCTCGGGACAAGCACAGAAAACAGCTTCCTCGGCTGAAGGGCCCCTTGCGACTGCCGCCTGGCGCAGCATTGGCAGAGACCCGGACTCGGACGCGCTCTGTGACACTGACGACGTCGGCGTGAAGCGCAAACCCCGCCATTCCCACACAGGGGTGGAGCGGAGGGCGGGTTGCTGACGGGAGAGCCTCAGACGGGCCCGGTGGCCCCGGGTGGCAGCTGAGCCGAGGACGGGCCCGGTGCGTCGCTGGGCCCGAGTGCAGCACACGCCTGCGGTTGCAGGGAGCCTTCCGATGGGCACGCGGGGGAAAGGAGGCGTCGTTCCCTCCGGGCCCAGACTTCTCTTCGTTTTGCCCTGGTGGTGACGGTCTGTCCCCCCAGGCCAGGTCCCTGTGCGAACCTGTGTCTTCATAGGCAGATATGTATTCTTGGGCTGGGGGTGGGTAAGGGAAGATTGTTCTCTCTGCACTGATGGGAACGTACCGTCCATCCTGCCCTGCAGCTTGCAAGTTCATTTGAAAAATCCCAAAATATGAAAGAATAAATCCCCCTAAGTGCACCCATCCCTTTCACACCGGCAAAAGTCTCCACCCAGGTCCGAGGTGTTGCCGGTGGCGGCCGCCGTGTTGCGGGGCAGCGGGTTTGGGGGGAGCCGGGCAGGGCGGAATTTCAGCTGTTGGGAATCGGACGAAGCTGTGGGAATGCAGGGGCGCCAGCGGCGGCGTGTGGTCAGGAGTGGCCCCCGCTGCAGGGCCTGGGGGTGGCGGTGACGGCTCCAGGGAGGGAGCGGGGAGCTGCTGGTTTGGTGGGTTTGGGGGCAGAGGTCCCGAGTCGGTGCGTGGTGGGCCTGGGCATGGGACGCGGGCTGTTCTCGGGGGAGGAGGGCGTGTCCAGCGCGGTGACTGCGCCGGCCGCCTGGCGGCTGGGCTGGTCTCGGTTGGGACACAGGTTTCTCTGAGATGCCAGCTGTCTGCTGGTGGGTAGTGAAGTCTGCCGGCCCCGGGGCGGCGGGGGCCTTGGAGAGACACCCTGAGGGGAGGGGCACCCGGAGGCCTCCCCGAGGGACCGAGGCCAGGGTGGATTCGTGTGCCCAGAGTGAGACGGGCCTGACGCTGTGCGGTGAGTGCTGCACTTCGCAGCCCCCAGGTGCCCGTGGGCCCTGCCCGTGCCCGGTCCGAGTGGCGGTGGGGGCGCTGCGCCTCCACCCCTGCTGCCCTGCTGTTTCTAGACTTTTGTGGTAAATGGTATTCTAGTGAAATCTCTTACGCTAACACTTTGCTCACATCTTACTTGTTGCCCAGGCTGGAGTGCAGTGGTGTCATCACAATTCCCTGTGACCTCCAACTCCTGGGCTCAAACGATCCTCCTGCCTCGGCCTCCGAGCAGCTGGATGACAGGCATGGCCAGCACGCCCGGCCACGTCTTATTTTCTTACTGTAAATTCTTAGGAGAGCGCTGCTCGGTCAGAGGGGCTGTTGAGGGTTTGGTGGAAAATGTTGACTCAGGAGGAAAACACCCCTGCAGGGCGCGCTCCGTGGGTGCACGTCTTCAGTGACGGGCTCCGGGGATTGTTGATACATCGCTTTCTAAAGGAGAAAAACGGAAGCATGTCATTCGTGATGGGTAGCTCAGAGCACGTTACGGGTTTCCCCCTTGGAAAAATCACCCTCTTGGTTTTGGAGTGAGGGAGCCTTGACCCAGAGGCAGACGGGCCGGAGACGCGAGCGCCAGCCTCGCCGCCCGCCGTGGCCCCGCACGCCCCGCCCTGCCGCTGTGCCCTTCAGTGGTGTCTGTGCCCCCGCCAGGTCGGAGTTCACCGAAACCATCCTGTCTGTGCACCCCTCCGACGTGCTGGACATGCCTGTGGATCCGAACGAGCCCACGTACTGCCTGTGCCACCAGGTCTCCTACGGGGAGATGATCGGCTGCGACAACCCAGACGTGAGTGTCCGGGGCTGTCACAGGCGGCGTCGCCTGTGGGATGCATGTGCTTGGGCAGGGTCTTGTGGGAGGGGCTGGGGGTGCAGGTGTTTGCTGTGCTTCGCGTGCAGAGCACGGGCGTTGACTGCGGCTTTCCCTTTGCCTTGCAGTGTCCGATCGAGTGGTTTCACTTTGCCTGTGTGGACCTCACCACGAAGCCCAAAGGGAAATGGTCAGTATGGGGGGACCCGCTCCGTTTTCTTCCAGCCTGTCGGCCCTGGGCCGCTGGCCTCCCCCGAGAGAAGGCCCTCGGTTGCTGGACCTGGGCTGTGCGGCTGGTGCCGCCTGGCAGCAGCTGGGCACGGTGGGACCCAGTTGTGCGTGCCTCCTGCCGCGCCTCGCGGGCAAGGCTGGCTGCGCAGCCTCCGTGGATGCGACTGTGCTGCCCCCTGACCCCTCAGCACTGGTCCCGGTGCCTGGGGCTGAGCTTGCAGAGGGACGTCTGCTGCCCACCTCGCCCAGGACTGTGTGTGTTACGTTTGTGTGATGCTTACATTTACGTCATCTTCCTAAAAACCAGCGCTCCTGACTCTCGAGCAAGGCGGAGATCCCTTAAATGAGACGTGAGGGTTCTTGTCCCCGAGGGGAGTTTTGAGGAGAGATGAGATTGAACACGAAGCCAGGGTGTGGGCCACGGCTGTGCGGAGGGCTGTCCCTGACGGGGGCCGTGCCGGCGTGAGCCGTGCTAGTTCCTTGCGTTCAGCTGGTGACGGCGACAGCTGGCACCAGCTTTCCTAGGATTTCATTTAAATAAAGACCAAACTGGTTTTGTTTATTTGTGCTAAGAGTGGACATATGTTCTGAAAACAACATTGTAGGAACGCTGCTTCTTTAGGTCAGCACCCAGAGGTTGTCATGGTAACTTGGTTGAAACTCCCTCGGACCAGTCCGTGGTTGGTGAGAGCACGTTATCCTCGCGTTCGTGGTGTGAGGACAGCGGTGGGAACGGAGGGGCAGCCACCGTGTGGGGAGGGCTCCCTGTGCATCCAGCTCTCTGACGTCACATGATGTTGCCACAAGCCTGTCTTGTGGGCACAGATGACACCTTGCAGCGCCCTGTGCGCCGAGGGACCGTGCACCTAGAGCTCTGAGCAGGGACATGCAGGTCCCCGGCCGTGCCCCACCGCAGGCGGACGTGATGGGCGGGGGCTATAGGTGGGCATCGTGACAGCTGAGACCCACGCGTGGCTCCGCTGGTAGGACGTGGGATAAAGAATAGGCGTGTGTGGCTCGGGCTGGGGTGTGGGGCAGGGAGGTCTGATTCGCGATTGCATTTGGACGAGTTCGAGTTTGCAGGACTTGCAGTGGGAAGTGTGGTCGGCCCTGGGAAGAGGTGGGGCTGTCCCGGTCACCGTGAGCCGGGCCAGGGGCAGGACATGGGTGCGTGGAGGGACGCGGTGGTTTCTTTGTGTCTTTCCGTAGATCACTAAGTGTTCAGGCTTCTCTCCTGTTTCCTAAGAGTTGAACTCTTGGCGGACACACCGTTGCAACGTAGGCCTGCGTCCTGGGGCCCCCGGTTCTTGGAGAGCGTTAGGGCTCGTGCCTGGTGGGAGTAATGTTTGTGTCCGTGGCACGCAAGTCAGCTGCCTCCTGTCCCGGGAACCTACTAGAATGTCCCCTTGTGTCATGAGCGGCTGCTGTTGGCTAGGACTGTTCAAGAGCAGCCCCCGTGTCTGAGGTTGTGGAACTTGCTTGGCCCAGAATCGTCAGGGAGCCCTTGTGAAACAGGCAGTTTCCACAGCCCAGCGCGGGGCTGCCAGGGCCCGGGGTCCGTCGGCCTGCCCGGCCCACCCCGTGCGTGTGAGCTCTGCACCAGCCGACCCCGCAGACCGCAGCCACGGTGGGCAGCAGCGGCCTGGTGGCAGCCAGGGGAGAGCGTCCGCTTGGTGGAGAGGATGCGCGTGTGAGAGCGGAGGGCCCGTTGGTGTGAGTCTGTCAACCTCAAAGCGGGCGCCGTGGACAGAGCGACCTGCACCGCAGCCTCCGCGGCAGGCAGGGCCGCGCGGCTGTGCCCGCGCTGTCCGGTGCTGTCTCACCAGCGTCCGGCAGCTCTGGGGGACCTGGGTGTCCCGAGTGCTGGGGGAATGGCGCCAAAGACGTCACTCACTGTGCCTTTCTCGCCACAGGTTCTGCCCGCGGTGTGTCCAGGAGAAGAGGAAGAAGAAGTAAGAAGCCCTGCGCCCGGGTCAGAAGAGCACGTCGCTGTGTTCCCTCATTCACGTTGCAATATTTCCTCCATTTTAAAGCTACCTTGTACGATGGGTATTTAAGAACTCAACGGCCAGTTGTAACTGATGTTTCCTAGGACAAGAAACCACCAAGCCCTGTTTGCACAGAGCAGTGATCTTACAGGGACTTGGTGCAGTGACTTCATTCCTGTGACGTTTTATACAGACCCCCCCCCAGCGCCGAGCGCGCAGGCGCTGAGCGAGCCCGAGGGGACTCGGTGCCAGGCGCAGCCTCGGCGGGGCGGAGCCTTTTTAACCTGGTACACTGCCACCACTTTGCGGCTTGAGCCGTCAGCCTCGGGTAGTCTGTGAGTCGTTTCCCGGGACTGTTCTGTGCAGCACGGGGCTCCGCGCACCCTGACGCTGCTGTGAGCACACCCGTCGCGCGCGTGCGTGGGGCCGGTGCCTCCATTGCTGGGCGGCCCCTGCACGCTCAGCTCCGATGCTGATTCCGGCGACCGGGGACCGTGGCGAGGACGCCCCTGACGTGCCCGGGAAGGACTCCTCTCGGGAGCAGGCGGCCTCAGCCTCGCCGCGCACTGCCTTTCCTGTTCGGACTCCGGTCCTCCCGCGGGGCTTCGCCTTCCAGAGGAAACGGCTCTTTGTCAGCAAATGGCTGTCCATGACCACTACCAGCACGAGTAAGAGACAGTGTGACAGCCGGGCTGACGCTGCGTTTCTCTGGGAATTCCTGGCGTTTTTACTGTGAAGATGAGGTTATTGTGATCGCATGAAGATTGTGGGTCTGTGTGTCTGTGACGTGAGTCCCGTCTGGTGGGAGCTGGCCACACGCTGGGGCGCGTTGCCCGTCAGCAGTGTGTCCAGAACTGCCACGCGTGACACGATTTGTGAATTTGTGGTGCCGCAGTAGTGCTTCCGCAGTGAAGTTAGGAAACTAGAGTGTACTTTTTGTTTAATCAGCATTCACCAAACGATTTCGAATCATCTTTTTGGTAACAGGTGGGGAAAACGCACACATTGGTCTGAGATACGTTTGTGTGGGCGCGTCCTTAGACTCAGAAACCGTCTGGCGTGCGTGTGGAGGAGGTAGAGGGTCCCTCAGGAACAAAGGGAAGCCTGTTCTGTCCTCACACCAGAAGAAGAACCCGTGAGAACTGAGGCGTGAAACTCCCAGTTTAGGAAAAGGCTCGTCTTCACGAGGTGGGCCTTCTGGCGTGGGGGGCTGGTTCCTTCTGACGGCCACACACGCCTTCCCTCCTGCTCCCTAGCGCGTCACCGGGACAGGGAATGGCGCGCAGAGGAACTTGTGAAGCGCGGGGGTCTGGGGCCACGCCCCGCAAAGCTCTGCTCGGTGAGTGAGAACAAGCACGTCAGAGCACAGGCTTGGCCGGGCCGGCCCGGACCCATCCTCGGCAGGGCGCAGGCCACACAGGCCACCTGCCCTGCCCCGGCGCGAGTGAGGGCGTGGGCTTGCTCTCGGGCCTGGGTGGGTCCGTGGGCAGGTGCTGCAGCTCGTCCCTGTCGGGCCCCAGGCCTGACGGAGCTTCCCGGAGCCGGTGCCTTCCCGCCGCTCAGGAGGAGGAGGGAGGCCGGCCCCAGAGCACCGGCCACACCGCATCACACCTCAGTCTCAGCCACGGCCGTGGAACTAGCGACGTGGCTTCTTTCTTTTTTAATAGCAGCTTTTTATTAACATGGGTGTTTGAATACTGTGGAGAGTAAATTGTGGAAACATTTTTTTCTCCACTCTTTTATCATTTTTTTGTGGAGAGCGATGGGTAAGTATGGAGAACTTGTAACGAGACGGTGCCTGAAGATTCTGTAGCAGCTAATTTAACATTCGCCTTCGGACAGTTCACACGTGTGGCGGTCACTGGGGAGAGGTGTGTCTGTCAGTGTGGCTCCTGGCGCCGAGTAGGCCCTTGCGCGGGGCTCGTTCGACCTGCTCGTCAGCGTGCGGCACTCCTGTTGCTTCTGGCCTCGTTTTAAAGTTTCTGTGCTTACGTGTTTTTAGTGTTTACTTTTGCCATTTAGGATAATATCACCAAAATAATGTGCATATTGCTTTGGAATAAACACGGAAACATGAGCAGAATAGGAGAGTTCCTCGGAATGTCGTTTGGATGCTGACTGACTGAATGCCTTTCTCGATTGTTGGTCTGCGAGTGGGAGGACACTCAGGAACGGCCCTTTGGGTGGAGAAGAAGGTCCTGCCGCCTGGCCCGCTCCGCCCCGCGCAGGGACGGCAGGAGGGGTGCTGCTTGCTCCGTCCCCCGCGTCGCCTCGTGATTCGGGGGTTTAGTCTTGGACCAGAGCCCCCTCCACACCTGCCTGGCTCCAGACTTGGCCTTGGAGGTGGCCGTGCAGCCAGCCCCGTCCGTCTCCTGGGCCGAGGGGTCTGGGCTGGACCCAGCGGGTCGCTCTGGCAGCTTTATCTGAGCCGAGGACGTGGCTCCTCCGGGCCATGGGTTTACCTGTAGGGGAAGGAGCGCTTTGCGCAGGGGAAGCAGAGTCCCTTTCCTTGTGCTCAGTGCTGGCGGCAGTAGCGAGCCGAGGAAGTCCCCTGGTTTCCCTCTAGGACAAGGCATGCTGCATTTTAAAAAAGGTTTGTTAGACTGAGTCCCTCAGATCTGTGGACCTGCCGATGCTGCTGCCAGGGACGGACGCTGAGCTGAGGTCCGCGTGACCCTGAGCAGCAGCTGGCCGCCTGCCGCTGCGGTCGGGCCCCTTGGGCAGGCAGACCCGGGACCAGTGTAGCCAGGGCCGGGGGGCCGGGAGTCTTCTAGCAGGCCTGGGCAGCCAGAAGCAGCTGTGGGGGCAGTGGTGGTGGGAGGGCTTGTTGGGACGGAGGGACAGCGGCCAGCTCTGTCCCACTCCCGTCCCAGCAGCCGTGCTGCACTTGGCCTCCTGACCTGTCCGGGAGAGGCCGCGGCAGGGGCTGCTCCGAGCAGTAACTGTCCCAGAGCATCTTCCCCACAGCCACAGAGGCAGGAGGCTGCCTGTCGTGGGACGGGGAGGTCAGGTCTCCACGGGTTAGAGTGACACCATGAGGGACATTTATTACGGGCATGAAAGATGTAAGGTTTTCCTGAATTTTTAGTGGACAGTGACTGGTCTTCATTACCTGTGCTGAGAGGAATTTTAAAACAGGGGAAGTGTAAGAAAAGTGTTCCCATTCAGGAGATAGTTTTATGAAGTTTCTTTCTTCCTATGTGTGTATTTTGTGGTGTTCACCTTTAACCACATTTCATCCAAAAAGATGAGCAGCTTTAACATGAATGTTACGTTTTATTTTCAAGGAATTATCTATGTTCCCTTTGTAAAGGAAAGATAATATTGTAAATCTTTTTATTAAATAATGTAAAGATGTATATCTGTATTTTTGGATCATGTTATAGATTATGGATATATTGTTTAATAAATAAAGTATTTTTTGGAACAAACGTTTGAAAGTACATCATTTTGGGAAACAGGTGTACAATTTCAGTGTTGTGCCCAGAGATAAGCA
>NW_012153541.1:140662-144995 GCF_000956105.1 Propithecus coquereli | reverse complement strand
CATTTGATTTACCTGTGAAGAGGGTGGGCAGATCTTAGGGAATGTGGTTTATTGAAGACATAGGCGACGCCTCCGATGCACCTGCTGCTCCAGAGGTTACCAGAGCCACTCAGCACTCGCCGGGCACGTGGTGCGCAGCTGTTAACCTGTCTGAAACGCTGGTTTCTCTTTGCCAATTAGCAAGAGCCACCAGAATTCGTTCGCTTTTACTTGACAAAGCCAACTGCACACCTCCAGTCTTCCTCGAGGCAGTGTGAGCTCCCCTGTGTCCTGCCCTGACCTGGCCAGGGGTCTTCATTACCTTACACCCCACGGGACGTCCCTGGTCTGCCTCGCTGAAGACAGGGAGCTGCTGCGCCCAAGCGACCAGCGCTGCAGGTGCCTCAGCGCCGCTCTGGGTTCCAGCGGCTGCATCCGCAAAGCAGAAACCACCCGAGTTACTCTAACGGGATAACTCAGCGCACGGAGGCCTGAAAAAGCAAACCTGGAACACGGGGCAACCCTTACCCAAGCTGGGGGGCCGGGAGGGTGGGGCTGCCTGGGCTTAGAGCTCGGAGGAGGGGCTCGCCAGGTTCAGACGCGAGTGGGGGAGGGGTTAGGGTTAGGGCTAAGGGGCTTAGGGTTTTAGGGTTAGGGTTTCAGGGTTAGGGTTAAGGAGGGTGCTCTGTGGCGCTGGGACTCAGAAGCAGCCGGCCCCTCTCAGACCCGCCCTTGGCTTTCCGAGCTTCCGAGGGGTCTGCTCTGCCTCGTGGGTCTGCACTGCCCGCAGGGATGTCTGCCTGATGGCCCGGAGACCCACAGTAGGACGCGAGGATGGTGCCAGTTGGGGCGGACCGCCGTGAGGCCTCGGGAAACGGTCGGGAGGGGTGTGTCGCGTCCCGCCGGACATTGCGCGGCGAGGCCTAACCTCAGAAGGCCCCGGCGCCGGGCGATGCCGGAGCGGGCGGAGAGCGCACAAGTGCGCAGGCGCAGCATCGCCCCATCCCGCGCGGCCGGCGGGGCGGGGTCAAGGTTGCGGGTACGTGCGCGCGGCCGGCGGGACGGGGTCGAGGTTGCGGGTGCGTGCGCGCGGCCGGCAGGACGGGGTCGAGGTTGCGGGTGCGTGCGCGCGGCCGGAGGGACGAAAACACGATTGCGGGTGCGTGCGCGCGGCCGGCAGGCGCGGGGCTGCGGGAGCGGGGCGGGGGGGTCCAGGCACGGCGACCGCGACCGTGCGCACCCGCTAGGTCCGGGGGCCAACGCTGTCCGTGCGACGGCGCCTGGTGCCCAGCTCCGGTGCGGGCGGCCCTGGCCCTGACCTTGGCCCGCCTGCGCCCCGGCCCCTGCGGCCCGCGCGCCGGAGGCTCGTTCTCGGGGCCCTGACGGTTTGGCGGCTGCGGGTCAGAGCCCAGCTTGACCCTCCCTTTCCTTCTTTACGTTTTTTTGTTTTTTGGTTTTGCAAATGTTTTTCAAACTTGGGGTAAAATATGCATAAAACATGAAATTTGCCATTTTAATCGTTTTTTAGTGCGCAATTTAGTGGCATCCTTCCCTTTCCTTTCAGTGCTGGTCCCCAACCCCGGCCGGTCCGGGAAAACAGGGCGGAGCATCAGCAGCTCGGGCCCGCCCCCCTCCGTGGAAAATTCTTCCATGAACCGGTCCCCGGTGCCAGCAAGGCTGGGGCCCGTGTTTCAGTGCCTTAAATCCGGTTTTGTTCGGAAGCGGGAGGGCCTGTTGCTAAAATACAGCTCCCAGGAGAGCGCGCGCCAGCCACGGGCGGGCTGTGGCGTGACTTCTCACGAGGGGAACGTGCGGGACCACGCTGGGGTCGGGGCGGAGCCCTCCCGGTGCCTGTCCCCTGCGCCCTGCAGCCCCGCCGGCGAGGCCCCCTGGTGGCCGGCCCGCGGGTGCCGCGCGCCTGTGACGCCCTCATGGCTCCGCCACACGCCAGACCTGCGGTTCCTTATTTTGTAGGGCGAGAGCGATGGTGCCCCGTCGGGTGCCCAGGTGGCCGTCGTGGCTCCTCCGGGCCTCTCCGGGATGGGCGCAGACGGCTGGCCCGCTCGGAGCCTGCGTGCGGCAGAGAGGATGGCCGGGCAGCTCTTGGGGGGCCGGGCTGGCCAGCCCCCCGGCCCGCAGAGGCTGCTCCTCGACGCCGTCCCCCCCTCCCGCGGTGGTGCCGACCCAGGAGCGCTACCCCGTGCTGCGGCTTCCGTTCTCCACCGTGTCTGAGCAGGACGTGGCCGCCTTTGCACGCATCGTCCCCGGCCTGGTCACCACGGACCCCGCGGAGCTGGCGGCTCACAACGTGGACTGGCTGAGGACGGTCCGAGGTGAGCTGGGGTCTGTCCTCACCGTACTCTCCGGAGGGTGGGCTCGGGAGCCAGCTGTGCGGCGGGGCACTGGGCGGGGCACTGGGCGGGGCGTGGAGTTTGCGCCCCCTGTGCCTTTTCGTGCCTTTGGAGAAGGCTGTCCGGTGGTGGTGACTCTGCGGCGTCCTGAGTCAGTCTGTGAGGTCTGCCGGTGTGCCCGGCGTCTGCGAATGAAGACAAACGGCCCGTGGCTGCTCTGAGCGGCGCGTGTGTTGACGTCCACACGCTGCGTTTCGGCTCTGGCTTTATTCTCAGGCTGTTGGAACACATGACCTCGAACTGGGGGGCTTCAAACAGCAGAAGTTCATTCTCTCAGTTATGGAGGCCAAAAGCCTGGAGTGACCTGTCAGCCGGGCCTCGCTGTCCCCAGGGTCCCCAGGGGCGGATTCTTGCCGCCTCCTCCGTTGCGCGTGGCCCCTGCTGCTCCTGGCTGGTGGCCTCCTCACTGCGGCCTCCGCTTCTGTCTGCACACGGCCTTGTCTTCTCCGTCTGTGTCTCTTCTTCTGAATCTTGCGAAGACATTTGTCACGGGAGGTGTGGGACAGGGTCAGGCTCCGGCGGAGTTTGGGTGCAGGAGCCTCCAGCATTGCTGATGGGCTGAGGAGGAGGTGAGGGGGAAGAGCCAGAACGCAGGCTTCTCACTGGGCTCCCAAACTCGCCGGGCCGATGAAGAGAGTTACGGGAAGAGCAGGTCTGTTGGGGAAAGGCAGAGGTTTGGGTTTGGCTTTTGTTGTTGTTTGTTTGCTTGAGACGGAGTCTCACTCTGCCGCCGCAGTAGGGTGCCGTGGCGTCACCATAGCTCGCTGCAGCCTCCCAAGCAGCTGGGACTGCAAGGCACGCACCACCACACCCAGCTGATTTTCATTGGCTAATTGTTCTTATTGTTTGTAGATCTGTCAGGGTGGCAGTCTGCTCTCGCTCGTCGGTGTGCTCTTGGCCAAAGAATGACCAGACACACCAGTGTCAGGTCCAGCGTCTTGGCCGACTGTTGTCCTAGTTCTTTGGCTCCTTGCTGGGAAAACATTCACAAGCTGGGCTGGTGTCACGGCGACCACAAGCAGGCAGCAGTTTCACACAAGTAGCTTTTTATGATAAAACGGCACAGGTCTGTCTCCGCGAGTGGAGAGAGACTGACTCTGGGGATTCTCGAGTTGTTTCCTTTTATTGGCTGTTCCAGCAAGGGGCTTTCAGGAGGTGTGGGCTGTTACCAAGTGATCAACAGGTATTCTCACGGTTGTATCCGCATCCCCGAGTTCCTTGTCTGAAAGCCCCAACTGGGGGCCTGAAGCACAGGGTAGATTTAAGGTAATGACATAATTAATTAGCCTTAGGTTACGCTTGGTCACTTTCCAAACCGTACGGTGCCTAGGCTGGGGGATTCCCAGGTTGGTACAGTGTTGCCTCCTTCCCCAGGTGTAGCAGTTGCTCCGGACAGGATTAAGGGTGGGAGGACACCAAGATGCAGTGCCCGCCCTTGTCCTTCTTCCCAGGTGGGACAGTCGCTTGAGGCAGCACCAAGGCAGGGCACCCTTGTCCCTACAAGAGCTGGAGATCCCAGCTGTCTACCTAAGAATGGGTCTGGCTTTGTTGCCGGACAGTGGACGTGTTGAGATGGACGTGGCAAGAGGGCCGGTTGGGCCGGGGGACAGGCCAGCCTGGAGTGCAGGACACAGCCTGTGCTGGAGCTCGGGGTCCTGAGAGACTGGATGGCCCTGGTCAGGGCAGGACAGGTGTGGCGGGGCTGGGAGGACAGCCAAGGGAGTCTCTTCCAGAAGCCCATGAAGAAAGGCTTGTGGGAGGGGACAGCTGTGTCAGGTGTGGCTGCCGGGACAGGTTAAGATGAGGACCGAGGCTGTCAGGTTTGGCACAGTGGGTGTCATCAGTGACCTTGACAGAAGGGACAGACACGCCACTGGGGCCGATTGCAGGGGATGAGGGTGGAGGGAAGAGAGCGCTTCGAAGGGCATCTTGTGGGAGGTCAC
>NW_012153541.1:138515-139566 GCF_000956105.1 Propithecus coquereli | reverse complement strand
CATTATTTTCATAATCCTCCCAATAATTTTGTGATTTAGAGATTATTTTTATTCCTATTTTAGCAACAAGGAGGCTGAGCCTAGAATAACTAAAGAAATTTGCTCAGGACACACACCTTGCAGTTGATGGAGTTGATCGTTAGACCCAGGTCTATGGGATCTGGAATCTGAGTTCTTAAGCATTCCTCAGAGGTGACAACCATGGCAAAAGCGTCCCTAAATTAGGTGTTTTTGTCCCAGGATGCCTGGGGGAAGAGGATTCCATGTTTCTGACTTGGGGAACAAGCAACTATAGCGAACCTCTGTAGATCGTAAAGAAGAGGTGCCTGCCTTCGCTTGTGTTTGATTCCGAGAGGTGCACATTAGAAAGAAGGGCAGAGACTATTTACAGGGAGCTCCCAGAGCAGTTGAGATCTGAAGCCTCTCTCACAATTAAATCAGCCCGCCTCCGTAGGCAGAGATGGAAAGGAGCAAATTGGGTTTTCCACCAATTCTCAAAGGGCACGAACTCAACTTTTATAGTTCATAGGACAATTCAAGTTTTGATTTGGGGTAGAACGACCCCATGGAGCGAGGACAGGCTAGCTGGACTGTCTGAGCTTTCAGCTTCGTTTCCATGTGGTAGCTTTGGGGAGTCAGAATTTTAGTTTTACGTTTTGTATAGACCTTGTTGATGTTAAATGGCTTGGTTTTGAAATAATAATGTGTGTGTGTGGTGGGGGGATATATTAGGACAGCCATGTGTCCTAAACAAAATCATGTTGCCTTTAAAAAAAAAAACAAGATATTCAAATTTATTTTGTAAAAGTACCTAACTAAGTTGCTCTGGTTGTCATATTTCCACACCTGGCTTTCGTTTTAAAAGTGGGGCTACTTAAAGAAGTGCAATATTGTGAATAGCATGAGTTTAAATGATAGTGTAGACATGTGTAACCCGCATATCCACCCATGCAACCAACCTGGCTTTAAATACCTTTTTTTGTTTGTTTGTTTTTTGTTTTTATTTCAGCATATTATGGGGGTACAGATGTTTAGGTTACGTATGTTGCCC
>NW_012153541.1:125836-131460 GCF_000956105.1 Propithecus coquereli | reverse complement strand
TATTCTCCACCTCAGTGAGGGGAGTGAGTCTGGGTGGGGCTGGGTTAGATAAGCCTGCCCTCAGGCTCCACAGCTGCTGTTAGCAGGGGTCAAAGATCTGTTCTTTGCTTCTGTGCAAAGCTGCTGGGAGGGGCTGAAATGGCTCCACTCCTCTGAAAGTCTGAGCTTGGGGGGTGGTGCTGTCCGAGTTCCGCACTCTGGAGCAGGTCTCGCTCCCCTCCACCCTCCCCCACTCCGTGGCCTCTCCCAGGCCTCTGCCAGCAAGCGGGACTTCAGGCCGATGGATCTCCCCTGACTGTGACGTGGGCCGGGAGGTTCCCTACCCAGGATCGTAGCCTGAGCTGGGTGCACAGCCCTCTTTTGGGAGGAGGGTTGCCGGTCAGGCATGCTGATCTGCCCCTGAAGGCACACACTCCTCAGCAGGCTCTTTCACAGATCTCTCTTCTGTGTCCCTGGGCAGTGTGATCCTGACCTGGGTGTACGGGGTCTGGTCTGCAGGCCTGACCCCTGAACCCTGGAGATCAATCCCTGACCCTGCCAGGGGGAGAGGTGTTGGTCTCGAATCACCTACAAGGTGCTTAAGCTGGATCAATTTCACTCTGCCTCGGGATTTGCCCCGCTCTCCTGGAGTCCCCAGGCAAGCAGCACCTGGGAGGGCTGGCGGGTAGGGAGCTCGCAGTCTGAGTACTCCTCCGTCTGCTGTAGGGCCCCAAAAGGAAAGGTCCCATTCCTTGGAGGTGCCTTCGTGTGATGGCTAAATTGTCTCTCTGGGCACACACGGGTAGGGAGGGGGAAGGAGAGAATGGAGCATTATGGCGTCTGCCGATAGGCTCGTGTCTGTGCCCGCGGAGGTGCCCCAAGGGGGCTGGGAGCCTGGTGCTGAGTCCACAAGAGGCCACTGCTCACCGGCGGCAGCTGTCTCTGGGCTGGTGTCGGCAGGTCTCTCCAGCTGCTCAGGAGCCCACCAGCAGTCCCAGATGCAAGGGAAGGGGAAGTTAACCGCTCCACCTCCCCTTGTCGCTGGTCTCCAAGCCTCTCGGGACCTTTCTCCTTCTAGTTCTCCTCCGCAACGTCTTCCCGTGGAGTCTCCTGTAGTTTCAGGCACCCTTCCTTCCGACCCTCACCCGATCTATGTTTTTCTGCTAGCTTATTTTTTTCTCTTTCTTCTAAAATTCGTCTTTTTTGCAGAGACACTCTGACTGGCGGCTTTTCTCATCTGCCATCTTGGCTCCTCCCCCAGGCTAGTCTTGAACTCCTGAACTCAAGCGATCCTCCCGCCTCAGCCTCCCAGAGTGCTGGGATTACAGGCGTGAGCCACTGTGCCTAGCCTCCATAAAACTTCATTTAAAAAGCAGATGGCACGCTGGATTTGGCTCTTGGGCCATGGTTTGCTGACCCCTGATGTAGGTGGATACTGAGGTCTGGGGAGTACGCCAGAGAGCTGGGAGCGTGGCAGTGAGCGGGGCAATGGCTGGGTGTGTGGGTGCCCTGATGGGGCCTGGGAGTGGGCAGGGAGGGCGCCTGCTGCACCCTAAGCCCAGTGGTGAGGGAGAGGGGCCAGCCGCTCCCAGGGGGCTGCAGGGAGCAGAGACCGATGAAACGAGAAGCTGTGAGGTGGACGTCCCAGCACCTCTGCCGGCGGAACTCTGGGGGTGGAGCAGGGCGGCGACGCAGGGTCCGACTCTGGTTCTCCCCGGGAGCATGAGGCCTTCGGAGGCGTGGGAGGGGTGCTCTGTGGTTCCATGGACAGCAGAGGGTGCTGCTGGCGGGGAGCGGTGAGGGCCCAGGTGCTCAGCGGCTGGGCGGGGGGTCGGGGGGCAGCCCCGGTCCGGGGCCCTGCTGGGAGGCGCCAGGAGAGCGTTCAGGGTGGTGGGACACGAGGAGTGGGGCTGGTGTTTCTGCTCGCGGTGTCTGGGTGGTCCTCTCCCTGACCAGGCAGCGGCAGCCCTTTTAGCCACTCTTCCTTCGTGAGTTACGCCGCCGTGGCTGACGCTCTGCTCCCTCCCTGTGGAACTCCCGTTAGTGACATTGGACCATCGGAGTGACCCCTCATTTCCCTGCTTTCCGTCAGGAGGAAAATGTCACCAGAGTGGCAAATCCTGTGTGTTTGCTCCGGTGTCTGGAGCGGGGCCTCCCTCTCGGGGGCGCTCACACACCTGCCAGGAAGCCCCGTGCAGACACTTCCTGGTGAGAGCGAGCCCTTGCCCAGAGCCTCGGTGGCATGAAGGGACGCAGCGGTGCCACCGACATAAACGCCGAGGGTCACCAGGGCCCCGCGCTGTGGGATCTGGGCCAAGGCCTAGACGCCAGATGACCCCCTCCACGAAAATTGTTTGTCTGATGAAAGGCAAGTAAGAAGTGGCTTTCGGAGTCAAAAAAGTCGCAGCTTGATTCTTGGAGCTCCGCAAAGGGCAGTGACGTCTGTGACATTCCTGCTGCCACTGCCGCCCCTTCACCTGTGCGATGCTCTCAGAGAAGTCGGGAGGAGAAAAACCTTATCATCTGGGGGCGGCAGGCAGCGGTGAGCGGCGCGGCTGACTAGGGCGGGTGGCAGCGGTCAGGGACGCGGCTGACTAGGGCGGGCGGCTGCCATCAGCGACACAGCTGACTAGCTCAGAGTTCTCCCACCACCCACGTCTGGGCATCAGGTCCGTAATGGCAGCAAAGGATCGTGACCCGGTAGATGAAACGAGAACCCGGGAGCTGGCACTGGTGAGTAAGCAGCTGACTGAGCAAGTCATCAGCGCGAGGCAAAAGCCCTTTCTAAGGTCGAACGAACGGCAGCTAAGAAATGGAGGCGGGTGGCTGGATTTAGAAAAGTCGCCATTTGGCTGCCATTGTGATAACCGAGTCAGGCAGACGATCACGAGATGCTAAAATTAACGGGTGAATTCTGAGGAGCAAGAGGATATTTACGGCCTCAGTGCGTCCCCATGACACACTTACCAATCGTAAAGGGAAACGTAGTATCCTGCAGCAGGAAAGCTGGCGTCCCGCCCCCTTGCAGGGACCCGGCCACCTTCACCGCTGGTGGGACGAGTGGATGTCGCGGCCTCCACAGGGGGTCTGTGGATCGCAGCCCACGGCCCACCACGCCAGCCCGGCACGCTGTCTCCAGCCCAGCAGCGTGTGACACGGGGCTTACATGTGGCAGTGTCCTCCCACGCTCTGGCGGCTGCGGACTTGCCGACAACCGCGGCTGTGCGGTCCCCTTGCCGAGCAAGAGGAAGTACCCGTAAAGCACGTTCTTTCCGGCAAAATCCTTTCGGGTGATTCCAGTCTGAGTCGCCTCCTTGCGCGGCGTCTGACGCGGGCTCTCTTCCGTCGCAGGCTGCAGCAAGGTGCTGCTGAGGCCCAGGACGTCAGAGGAGGTGTCCCGCATTCTCAGGTAGGTGACGGCGCGGCAGCTCCCCCCCCCCGCCCCGTTTCTGTGTCTCTCACGCATGGTTTCCTCGCGAGGCCTGTTGGCAGCGCGTGGTGACGCAGACAGGGCGACGCCTGCGAGCGACACGTTGGTTCATGTCGCTCAGTATTTCTTCTGCACGCGTGTGCGTGCGTGCGTGTTTAAACGCCACCACACTGTGTCCGTGACAGTGTGGTCGTTACCCTCCCGTGTGGTAAAGCCCACGCCCACTTGTCACACAGGGAGGTGTCACCACACCAGCCATTACCGGTCCCCATAGCTGCAGGTTGAGATGGTCTCGGGTCACGTGACCGTCAGCTGTGGCGCATGACGTCCTCGTCTCGCTGGGCAAACGGGGCACGTTGGCACTGGCTCTGTTAGGATCCGTCCCTGGGGCCTGCCCCTCCCGGGGCTGCGGAGATGCCTGTGGGCAAATCGCCCCCCAGGGTGGGGAGCCCGTTTCTGCAGACCCCTCCCCACGTGTCCTCGTTGCTTCGGGTCTTTGCAGAGGCGGGGCCTGGGCGGGGAGGGGGCTCCATCGGTGGTTCTGGCAAACGTCTGGGGGATCCTGGGCCCAGGACCAGGGAGCACTGCTCAGGATCGAAGGGGGTGGTGGGATGTGGGGGCATGAGCTGGACCCTCTGGGAGCCCCACGTGGACGGAAGGACCTTGGAATCGGGCAGACATCCGGCCCTCCCCAGAACCCCCGACGTGGGCCAGGGCGGGCGGCCTGGCTGCGTGGTGGGGAGGCCGGGGAGGGGAAGCGGGGTTGGGGGCTGGGCGTGGGTCCGGCAGCGCGGGAGTGGGGACAGGGCCCTGACGCCTCCCTGTGCTCGGCCCAGGCACTGCCACGAGAGGAACCTGGCTGTGAACCCACAGGGGGGCAACACCGGCATGGTGGGGGGCAGCGTCCCCGTCTTCGACGAGATCATCCTGTCCACTGCCCTCATGAACCAGGTCATCAGCTTCGACGACGTGTCCGGTGAGCCTGTTCTGCCCAGCTGGGCGGCCGCGCGTCCGTGTAGGTGCCCGCTGGGGCTTCCCGTCCTCGTCAGCCGCAGGGACTGCTGGGGCGGGGGGTCCAGGGCCGGGAAAGAGCCAGCCCTGCCCCGCTGCGCCTGTGCTCCGGATGTGTCTGCCACGTGGCCACTCAGGTGACACATCCTGTGGTTTGCTCTGGTCCCCTCCGACTGCAGCCCTCTCTGGAGACATGAGAGGCTGAGCGGGTGACGAGTGTGAGGGGCTCCCGCGCCCGCACGGGTACACCACGGTCTCTCCCGGAGCAGGGCTTCTCCACCCAGACGGGGCCCTGGGCCTGGTCATTCTCTGTGGTCAGGGCCCCCAGGTGCTGTCGGGTGTTGAGCCACATCCTGGCCTCCACCCACGAGATGCCGGCCACACCCCAACCCAAAATGTCTCCAGACGTGGTCAGGTGTTCCTGGGGGGCAGGATCCCCCCCGTGGAGAGTGACTGCGTTACAGCGTGTGTCTTCTACTCCCTTCCATAGCGCGTGGTTCTTCTTCCTTATCGCTGTAATCGTGACGGTGGCTCTAGGTCCAGATGTTTTTATTTTGGGGGGAGACGGGAAGGGGACGCCTCTCGCCTCTTCTCCTCGGCCGGGCTCTGAGGCTGACGTTCCACCGGGTGGCTTGCTCCGGGAGTCCCACCCAGTGAGAGCTCTGCTCCGGCTGCGCCTGCAGGAACCCTGGTGTGCCAGGCGGGCTGTGTGCTGGAGGAGCTGAGCCGGCACGTGGAGGAGAGGGACTTCATCATGCCGCTGGACTTGGGCGCGAAGGGCAGCTGCCACATTGGGGGAAACGTGGCCACCAACGCCGGCGGCCTGAGGTTTCTTCGATACGGCTCTCTGCACGGCACCGTCTTGGGCCTGGAAGTGGTGAGCCGCGTCTGTCCCTCGGGGTGCAGAGCCTGCCGTGGGGGTGTCCTGGCTGCAGCCTGGGGCTGTTCTCTCGGGCCCCAGGTGGCGGCGAGGGTGCATGAGGCCACCTTGGTGGGTAGGGGCCACACCCAGGTTGGAGACGTTGTTTCCCATCGCAGCACACGCTGCTCAGGGAGGCCCCGCCGTGGCCCTGCCGGGGCCTCCCCTGCCTCCTGTCCCATGGGCGCCACCAGGGCGCCTCTCACCAGCAGCGCCATCTCCCCGGGCTAGACTTCCAGGAGTGAGTGCAAGGAAGGGGACCCCAAGGTCAGCTCTGTGCAGTGA
>NW_012153541.1:53962-123711 GCF_000956105.1 Propithecus coquereli | reverse complement strand
CAGCTGTTAGGAAGTTGGCCGGCTGGGAACGCCTGTCTCTCTCCTCTCCCAGGTGCTTGCCGACGGCACCGTCCTGAACTGCCTCACCTCCCTGAGGAAGGACAACACGGGCTATGACCTGAAGCAGCTCTTCATCGGGTCAGAGGGCACCCTGGGGGTCATCACCGCGGTGTCCATCCTGTGTCCGCCCAAGCCCAAGGCTGTGAACGTGGCTTTCCTCGGTAGGCTTCCGCGGGGTGCTCCTGTAGCCGGGCTGGGGGCGGAGCAGGTGGCTGCTCCATGCTGGCGTGAGGGAGGGACGGGAGGAGCTGCGCAGACGCCCGCCCCGTCTCCCCCGAGAATCCAGGGCCCAGCCCTCCCGGAGGCCTTCCCTGCTCTGGTCAGAGCACATTTATCCTGCGACAAAGCTGAGGCTGGTTGTCTCTCTCACCCCGTCACGTTCATCGTTTAAGGAGCCTGTAGGTGGGATTCTGGAGGGAACGGCGACATTCGGCGTAGGTTCCGGGACACGGCTCTGTCAGTCACCGTGGGGATAAAAAGCATTCTCCCGCGAGGGCAGAGGAGGGTCCCCCACATCCACCGGGCCCGCGCGGCGCGGCAGACACGCAGCAGAGTCCCTTCGCGGCAGCCCCTCCGAGCACCGCAGCCGCGCAGCCGCCGGTCCAGTCTCTGCTTCCTTCACCCCTGACTTTACGGTGGGCGCGTACCCTCTTTCCTCAGCCCCCCAGGGTCTGCCGCATCTCCTCCTGCCGCCGTCTGGGTCGGGTGGGTTCGTCCAGCACTTCCTCCCCCGCTGGCTCAGTGTAACCTCACAGAGGTGCGATGGGCCGAACTTCCCGAGTCTAAACTCCACCGATGCCGCCACCCTGTGAGGAGACGCGGTGGTCTTGGAGAGCAAACCCCATTCCCTCGCACCCCCAGACTCACTCGTTCTCGTCGTCGTGTGTCTTAATTCTGGTTTTTGATCTCTCCAGTCATAATAATTACTATTTTATGGGCTACTTTCTTTGCTCTTCATTCTTTCTTGAATCAGATCTTCCACTTGGGATCACGTTCCTTGGGAACATATCCTGATCGTTTCTCATTCGGAAGATATTTTCACTAGATGTACAATTACGGTGGGCGTTTGTTTCCTTCATCCCACTGAAACATCGTTCCTCTGTCCTCTGGCTTCCTTGCTGTTGGGAAGTTAGCTGTCGTCCGACGCTGCCTTGGAGGTTTTCTCTCTCTCCCCCTCCCTCTCTGGGCCACTGTAAAGATCTTTGTCTTTCTCATTGGTCTTCTAAAGTTTTCAGTGTGTTGTGTGTGAGCATACGTTCCTTTCCATCTTTCTAGAAGTGTTGAATTTCTTAAACCTGTGGCTTGGTGTCTCTTAGCAGTTCTAGAAATTCCTAGCTGTTACTGCTTCAAATCTCTCCTGTGTTTTCCTCTCCTTCTGGGACTGTGATTAAACATATGATCGAACTTTACAGTCTCTTACCTCCCTTCCGTGTTCTGCATCATCTCGTCTCTGCTTCCTTTCTTTGGTCTGTCCTCCAGTCCGCCGATGCCCCCTTCTGCTATGTTTAATGTGCCACCAAACCCATGCGTGGAGGGTTTTCTCCCCATCCATTAAGTTTTAAGTTTTTGATAGTTTTCATTTCTGGAAGCTTTATTTATTTTTCAAATTTGCAGTATCACTTTTTATAGTTTTCCATTCCTTCTGGGTATTTTCACACTCATTATTTGGTCTTTACACACAGTCAGCAGCTGGGCGTGGTGGCAGGCGCCCACGGTCCTAGGTCCTTGGGGGCCGGAGTGGGAGGATCACCCAGGCCCAGGAGGTGGAGGCTGCAGTCAGCTAGGATTGTGCCCGTGCGCTCCAGCCTGGGTGACAGGATAGACCCTGTCTCTAAAAAATAAATAAATAGACAGATAGAGTTAGCGTAATTTTTTATAATGTTTTATATTTCGGCAGTTCCATTTTTTTAGCCTGTGTGGTCAGTTTTTACTGTGTTGTTGCTGCCGGTTCTTGCTCATGCCTCCTCGCGTCCTTGTGTGGCCGTCCGTGGTGGCGTGCAGCTTATTGTCACGGAGGGATTATTTGTGGGGGTCCCCAGAGGACAAGGACGAGGATTTGCATCTGCTTTCTCTGGGCGGCTCCTGGTCCTCCCAGTCCGGGACTGACCCAGAACAAGCTCCCAGGCTGGGAGTTCTGTGAACCGTCCAGGCAGCGGGAAGCCGGGCCGGCAGTCTGTGCCGGGCTGATCTGCAGCCACGATTTATCGGGAGAATGTTTTCTTCCCTTCTCTCCTCCCGTTCTGTGTAGCAACTGCCCCTGCAGTCTTTGGGCGAGTGGGAAGGGGCTGGCCTGCTGCCTGCTCGCCCCGATGCCCAGGACGTGGCACTGTGGGGTCTCCTCGATTCCCCGCCCTGGCTGGGTAGAGCGCGAGCCAGGCCCGCTGGCGCGGCAGGGCCGTCAGGAGAGAGCAGCGCTGGGCTGGAGCCCCAGTCGGCCCGCAGTGCCCCGCCCTCTCGACGCTCCTCGATGCTTTCCCTTTGGTGTTTGTGGCCCAGTATTTTTGGTGGTTTTCAGCGGGGTACTGGACCACATGGCCTCACTCTCTGCAGGATGGAGGTCCCTTCTCCCTCCTAAATCTCCCCTCATCGGGCCTCACCCACTTCACCAACACTGCTCCTGCCGCCAGCCCGGGGGGTCGGTTCTTACTGCGCCTCCCGCCTGTCTGGCCCCTGGCACAGCCGGGCTCTTCCCCCGCTCGCCCTCCCCCCGACCCTGAGGCTCCCCTCGCCCTCCTGACCTCGGAACTGTCCCCAGAGCTGGGCCCTGACCCCGTCTCCACACGCTGTCACTGTGTTCTGGCCACAGGCCTCAAGGTGCCCCTGAGTCACGCAGGGCGGGCGTCTCCCCCAGCCGCTGCACTTGCCAGATCTTCTCTCTGGAACATTCTTCCCCCACGTCCATGGGACCTCACACCGCCTGGGCTCTGCCCGGGAAGACAGGGCGCACGCCCCCCCACTGCCCCACCGCAGGCCCCCCGGGCCGCCCAGCCCAGACACGTCCCCTCGGCTCGTTGTCTGTCCCCAGCCCGGGAGCACCGCAGGGGCCTTGGGTGTCCGGTGAACTCACGCCGGCCGAGTTCCTGAGAGCAGGGAAGACCTGAGTCCCGGCAGCATAGAGAGAAATGAGCAGTGTCCGAAGGCTGCCAGATTCCGGCCCTGCGCGTGCAGATTTCCCGGGGCTTGTCCTCCCTCGTCCCCACCTTATCCGAGCGCCGTGCGGTGGATTGGAGGTGCCTTTCCGTCCTGATCGGACACTGGCGGTGACGCTGGCGGTGACGCTGGCGGTGACCCTGGTGGTGACGCTGGCGTTTCCTGCAGCGCAAGCCTCCCACGGGAGCTGGCCGGTGTTGCCGCTGTGAGGAGGGCCTGGTGGGACGGGGTGCCCCGTGGGTCGTGCCATCCTTTCGCCGTGTGGCCCGTTGCAGGCTGTCCCAACTTTGCCGGCGTTCTGAGGACCTTCCGCACCTGCAGGGGGGCGCTGGGCGAGATCCTGTCTGCGTTTGAGTTCATGGACGCCGCGTGCATGCAGCTGGTCGAGCGCCACCTCCACCTGGCCCGCCCGGTGCAAGGTACGGACCCCGCGCAGCCGGTCCCCTGCTCCTTCCGTGCTGCGGGACACGCCGCGCCGCGCAGAGGTCCGGGGTGGACGCAGGGTCCCTGGGGCGGCACTGCTGGGTGCTGAGCGTGAGAAAGCTGCTCGTAAGACGCCGTGCAGAGCGCAGAGCAGCCCCCCGCGTCCCTCCCGACACGGGTACGTCCAGGGGCCACGTGGAAATGTTAGTGTGGCTGTTTTTGGCCAGCTGGGAGATTTTCTTCCATTTCTACTCCTCTCTGTTTTCCAGATATCTTTTTATAAGCATGTTTTACTTTTATAACGAGAAAAAGAGCCAACAACGTTATGAAAACCTCTTCCTGTTCTGTGGGACCTGTGATAAATTTGACAGTAGAATTTCTGTTCAGTGTGGAAAAATGCTTGTTTCTCTTTGTGGTACAATGAACTTGTCATATTTTTCTGGAAGAAACTGTAATGTAGTGTTAAGAGACAGAACAGTGCCACTCAGGAAATTCTCATTTAATGATTTCAATAAGTGTAAAAGAAAATTCACAGTAGCCTTGGAAAAAAATGCAAGCTTAAAATTTTCTTAAATAAGTGATGCATATTTGAGTTTTTTTAATAGTTCAGAAACTAGACTCTGATGGTGAAAAGCATGACCTGCGGAATGTAGCACACCGGCGTCTGAGGTGGTCATAGGCTACCACCGCACCGTGGCCTCTCCCCGTGGCTGTGGGCTTGGTGAGAGCGGATGAGCGGCGCCGAGAGCCCACCTCAAGGCCAGCGGGAGGCCCTGGCTGGGGGCAGTCAGCCTTGGGGCTGCTGTGTGTTTTCCGGGGTACATGGTCCATCTGAAATGCAGCCCGCCAAGGAGCTGCCCGCTGCACAGGCTGCCTGGGTCCTTGCTGGCAACGAGGGGCCAGGCAGGGCTGTTTCAGCCTGACCCGGTGTGCCTGATTCTCCACCTGACCGCCTGAACGTCTGCTCACTTTCAGAGAGTCCGTTCTATGTCCTGATCGAGACCTCGGGCTCCCACGCAGGCCACGATGCTGAGAAGCTGGGCAGCTTCCTGGAGCACGCGCTGGGCTCGGGCCTGGTGACCGACGGGACCTTGGCCACCGACCAGAGGAGAATCAAGGTGGGCTGTGCCCGCGGGCCTCCTTCCTGCCCCGTCCACTGCAACCCTGTCTAGGGATGTCTGGAAGGTGCAATCTGTCAGCACAGACACTGTGGGTCGTGGGCTGAAACGTGTCCAGGTTTCGTGGCTTTGATAGAACAATCTCTCTGGAATAGAAAATGTATTCGTGGCCGGGCGCGGTGGCTTACGCCTGTAATCCTAGCTCTCTGGGAGGCCGAGGCAGGCGGATTGTTTGAGCTCAGGAGTTCGAAACCAGCCTGAGCAAGAGCGAGATCCCGTCTCTACTAAAATTAGAAAGAAATTAATTGGACAACTAAAAATATATAGAAACAAATTAGCCGCGCATGGTGGCGCATGCCTGCAGTCCCAGCTACTCGGGAGGCTGAGGCAGGAGGATCACTTGAGCCCAGGAGTTTGAGGTTGCTGTGAGCTAGGATGATGCCACGGCACTCTAGCCGGGTCAACACAGTGAGACTCTGTCTCAAAAAAAAAAAAGAAAATGTATTCATGGTGCCTGGACCATTTTCATCAATATTTTACAAATGCTCCCGCCCCACCGCATCCCTCCTTCCTTCCCACCCAGCCCCCAAGCTATATGGCGAATTAAACTGCCCCATTCCGGCCCCTGGAGCCTGTGGTTTACCTGCCAGTGGGCAGCAGCTCCACGCAGAGGTGTGTAGAGTGAGGACAGGCACGGGCTGCGGAGGCCTCGCCTGGAAGCCCAGCGGGTCCTCGGGTGGGCAGTTTCCCGGAGGAGATGGCATTGCACATGTGGCCGGAAATGACTTGGTCCGTTGGAGGCCATAGAAGGAGGGGTAGGGCCCGGCAGTGGGGGCTGCTGGTCACCCTCCCTGGGCCCCGGGTGGTGGGGCCGCTGTCCCCCGTGTCCCCGCCGTGGTCCCGTCGCTGCAGTGTGGAGAGCAGTGGGGCTGAGTGCACGGCTCCAGCGGAGGAGGAGGGGGTCTGGGCGAGGCAGTCGTGTGCGAGCCGCACTGTGTCGGCCCCGCCCGTCTCGCCTGTGTTGACTTCAGCGCTCACCTTCACTGATTTTCTACTTTATCTTCAAAGCTTTTATTCATAATTACGTTATATTTATGAACGCATTCCACGTGGACGGTTACAGCAGTTGCCTTGTACCAAGTGTTTGCAGTCGGAGCGTCAGCCCTCCCTGCCGTGGCCCCGAGTCTGGGCCGTGGTCGCCTCCGTCTCCTGATTAACTGTCCGTGGACGTCGCAGCCACTTGGGATGAGGGTCTTGACCATGCCCTGCCTCATCTCCTGACGGTCGTGATTTCACTCCGGGGTGGAGGTGTCTGCCCCTCCGGCAGGGCCGTGGCTGGCTGCTCACCGTGGCCCGGCCAGGAAATGTCCTCTGAGTGAGCGACGGGCCGTCAGGCGCTGGTGTAGCCCGGGCTGCCCGGCGCCCTCTGCCTGCACGAGAGGTGCGATTGGTTGTGTTTCCTTCTCACGTATTCCGCGCCTGTTTTCTGACTCCGCTGTGTCTGTCAGCTCTGTTGACTAAGTTGTGTAACAAACAGTCCTCAGACCCGTTGGCCACAGAACGAGGGCACGTCTCCTTCTGGTGACGTGTTGGCGCGCGGCACAGCTGTGGCTCCGCTCCGCGCGTCTTCTGTCGCGGGGACTCAGGCAGAGGGAGGAGCAGGAGCTTCAGGAGTCGCCGCGACGGCTCCCAGTCCCTGCTCAGAGCTGGCCCACCTGCCCTGGGGGGCGTGGGCGGGACCCTCCTCCCGTGGTTGCTGCATCACTGGGGAGGGCAGAAGAAATGCGACTGCCCTGTGTGCCCCCCGCGCCCCTCCACACCCCGTCCGGCCACAGCTGGGCTCGTGGTGCAGGGGGGCCCTCCCAGCCACGGCGTCTTCCCCTCCCTCCGAGAGTTCCCTGAGGAAGGATGAGGAGAGGTCGTGGGTGTCTGCCAACACTTGTGCTGTGCTCGCGCTCAATTGCGAAGTAGTCTTTTTATTTTTTTTTTAAGGCAAAACCAGCCTTAAGTGTACAGCCCGGTGCATTGACGCGGGTACGTGGTTCTGTAGATCGTTGCTTTGGAGGCTTCTCTCTACTGTCTTCTCGCACTGAATGTGACTCTGGGGAAGTCCTGTGCCGTTCTGCTTTCTGGTTCTTGCGTTTTCTAGTGCTTTGTAGGTTTTTTCCTTCTGGGAGCCCTTGGTTTTCTGACATACTCGAAGATGGGCCTTGCACAAGCCCAGCAGGTGTTGCGTGTTTAGAGAGGACTCCGTGAGCCCCGCCCAGGCCTGGCTCTGCCCTTACCCCCCTCCGTTGGTGGCACCTGGTGGCTCACGCCAGATGCCAAGGGTTCCTTTGGGCTGTGACCCTGGTGAGGGGTGTCCTCCCGGCGCCTTCGTTCACTCTCCAGACCTCCGTCGGACGCCCTCTCTGTGCTGTATGTGCCAGGGCTTCTGCCTGTCGGGTGACAGCAGTGACCACAATGGGACAAGTGCTGCCGCACAAGCTCACATAACAAAACGAACGAGCGCAACTCACAGTCCCTGCGAAGCGAGCGGGCGCCGTGGAGGTGAGCAGCACCAGGGCAGGTCGGGAGGCCATCCCGGAAGCGGCATTCGAGCAAAGGCAGGTTCCAGGGCCCTGAGGGTGCATGCCTGCGGAGTTCTGCGACATTCCAGCATGGAGCGGGCACAGGGGGTGTGGACAGGCAAGGCGGCGGGCCCTGTGGCCGAGCTGGGCGGCAGGGTCTGGCACCGGGATGAGAGGACGCGCGGGCAGCAGGCGCCCTTTAGGCAGCCGAGGCAGGACGCGCCGGGCGGTGCGGGCGGCAGGCACTGCTGCCGGTTGGGGTGTGCAGTGACCCCAGGGGTAGACTTGACCAAACCAGCTTAAAAACTGATGAGAGATTGGGGGAATTTGGACACTGGCAGGGTATTCGGTGGTGGCAAGAAATTCTTGATTTTTGTTAGGCGTGAGCGTGGCATTGGGGTTGTTAAAAAAAAAAAAAAAGAGGAGTCCTTATGTCTTAGAATTTCACGGTGACGCGTTTCCTGAAATGATGGGTCCCCTGTGGGGCAGGTGTGAGTGGAGGTCCAGGCGGGCCCATTGGAGGAGGTGGTCCACCCCCGGGGGTGGCATCTCTGTCCTCCTCCTCGCGGGCCTCAGATTGCCGCGTGAAAAGCCAAAGCAAATAAAAGACCAGTAAACCACAGACAGGTTTATCTGGACGAGCCACCGACCCCAGCCCCGGCCACCGACCCCAGCCCCAGCCCCAGGCCCAGCCGGGTCCCAGGACCCCCCTGCCTGCTCTGCCCTGTCCTGCTCCAGCAGCCAGCGCCGTCCGTCCCCTCCAGCAGCCGGGACCCTCGTGCCGCCCCTCAGCCTGCCTTGCTCTTCTCGCACCTCCCTGCCCTGCCCGGCCCTGGCTCAGGCTGTGCCCTGGGCCTGTCCTCACCCGGGCCCTGTGCTGTGACAGCACCTGGAGCTGCACGGTCTGCTCTGTGTCTCCGGAGGAGTCCCGTGGCGCTCGCCGCTGTCTGGGCGCGCCTGTGCTGCGCACCGCGGTGTGTCCCGTTCTGGGACGTGTCCCGTAGTGATCCGGCTCTGAAGCCCCGCGCCCCCGTGAAGACGCAGAATTTGTCCCGAACCCAGACCCTTTGACCCCATCCCCACGGAAATCCTGTCTCGTTCCTTCTCGTCCACCCAGATGCTGTGGGCCCTGCGGGAGCGGATCACGGAGGCGCTGAGCCTGGACGGCTACGTGTACAAGTATGACCTCTCCCTCCCCGTGGAGCGGCTCTACGACATCGTCACCTCCCTGCGCGCCCACCTGGGCCCGCGTGCCAAGCACGTGGTGGGCTACGGCCACCTGGGTGAGCAGTGCCTTGGAGCCCGCGGTCACCCGGCCCCACGGGGCTGGGAGTTAGCGCAGACTGGCCGCGGCGATCTCGGTGGCTGAGCGCGTCACACTGGGCTCCCGCGGACACCAGCTGTGCCGCGGTTTTTAACAGTGAAGGGAGAGAAACTTGAAATCGAGACAGCCCTAATCACGTTCATTATTCTTTCTGGATATTTTGGGAAGGACTGCCATTGTGCAATTTCAATGGCTGAGCACATGGCTGAGATTGCCGGAACATTCTGGGATCTCCCAGGACACGCAGTGGGAGGGCATGAAGCCGTAACCCGGGAGTCTAGAACGTGCGTCTCTCAGGGCTTGTTGCGCAGGTCCTAGCGCCCTTGGCTTTCCCAGTGTGCAACGAGCAGCTCTCAGCAGCCTCCACCTCTCCAGCTGGAAGGATTTCAGGACCAGTTCCAGATAATTTTTGCAGAAAAATCATGCTTGAGGTTACAAGTTGTTAATTCATAGGAAGGAAGTGTTTTATCCTCTCAGTTCTAAATGCCCACTTCATGGGGCAGCACGGTGGGGCCGGCGCAGGAGCGGGGGTGTGCGGTGTGGCTTTGGGGCACTGGTTCTGGCTCCCTGTCGCGGCCCGGATTGCAGAACAGGGGATGGACACAGAAAGAAACACACAGACACACACAAGACATACGAGACTGCAGTACTCGATTTGTACCAGTCGGTTTATTTATATACTTTTTCTGTGTCCGGCAGCTACTTCCTGGCACGTGACTACCTTGGGTGCCTTGAGGAAAACACATTTTCATTCCTTCCAGACGATTGCTCAATGGAAGCAGATGTTTGCATCTTAACTTCTTTATCTCATTACCATATGCAGGACAATGAGACGCCTTGGCTTGTTTGCAAGACCCCAGGCGCTTAGTTATCTGTCATAAAGCTATCCGTCATGAGGAATAGTTCTGTTTGGTCAACAGGCTGGGCCGGGCCTATTGACCTCTGGCACCAAGGAGAGCACACCCAGTTTCGCTGACTCTGGGCTTAAGGCAATTTTTGCCCAGGGATGGTCCCTACACTTCCTGCCTGGCCTGTGGCACTGGGGCCACAGCCTGAATCCACCTGCCTGTAAAATGGGATTCAGGCGCCACCTCCTGTAATCACGGGAGGGCATGAAGGAATGGGTTTGGGCTTGGCCCATGGCAGTAATGGTACGTACTGTTTGCGAAGGGCTGACCTGTCCCGGGCATCACCCTAAGCACTTGACATGGAGAACTGTCTGCACACGAGGACTTTCAGGAGTGGGGCCCCCGCTCTGTTTCCCCTGTGTGTAGCAGGCTCAGAGAGTGTCAGTAACTTGCCCAAAGTGGCCCAGCCTAGTGAGAGTACATCTGGGAGATTGGACGTGGTAGACAGTAACCTTCACTGTTGAAAGGAAAGAGTGAGCGTTGCAAACAGTCCCCTCAGAGAGGGCACAGAGGGCGGCCAGGGCTCCGACATGGGGTGTGCGGAGAGCAGAGCTGGCGCCACTTAGGTGCGGCTGACACAGAGCTGGCCTTGCGGACAGGCGGGCCGGGGGTCTTCTCCAGCCTGTCTACCCTGAGCCACTGTTATCCGCACGGCCAGGGCCACCCACGCCACACCACAGATAGCCTCATTTCTTGTGGACCAAAGACTGAGCTCTGGAGGGCGCTACGTGGTCATTTTCAGGAGAAAACACAGGAGAATTTCTTATGACCTTGAGGCAGGAGAAGGATTTCTTACACGCGACACAAAAGACGTAACCCGTGAAGGGAGAGATTGGAAAATTTGGCGACGTTGAAAGTGCATCTGTTCGTCCAAACACCGTTAATGGGATGTCGACGGGCAAAGCTATGGGGCTGGAAAACTTGGGGTGTGGGGAGGACCCCAGGGAGGGCTGGGAGTTTGGTTATGAAGCAGCGTGGGAGGGTGTGGGGGACAGCCCCAGCCGCACGGTCCGGAAGGTGGGACACCCCAGTGGGAACGGGGTAAGGACGTGACGGGGGCGTAGTCGCCCGGAGAGGAGGGGTGCGGGAGCCCAGGCCACCAGCCCAGAGTGCGGAATACGAGACCCCGAGCCGGGAGGCCTCCTCTGGCGGTGACCGGCCCCCAGCCTCTCTTGGCCGCAGACAAAGCAGACCATCTCGGTCAGAAACGGAGGGAGCCTCTGCCCCTTGGTAGCACGGTGAATGCTGCGTTTGTCAGATGCTTTTTCTGCAGCTGCGTGTGGCGGCGTAATCCTCGGCAGGGGGCGGGGGGTGATTGCACCGATCGATCCCCCTGAAGTCGAGCGGGTCTGTGTCTGTGGTGAAGGGCCAGGGCCTTTTTGTATCTCGTTGGACCAGTTTATTTACATTCTTCGTGGGATTGTGACGGGGTCTTTGTGGGTGACTCTGTCATGTACTGTTTTTCCTCTGTCCGTGCTGGATTTTGGTATCGCGATTATGGCATGACTCGGGGGTGGTCCCTCTCACCACTCTCTGGAGGAGTCTGTGCACGGCTCTGCATGCTTCCTCCTCGAGCGCTGAGCGGAACTCGCCAGTGGAGACGTTTGGGCCTGGAGATTTTGAGGGTGGGGGTTCGACCGTAGACCAGTGTCTCTGGCAGCTGCGTGCCACGGTGGACAGGCTGGGTAAGACTTTCAACTTCTCCTTTTCTTCTGAATTGGGTTTGGTACATTTTTTTCTCCAGGAATTTGTCTCATTCTAAAGTTTCAAATGTATCGGCATAAAGTTGTTGAAATATTCTCATTTTCCTTTACATCTAGCACTTGTCAGGATGGCTCCTTTTTGATTTCTGATTTGGTTTGTTTCTCGTCTCTTTCTCTGGTTCAGGTTTTTCGGGTATTTGCCAACTTACCAATTTCGCAGTGTTTTCAAAGCATCAGGACTTGGCTTTGTTGATCCTTTCTCGTGTGTGTTTGTTTTCTGCTTTGTTTTTTCTGTTATTGGCTTTATTATTTTCTTTCTTTCTTTCTTCATCTTTAGGTTTATTCTGTTTTTTTTCCCCTAACTTTAAAAATTAAGTACTTAAGCTCTCTGATTTTCAGCCTTTCTTTTTCTCTAATGTAAGTCTTTAAATTTCCCTTTAAATACCACTTTAGCTGATCCCAAAGTTGTTTTCTTTAAGACAATATCTCTGCTGGTTACTAATTAAATGTAGTTGCCAATTAAAACATAATCTCCAAAGTGCCCTAATAAAAAAAAAAAAACGGTAGCTGGCCGGGCGCGGTGGCTCACGCCTGTAATCCTAGCACTCTGGGAGGCCGAGATGGGCGGATCGTTCTGAGCTCAGGATTTCGAGACCAGCCTGAGCAAGAGCGAGACCCCATCTCTACCAAAAATAGAAAGAAATTAATTGGACGGCTAAAAATATATATTAAAAAAATTAGCCGGGCATGGTGGCGCATGCCTGTAGTCCCAGCTACTCGGCAGGCTGAGGTAGGAGGATCGCTTGAGCCCAGGAGTTTGAGGTTGCTGTGAGCTAGGCTGACACCACAGCACTCTAGCCGGGGCAACAGAGTGAGACTCTGTCTCAAAAAAAAAAAAAAAAACAACAACAACAACAAAAAAAAACGGTAGCTGTGTGGCTGTCACTTAAATAAACAAATAGTGGGCTCAGGAATCCACAAATCACTGCAAAAGGCTTTGGCCCGACTGTGGTGGACTTCAGCCAGACGTGCGAGTGTGCAAGATGCTTTAGCTGCTCACTCCCCTCCCCAGCGGCCCTTTGGTTCTGTGCCCTGGAGGGTTGGGTGTGGGCTGGTCACTGCTGCAGCCCGGGCCCTAGCTGGGTTCAGATGGGGTTGGGGGCGGGAGACTCCAGGCAGAGGCCTTCCGGGGTTTGCAGTTCCAGCCGGAGCACTGCTGGCTTCCCTGCGAGTGTGATTTTCCCTTGGTTGACGCTTGTATCTCAACAGCTGAACACGCATGTGTTTATGTGGAAATCCCACCTGTTTTGATGGTGCTGTCGTCATCTTTTAGTTCTAAATATTTTCTGTTTCCATTATCACTTCTTTCTTTGACCCTTAAGTTGTACGGAAGTATGTTTCTTGATTTCCAAGCATGTGGTGGTTTTCTGGTTATTTAAAAAGTGTTAGGCCGGGCGCGGTGGCTCATGCCTGCAATCCCAGCACTCTGGGAGGCCGAGGCGGGAGGATCACTTCAGCTCAGGAGTTCGGGACCAGCCTGAGTAAGAGCGAGACCCTGTCTCTACTATAAATAGAAAGAAATTAGCTGGACAACTAAAAACAGAAAAAATTAGCTGGGCATAGTGGCTTATGCCTGTAGTCCCAGCTACTCGGGAGGCTGCGGCAGGAGGATCGCTTGAGCCCAGGAGTTGGAGGTTGCAGTGACCTAGGCTGATGCCACTGCACTCTAGCCAGGGTAACAGAGTGAGACTCTGTCTCAAAAAAAAAAGTATTGACTTGTTCGTTGCGTTGTCGGTGGGGAGCTTGGTCTTTACCACATCAGCTTGCTGGGACCTGGTCAGTGGCCCGGCTTGTGGTCGCCTTTCATAGCTGTTTCATGAGTCCTCGAAAAGAACGTGCTCTCTGCAGTAGCGGGATCGGGTTCCTACAGATCCGTCAGATAAAATACGTGTGTGGTATTGTTCAGTTTACATCGTGCTGGGCTGTCCCTGGCGGAGGGAGGGTAGGAAGTCCCCCAGCAACAGACCCGTCTGTTTCTGCTGGAAGCTTTGCCATTTCTGAAGCCTCACTCTCAGGGCATACGGGAGATTAGAATTGTCCCTTCATTCTGCGAAATCCAAACTCTTATCACGATGGACTGTCTCTTTCTATCTCTAGAATTGCTTTTTGACTTGAGGCGTATTTTGTGTAGCACATAATGACACCAGCTGTCTTTTATTTAGTATTTACCTGATGTTTTTCCTCCTGTCACTTTCAGCTGTTGTCACCTTGCCAGCTGAGGTGTGTCCTGCAGACAGCGCACCGGTGGCCTGGCCTGCCCACTCGCCTGCCGCTCTGGTCTTTTCAGGGCAGCATCTGGCTAATTTACGTATGTTGCAATTGCTCAGTTATTTGAGTTCATTTTTTCCTAATTTGGGCCTCCTGTCTGCCCCTCATTTCTTGTCTATTTCTTTTTCTCAATTTATGGCCTTTTGGTGGATGTTTTTTCGTTCCGTGTTGCCCGTTGCTGACTGGGCGCTGTGTCCGCTGTTTGGTCTAGGACTGCAGCAGGTACCCTGCCCTCAGGGAGGGGAGTCGTCGGTACCACCATCCCGCCCCACAGCGTGCGACTGTGGCTTCTGTGTGTCCGTTTGGCTGGGTCCCGGTGCCTAGCTGTGGGCTGACACCAGTCTGGACGTTGCTGTGAAGGTATTTTTAGGAGAATAACCTTCAAATCAGTGGACTCTGAGCACAGCAGGTGACCCTTCACGATGTGGGTGGGCCTCGTCCCATCAGTTGAAGGCCTTAAGGGAAAGACTGAGGTCCCCCGAGGAAGAGGGGTTCTGCCTCCCGATGGCCGTGGGCTGGACTCTCAGCCGCCGACCTGCTCTTCGGATTGGAACTCGGCCCCATGCTTTTATGAGTTGCGTCGTCAGACGCAACGTCTCTGTCATCTGTCTGCGTGTCTTTTCTCTGTGTGTCTACGTGTATCTTTTTCTCTATCTGTATACCTGCGTACACACATCCTGTGGGTTCTGTCTCCATGGGGACCTCTCACGGGTACACAGCGCGAGGACTTTAGGATCCTGGAACTTTGGTCGTCATCCCAGTGGGTTCATACGGTCCGCGCAGCCTGTCTGCGAGTTCCACATCTGTAGGTTCAAGCCGCCTGGGATGAGACCATAAAAAACGTACGCTAATACAGAGTAAAACAGTGGGGCATGGCGGCTCGTGCCTGTAGTCCCAGCTACTTGGGAGGCCAAGGCGGGAGGATTGACTGAGGCCGGGAGTTTGAGACCAGCCTGGTCAACATAGTGAGACCCCATCTTTGAAAAAAATCTAAAAATATTAGCTGACTGTGGTGGCTCATGCCTTCAGCCCCAGCCACTTGGGAGGCTGAGGCAGGAGGATCACTTGAGCCCAGGAGTGGGGGGCTTCCCTGAGCTACAGTCACACCACTGCACCCCAGCCTGGGTGACAGAGTGAGACCCTGTGTCTAAAAAATAAAATAAGTAAATGAAAAATACACATAAAAGTACGATACAACAACTGTTTAGGTGGTACCGGGTGTCGAAGCACACGGAGGACTGTGCGTGTCCCAGTGCGTGTGGGGACTCGCGCACCCTCGGGCTTTGGTGTCCTCAGAGGCCCTGGCCCAGCCCCGGGGGTGCCGAGGGACAGCTGTGCTCTGCTTTGGAATATCTCTGAGTCCTGTCTGTTCAGCCACGTGTAGCAGCGTCACCGTTCTTCCTCTGTGGTCGGTTTGCTCACGTTCACGAACACCTCTAGGCTGTTGAGATAATTAGTGTTTAGGGCCTTAGGAGGTAATTGAGTCAATCAAAAATAAATTCTCTTTTTTCCTTGGGGCGGCGTGATAACACTTTGATTTAACTCTCGCAAAGTGTTGCTCCTGGAGGAGCCTGTCCAATTGCCGGATCTGCCGTACTCCTGGGTCTGTTTGTGGCCAGTACCTGCCGTCAGTAAAACCTGCCGCCGACTTTGCACGAGTCCCGGATGCCATCACGTACTCAGACCGATCTCTCCCAGCCCACTTTTCAAGTCCGAACCAGCCATGGCTAACGCTCGTACCTTGTCCAGAACCGTCTACCGTCAGGTGTGCTGGGAAGGAGCTTGGCCCTGGCCCTGCTGGTCTCATCCCAGGCTGGACGAGAAACGCGTTGGTGACGAAGCCGGAGCCCTGCTCTGCCAGTGCCTGCCGGGTGCCGGGACACACAGATGCGTTCTGGCCCGTATGTGGAAAGGGAGGCTCTGGTTTGACTTGGTGCTTTCTACCCGCCTGTTAAAACACCGTTAACAGGCCGGGCGGGTGGCTCACGCCTGTAATCCTAGCTCTCTGGGAGGCCGAGGCGGGAGGATCGCTTGAGCTCAGGAGTTTGAGACCAGCCTGAGCAAGAGCGAGACCCCGTCTCTACTAAAAATAGAAAGAAATTAATTGGACAACTAAAAATATATAGAAAAAATTAGCCGGGCATGGTGGCGTGTGCCTGTAGTCCCAGCTACTCGGGAGGCTGAGGCAGGAGGATCGCTTGAGCCCAGGAGTGTGAGGTTGCTGTGAGCTAGGCTGACACCACGGCACTCACTCTAGCCCGGGCAAAAGAGTGAGACTCTGTCTCAAAAAAAAAAAAAAAAAAAAAAAACACTGTTAACACAGACACGCGGGGAGGAGATGCCTGTGCTCCCCGGTCACGTGTCTGTGGGGCATCGGGACCGACTGGCCCATACGAGGTTGGGCACGTCATTGCCCGAGTGGTCGGCAAACAGAGAGCTGTGCTTGTAACTCCCTCGTCCTTCTGTAGAGCGCGGAAGGACCCCTTCTCCGTTACAGAACGAGGAGTGCTGTGTCAGCAGGCCTCAGACCTTAGGGTTTGGAAGAGGCTTTGACGAGCCTGTTTGAATTTTAACTGGGGCAGCCCAGACGATTTTCCTAATGTCAGTGGAAGACGGACCGTAGTTGATCAAGCACTGCTTTCAGCAGTCCCTGCATGACTTAGCGTGATCCGGCATCCTCCAGCAACGCGAGGGGCAATTTGTCAATTAGGAGGGTCAGGTTTTAAATTTTTTGTACGTAGTGGGTATTTTTTCGTTTTGAGACAGGGTCTCGCTCTGTTGCCCAGGCTGGTCTGGAACTCCTGGCCTCGGGCAGCAAAGTGCTGGGATTGCCGGTGTGAGCCACCGCGCCCGGCTGTGCCTAGTCTTTTATTAATAAAATTTTCTGTGTTTTCTAATTGTAAATACATTTGTCCTTTTTGGGAAAAGGAAGTGTGGGTTTTGTATAATTCTAAAAAGTCTCTCCCTCTCAGATGGGTGAGGGCTGATGGGACCGAGAGGAAGACGTGAGTCCCTCGTAGGGAACGAGCTGAGAAGCCACGGCTGGGACGTCTGTGCCGATGGGGAGTGTCAGCGGCACCCACTGAGTTGTTTGTTTACTCCAAGGAACGGGACCTTGAGAGGAGGTGGGATTTAGTACAGGTCACAGAGCTCACTGTCAGTAAGAGCTCCTGCGCGTTCTGCATTCCAGATAGTTCCTCTTTCTCCCAGAGAGTGAGTAAGGAGGACGGGAAAGGTCTGTGTAGGTTCCTCAGAGCATCCCTACTGCAGGGAGAGGGCCACGCTCCCAGCAAAAAATCGGGTCTCTTTGGTAGAGTTGCAAAGGATAAGAAAATAATAGAAAATGGAAAATAATGGAAATAAAAGAATACACAGAGACGAAGGTGTAGTTTTATAGATTTGTAAAGATTATAGGCAAAGCGGGTGCTCAGAGGGCCTGGATTTCTCCGTCAATCTCAGAGGCCACGAGTGAAGTTTTACATGGTCGTTTATAGGTACAGTGATCAGTTGCCAGGGGTAACAGATTTACATAACAGCTGGTAGTTCCTCTTAGGTTAACGGTTTTTCAAAAGGCTTCTACAGATCACTTAACTAATTCTATCTGCATGAACAAATGGTTGCACAATCTTTCAAAGACTAACTTTTAAGTTCTAAGGTAAATTTATCACTTAACAGAGGGGTTAAACAGAGATATATTGGCTCCATATTTTCTTTATCAGGTTATTGTGAATGGAGACAGGTAATCCGGAGTATTAAGCAGGAACTGTCCCTTGGGCTAATTGCTTATAGCCACGGGCGGCTGTCTGTCCGGGCGGGCACTCTTTGATCAGCTCTCATCCTGTGGCTTTTAGCAGACTTGCTTTGCTTTACAAAGCAAGTCCAAACCTTTAGGTCTGAGAATCGTGGTGCCTTGTGGGATTCAGCTGCTACTACCCGTGTGCTGGATGGTGGCCGTGAGTCCAGCCATGCGGCGCTTAACAGCAGGGATGTGTTCTGAGAAGCTGGTTGTTAGGCAGTTTGTTGTGAGAGCGTTGGAGTGCGCTTACATAAACCCGGACGGTGCAGCACCCCGCGCACACAGGCTGTGGGGTGTGGCCTGTGCTCCTCAGCCACACACCTGCGCAGCACGTGCTGTGCTGAGCACTGCGGGCAGCTGGACACGGCAGCATCTGTGTGTCTGCACGTATCTGAACGTAGAAAAGGTATAGCAAAAATATGACATAAAAGATAAGAAACAGGCCGGGCGCGGTGGCTCACGCCTGTAATCCTAGCACTCTGGGAGGCCGAGGCGGGCGGATCGTTTGAGCTCAGGAGTTCAAGACCAGCCTGAACAAGAGCGAGACCCCGTCTCTACCAAATACAGAAAGACATTAATTGGACAAACTAAAAATATATAGAAAAAATTAGCTGGGCATGGTGGCGCATGCCTATAGTCCCAGCTACTCGGGAGGCTGAGGCAGGAGGATCGCTTGAGCCCAGCAGTTTGAGGTTGCTGTGAGCTAGGCTGACGCCACGGCACTCCAGCCCGGGCAACAGAGCGAGACTCTGTCTCAAAAAAAAAGATGAGAAACGGTGCACCTGTACCGTGCGTTCTGCACCTGCTGTGGGCGGAGCTCGCAGGGCTGGAAGTTGCTCTGGGTGTGTCAGTGAGTGGTGAGTCCGTGTGGGGGCCGGGGACGTGGCTGTGCCCTGCAGAGCCTGTGCCTGTGCACGCTGTGCACCGGGCCAGTGGACTGACGAGAAGATAAAGTAATTGCGTTCTGGGGGATGTGGCGTCACTCGGTGATAGCAATGTTTGCTCTGTTGCAATCTCTGGACAGGCGGGAGTGCGGTGGTGTCGCCACAGCTCACTGCAGCCTCGAACTCCTAGGTCCAAGGGATCCTCCTGCCTTGGCCTCCCAAAGCGCTGGGCCTGTGATTTGATGGGACCACGGCGGTATGTGTGGTCCAGCCCTGACCGAAATGTCGCGAGAGGTGCGACTGTGCTCCGGGTTTTCCTGGAGATGGTTTTTCTCCTTCCGCAGCTGCTTCTCCCCGGGCAAGTCCTAGGTGGGGGTCAGTTGGGTCCTCTACCCTGAGGATGTGTCCGTGGGGAGCGTGTGGGGGGCCGGGTTCCTGTCCCCCAACGCCTGGCCAGAGGCTCTCAGGGGACGGCGTTTCCCCTCGAGTTTGCTCTTCTACCTGTCACAGATCTTAGCTGGGATGGGCCCCTGTAACCAGAGACAGATCAATAGGAAACATGAACAGAAGTTTATGAGCGTGTGTTTCACGTGTTCACAGCAGACACTGAAGGAATGAGTAATTCTCAAAGATGAGGCTTTGCATCTTCTACAAAGACCAGGACGTTTTTAGAGAAGTCACAAGTCAAACGAGAGGACTTGAGTCTTGGGGGGGGCAGCTCCCTGGGGGCAGGGGAGCTGCTGGCAGATGGCGCCGGTGGGTGCAGCTTCGCACGCGGGTGCCCCGGCGCCATCTCCAGCCCGGGATGGGCCTGGCCGCTGACTTTGGTGGCAGCTTTTGTCCCTCCTGGCAGAGGGGAGAGGGGACGCCTCTGTCTTTGTAAATTCATGTCCTGCTTTCAGGCCGGACACACGGGGGAGGGCAGGGAGCGCTCGGAGCTGCGCTTCTCAGCCGGCGTCACGTCAGAGTGGCCGCGCCCTGTCCCTGTCTCCGGAGTTCCTCCGCACTCGGCTCCTGCGAAAAAGCTGCTCTCTTGTTGGTGCCCCCCCGGGGGTCCTCCCTGGGCCCTTCACCGGGGCCCACCCACCTTGACCTCTGAGCCTGGGTGTGCCAGGGCGACCCCATGGCGTCTGTGGTGCGCGTGCGCTCCTGCCCTGCGGCTTTGTGAACCGTCGAGCCCTGGGCTCCCGGCTGTTTATCGAATGCCAGTCGCTGGTCTCCTCACACACCAGCTGCGTCTCCTCCCCAGCCAGGCCGTGTGGGCCTCGGCCAGAGTGCAGCTGGCGCTCCTGGGGCCGGGGCTCGGGGTCTCTTGTCCACTGACGTGGGCTGGTCTCTTGTCCCTTGTCACTGCTCTGGGACCACTGGGAGAGGAGGTGCGTGTGGGCCACGGGCCAGGCCAGGCCGTGGTTGGACAGTTCTCAAAAGCCAGAGCCCTGGAGTCTCCGTGGGGGGCGAGTGGGCCAGAGAGGAGGTGGCTGGTGGAGCCGGGACGGGCGCTGCTGGGCAGCTCTGGGGCGGCGAATGTAGGGCGAGGGTGTCCAGGCAGAGCTGCTCTGGTCGGGCCCTCAGCCGGGCTCTCAGCTCAGGGCGGAAGCAGCAGCAGGGACGGGGGGCGTGAGGTCTCCCAGCGCAGAGACGGAGCGGTGGGTCCCGGGGGCGGCGCAGGGGGACCTGAGGAACGGGCAGCAGAAGCCAGGCGTGGCGACGTGGGTGTCGCGCATCCAGGGCGGGGCACGAGGGGGGGCTCCACAGGGCCCTCAGGGAGGGGCCTAGGGGCCACCCCGCCCAGCCTGACCCTCGTGCCCCTGTCCTTCCAGGGGACGGCAACCTGCACCTCAACGTGACGGCGGAGGCCTTCAGCACGTCGCTCCTGGCCGCCCTGGAGCCCCACGTGTACGAGTGGACGGCCGGCCAGCGCGGCAGCATCAGCGCCGAGCACGGCGTGGGCTTCAAGAAGAGGGACGTGCTCGGCTACAGCAAGCCTCCCGAAGCTCTGCAGCTCATGTGCCAGCTCAAGGCCCTGCTGGACCCCAAGGGCATCCTGAACCCCTACAAGATGCTGCCCACCCAGGCCTGACGGGGCCCTGCTTCCTCTGTGGTCAGTGAGATGCAGGAGGGGCCGCGGTCCAGCTTTGCTTTGCCTCTTTGGGGTGGGCACACCAGGCCGCCGTGGGCGCACAGGCCTCCCGACAGATGGTGCCAGCAGCGGGCGCGGTGGCCCTGTCACTGGCTGGAGGAGCTGGGAGTGGCTTTCGGGCAGGAGCCTCCTATCTCCTGGCTGTCCTGGGGCTGAGCAGAGCAGAGAGCCACCCGTCCCTCCTCCGCAGGCTGGGGAGTGCGGCTGGGCGGGCCGGGTGGCGGGCGGCTGGGCCCCCTCAGAAACAGGCCAGGTCTCGAGACTTGCTTCGTGGTGGCCCCTGGGGTCCCGCAGTGTCTGCGGCAGCCCTCGAGGGTGCCCGGTGGCTTTTCCACCTGTTTGCTGCCAGGGCCACGCAGGGTGTGCCCCCGATGACCACGATGGCTCAAGCGCCGAGGCTCTGATGAACCTGGACCGTCGCCTGTAGCTGTCGTAGGACAGGTGACAGTTGGTCATCCGTGGCCCGAGTGACAGGATGTATCACTTCCCCATTTTCTAGAGGGTCTGTCGTTGGGAAGATGTCCTCAGAGCGAGATGTGGTCGGCCAGGATGGCCGCCGAGGTCAGCCTATTGGACTCTGCTTCTGTGAAGAGTGTCTGCGGTGCTGCCGCGCAGGCCGCGACGCACACGACGGGCGGCTCTGGGGGGCTCTGCCACGTCAGCCACCCGACCTGACCGGTGGACCCTGTTTGCCCGTGGCCCACAGGCAACTGGTGGGCTATGGAGATGCGGCCTGTGAGTTGCGCACGTGTTTCCTCTTGGCTGTCGTGAATTTCCAGTAAAAATGTGAATTGGTCACGGCCTCCTCCTTGCTCTGTTGCTGCAAAGTCATCTGATAAAAGCCCGTCACGAAGCATCTGTGTGTCACGCTCCCAAAATACCCTGGCTGTCGGGGCCGTCAGTGCGACCTGGGCCTGACCCTGCTGTGCTGACCGCGGCCGTCCCCATCCCCCACCCCATCCCCATCCACTGTCCCGCTGGGGGACGAGGGAGCCCAAGTGAGGGACGGGCCCCCCATGTGGCCCTGGAGGTGGCCCCTGAGGGAGGTGGATCGTGGCCCCATCCCTGGGGGCCTTGGCACACAGGCAGCCTGCTCCTAGGAGGAAACGCACCCCTGCCCGCTGCCCCCCGGAGGTCACCTGCCCAGCCAGGGTCCCCTGGCTCTGGATGGGCCACATCCTGGCAGAGGTCTCCTGGGGGGTCTTGGCCCCAGTACGACCTTACCGCACAAGTCAGGGGTCCCTTTCCCTCCCCCACCCTGGCCCAGCAGTGTGGGTGTGTCTTGACACCTGGGTCGCGGCCTGTCCAGGGGTTGGCGCTGCAGCTCCCAGCTTCCTCCTGCCTCATAGGCCTGAGAGCCGGCTCTGTGCCCTGGGGCTGTGGCCACTGCTCCACGTCCCTGGCTGAGTTCCCGTGGGCAGCCCCTGGGGTCCACTGCATGGTGCAGCCCCACGGGAGCCTGGCACGAGGCCCTGACGGTGCGCGCCTCTGTCCTCCCGAGGTCGACAGACGGCTCCTGGCCCTCAGCTCTGCCCTGGGCCTTGTGGTCCCTGTTGGGCAGGACTTCGGGCCGCAGCCAGGTCAGGTGCTGCCCCAGCCGGGTGGCAGCGGCAGGCCGTGGTGCTGCACGGGTGTTTTTAAGCTTCTTCCTATTCTGGCTACATGGTCCTGGGGCTGTGCGGTCCCCAGACCTGGGGATGGCCTCCGTGCTGACTCCTGCGGTCGGGAGAGGCCAGCACCAGGCTCCCCACGGAGCTGCGGGCTCAGCACGGCACCGGCCTGCTGGGAGGATGCTGGCGGGTGGATCTGGAGAGCGGGGCCTCTGCGTGGGCAGGCGTGTTGGAGGAGGGAGAGGCTGCGGCCACCCTGCCGGGGGCCCAGCAGTGACGGGGGGCCAGAAGTAGGCAAGTGCCAGGCATTTATTCCTGGAGTGCACAGTGGCAGAGGGGCCCTGCCCCTCCTCTGCCACCCTTGCTGCTTCTCAGACGGCTCTCGGGCTTTGATTTTTGCCTGTAAATAACAGCAGATCTTAAGGTCGGTGGTGTCTGAGAGCTGGCACAACGGGACACAGCCAGGCAAAGGAGACAGGAGACCCACTGGCCTGAGCTCGAGTTTGCAATGAGACATGACCCCTGAGACAGGGAGGCCGTGTGTGTTCACACACCCAGAAAAACCTGTTAGGACCAGCGGGAAAATCTGACAAAACCCCGTTCTGTCTGGCTTGACTACATGCCTCTCAGAATCTGCTCGTTGACGCAGACTAAAGTATTCTTCGATGATCTGGAAACCCCTGGGAAGCTGCCCCATGGAGACGGCTCTCCCAGGGGCCACGTGATGGCCTCGGATATCCCCGGTCCACAGTCCAAATCCTGACGGGCCGAGGCCCCGACGTCGTCTGCGGTCACACCGACCTAGTCATAACGCAGGCACAGCCGCGCCTCTGGGGACGAGGACGACCGCCGTGTGGGGTGCGGAGGGACGACTGTTGTGCTGGGATTAGGGGAGGCTTGTGATTTCCTCCAAAGGCCCCTAAGCTGCTGCTACCTGAGCCGGTGTTGCATAAGGAGGCCGGGCAGGGTGCCGAGGGAGGATGCGGAGGGGTGCTCCCAGGCGGGAGGAAGCCCCAGCTGGGCTGTGGGGTGCTGGTCTCAGCCCAGGGAGTGTGGAGTGGGGGGAGGAGCAACATGGCTGGGGGGTGGGCACTCTCGGGAGAGCTGTTTTCCTGTGAGCAGGAGGATGGACCCGCCTGGGGTCGTCTGGATTCAGGGTTGTGGACCCAGAGGGCTCTGAGGAAGGGTTTGGGGTCTGTGGCCCCACAGTGCCCCAAGGACATCTGCCAGGACCTGGCCGTGTGGAGCAGAGGTGACAGGGCTGCGGGGCGCTGTGTCTGGCCCCTGACAGACCCCACTGACTGGTGACAGCCCTCACGTGGGGTGCTGTGCCCCGGTGCCCACTCGCCGGGCTGTGCTCACCTGGTGTGGCACGTCAGCCCCCTGGCGACGGCCCCTCCAGGTTCAGGTCCCGCCCTGCTGCCTCTGGGCGTCTGGGACCCGAGAAGGCCCCTGCCCTCTGCCTGGGTCCCTTGGGGTGTTGCTGAATGTCTGGAACCCTGAGCTGCCTGGTGGTAGCTGGGCCCCTTGCAGGTGACCCACAGGAACTGGAAAGAGAACCCCTCGCTTGAGGAGCCAGCCAGGGCCGCCCAGAGCAAAGAGTCACCCCGCAGTGCCACTCTGGCCGGGAGGGCTGTGGGCTCTTGGGCTGGAGCAGGGGCTCGAGTCGCCCGTGTTGGGGCATGGGGGGCAGCAGGCCCACGGGAGGCTGTCCTGGGAGGACCCTCTTGACACCTGGGCCCTGGGCATGGTCCCTCCTGGTGCAGCGCCCAGACCTGAGCCCACCTGGTCACTTTTCCTCGGGGGCCCGCGAGTGCGAAGCCGAGGCCCTGGGATGGCCCCCTCCTCACTCTGGCAGGCGGTCGGAGGCCCCCACCATCTCGGCCCATTCCCCCCCAACCCGGGCAGAAGCAGGTCCCTGGCGGTGGTGCCCCCAGGACTGCCCCGGACCTCAGGGGTCCAGGGAGGAGAGGCTGGGGCAGGTCCCGGCACAGGCTCAGGGCCTGGGAGGCCCCACCACGGTGGGCCTGAGGCTCAGGCAGCCTCACACTCGTGGTGGGCTCAGTCCCACCACACCCCACTCCTCCAGGAGTGCCAGCCCCTCCAGCAAGCACCAGCCGAGCCTTCCCAGCTACCCCGCTGGGCAAACAGTCGCTGTGAAGTTTTAGAACAGCACCGGTGTGGCAGGCCAGGGGGAGCTTCCTGGTTGTGCCTGGATGTGGTCTGGGCACGGGCCAGAGCCCAGACACCCTCGCTGGCCCTGACTTGCCCACACCTGCCAGGCGGGAGGCCCTGTCCATACTGGCCCTGTGCCAGCAGGTGTGCAAACAGGCATTCTCTGGGGGTCCCCGGGAAGTCAGGTGACGTCCCCTTTGTTCTGGGCAGAGTGCACAGCACCTGGAGCCACCTCTGGGTTCCGTAGCTATGGGGCCCTCGGGACAGCGAGGGAGATGGGAGTGCAGGTGGCCAGAGGTGTTGAGGTGACCGGTGGAAGGGGTGGAACCTGCTCTGCTCGGTGGAGAGAGTTCACCCCTCGACTCCAGAAAGCAGAGACCAGGGAGCCGGGCACCCTCCGGGCACAGGCCGTGGGACTGTGGCCTCGGGCCTCCTGCCATCCCTGCTGAGCCCTGGGCTAGTGAGGGATGGGCTGGAAGGAGGCTCCGGACTAGAGCCCCTCCTGCCACGGGTCCTGCCAGCCCCTGCCCACGGTCACGCACCGTCCTGCTCAGGGACAGAAAGCTTTTCCTTCCTGAGCCCCAGACCTGGGCTCTGAAACCTCGAGGCTGAGGACTGACCCTGCGTCTGCCCTGCCCCTGCCGCCCCCGCCCCGAGGCGGCGCTGGCAAAGGAAGCGTGTGTGTTGCCACCGCCGGCTGCTCTCCCTCCACCATCTTGGGTGTGGCTGAGACCGTCCCTCCCCATGGGACCCCAGGCCACGCGCCCGGGCACGTGGTGACCCACAGGAGGAGGGAGCGGAGGCAGAGCCCCAGGCAGGTGCGACTGCCACGTACAGGAAGCAGCGGTGGGCTGGCAGGGTGGGGGCGGCCGTGGGGACCTCCAGCGGCCCCGAGATACTGCGTCTGTTCCGACAACATCCTGTGCATTTTATTGGTGTTGCCAAGTCACCATCTACCTGGGGCCCAGCAGACCCTCTCTCTCAATGGGGCTCTGGGACCCTCACAGGTGGCCGCCTCCGTCTGGCCAGCCGGGCCTCTGTCCCCCATCCCACCTGGGCTGGGGCCCCTGCCCCTTGCACACAGCATGGCAGGTTCTGCCCAGTGGGCAAAGGTGGCTGGTGGCGGGGCCCTGCCTGCTCTTCTTGCTCAGGCCACAGAGTCACTGGGGACTGGGGAGCCGGGGACCCTACCTGGGAGGGAGGTGCCAGGTTCTGGCCTCAGTGACTCTGGGGCACAGATACACGAGGCGTGATCGTCTTGTTTCTGGGCCCAGCCTGTGGAGTCGTGGGCAGACTGGGTGGGAAAGCAGGGGAGGGTCTCCCCTAAAGGTGGAACCGGCCCCCCCAGTTTCTCTGGATAGTGGAATGTGGAGGGTGGAAGCATCTCGTGGAGCAGTGAGGCCCCGGCGGCCCATCCGCCTGCGTTGGCACCAGGAGAGCTGCTCTGCCGCCCCAGCACTCAGGCCCGGGGGCTGCAGAGGGGTCTGCACTGAGCTCAGAAGGCAGTGCCCGGCCAGGGTGCAAGTGGAGTGAACGGGGCAGGGAGGTGGTGGGTGCTCTTGGCGAGCGGGGCAGTAGCCACAGTGAGCCGGGAGGGAGGGGGCTGTGGGCACCCTACAGGGAGGGTCTCCGGGAGCCCATGTGCACGCTGCTCTCTGGGTGGCGGGAAGCCCGGGGGCTCTCTCCTCCAAGCCCCTCGGCCCATCTTAAGTGGCCACAGTGGGGCACATGCCCGCCCCTACACCATGCACTGGCTGGGGTGTAGGCTGCCACAGGCTTGGCCCATCTGGGACTCGGGGCTCTGTTGGCCCGGACGGAGGGGGTGTTGAGGGAAGACAGCGTCCGGCAGGGCTGGCCGAAACACGCAGGCAAGGGTGTCTGGCTGCACCGACATCCACAGGCACGCGAGGAGGAAGGCCGCGGATGCCAGGGCTGGCCGGCGGGGGCGCGGGGCCCCGAGGATTTGGGGCCGGTTGTTCTGTGGTATTTGTCTTTCTCTGCTTGGCTTGCAAGAAACCTTCCTCTGCGTGGACTTAACACTTGGTCAAAATGTTGCACACGTTTCCCTGGTTTGTTGTTTGCCTCAGAATTATGTCTGTTTCCTGAAGAAAGAAATGAACTTTGACGCAGTAAAATCTGAGTCAATATTTGTATTCATTTTCTACTTCAGTGTCCTCTTTTGAAAGTTTTTCCCAGCTCAAGGTTTGGAAGTGGCCAGAGTTTCACCTCCTGCAAAGCCGGCTCCAGAGGAGGAGGAGGAACCTCTGGAATTTGATGCCGTGTTTCCCACATTCATCCTCAGAACCCTCGGCCCAGCCGGCCTTCATCTCTCACACGAACCAAGGCGAGGATATTCGTTCATGTCCTGGGTTCTGGGCCCCCCAGGCCTGTCCTGCCTGGGGCCGGCGCTGACCTCTGCGGATGGGTGGGTGAGCGTCCGTCCACCCGGCCTGGCCGTCAGCTGCCAGCGCCCCACCTGGCCGGACCAGGGCATGAGCCCTGGGCGGGTTCTGCCCAGGACAGTGGGCCAGCCCTCAGGGAGAGGCCAGGGCAGAGGGTGTGGCCTCCCGTCTGAGCCAGCAGGTGAGCGCTGAGGGATTCTAGTTTTCTTCACTACAGCTGTGCCACCTGGAGCCGCAGGGCCGAGGTGGTGGGACCTTGGGGCGCTGGAGCTTGGGCCTTGCCCGGATGGAGGTCAGGATGCTGTCCGCGCTGGGCAACTCGCAGAGGTAAGGCAGAGGGCAGCGGCTGGGCCCTTGCAGGTGGACGGAGGCGCGGTAAGGCTTGGATGATCCTACAGGCTGACAGACATGAGTTGTGTTCATCTTTAAAAGGAAGTTGCTTGGGAGTGGGGGATATTCTCACTTATACATCCCCAGATTCAGCCTCCTCTGGCTTTGTTCCAGACAGTGTAGTAAGTCTCCTGATCCTGCCCAGCCTGGGCTGGTTCTGGATTTGGGGGGAAGTGGGGCCTGGTGAGAAAGCTGCACCCCCAGCACCAAGGCGGGGGGGCCTCTTGGGCGTCTGGGCTGACTGCCTGGGCGGGGTCCGGGACCTCCGGGGCTCACCTTCCCACGGCCCCCCAGTGTTTGCGGGAGTGCGCGGGAGCGTGAGCCCCTAGCACTTGTCAGGGCCGCTAGCGTGTGCACTGGAATCATGCTCTCGCGGCGGGGGCTGCGCAAGCTGAAGCAAGACCCTCCGCGGGTCGGGCGCCTGTCCCTGCCTGCCATGGACCGTGCGCGGTGCGAGGCTGAACCCTGGCGTGCTGTTTTCCCTTCCGCAAGCAGAGGGGAGTTTAGGTTTGGAGGGAGGCGGGTGTGGCCAAGAAATGCTTTGTGCTCCCCCCGGCCCCTGCTCACCCCTAGTTTGCACTTTACCCCACTTCCCAGTTTGGGAGATCCTGGTGCAGTTTGGACCAGGGCCCTGAGTGCTCCCCAAAGCCCTCTGCCTCCCCCGTGGCCCACAGTTGCCAACATCATCAACTCTTCTAAGGCGTGACTCAGGCCAGCCGCCAGGGCTGCTGGCTGACGGGACCTCCATCATGTGGCCAAGAGGCAGGAGGGTCAGCCTTGAAGCCCGGACCATGCTGGGGACCCCCTCTGGTGGACGTCGTCTCCACGTCGTGAAGAAGGGGTGTGGAGGCTGTAGGTCAGCTGGCCCCATTAGCTGGGGCCGAGTCCCCTGGCCCCTGGGGCCCCTGAGGTGGTTGGCAGTGGGCAGCCAGGGCACACCCACGCGGACCCCTGCCCAACCTCTGTGGGCACAGCCTGAGTGGGCATTGTGGCCCAGGGGCCTGGGGTGGCCCAGGGCACGGCTCCTCAGCCCCTTGTCTCCTTGCTTGGCAGGATGGTTTCCCGCCACCGCCACGCAGGCTGAACTTTCTGACACAAAGGCCGGGCAGGTGGCAGTGGCCCTGAGTGTCTCAGGCTCCTCTGAGCACATGGTTGCAGCGCAAAGCCCCCTAGAGAGAGGGCCCGAGTCTCCCCAACAGCCCTGACCTCCCCTGGCATCTTGTTTATTTTCCCAGAACTGTGCAAGCCTTGGAGGCTCACACTCTTGGCCTGGCTGTAGCCCATGGATGGGTAGCGGGAGTGGACAGCGGGACAGAGGGTTAGTGGTGCAGCCTGGCGGTCCTGCCCAGCGGCCTGGGTGGTCAGAGGAGCTGCCTGGAGCAGAGATCAGAGTCTCTGCGCACCTGAGTGGGGCCCAGGCCTGGCCTCCAGCACAGGGAGCCCTGCCTGCTGGGCAAGGAGACCTGGACGCCTCCCCGGGAGTCTCAGTGGCAAAGCGCTCACTCGGGTCATGCCCAGAGAGGTCTCCTGGCTTGTGATGATTAAAGCACAAACTTCTCAGCTACTGCAAGGTTTGGGGTGACCCTTGACTTGGGGGCATTCCCTTGGGGGATTCTTGCGTGAGAAGACATGGTGTGGAGCTCATGGGAGGCCACGTGCCCTCTGAGTGCCCAGCCCTGTGGTCGGCTGACCAGAGAGAGAAGCTCAGGGAGACCTTCCTGCTGTCAGGGGTGTCAGCCGGGCCCCTCTTTGCAGCATGTGTTGTTTGGGGGTGTCTCATGCAGTTCTCTGAGACAGTGCTGTCCACTCCTCCTCAGCCACTGGCTGGCAGTGCGGGCTCCGGCCCGGGAGGCCCTGGTGGTCTCCGTGGTGCTGGTGGGGCCGCCATGGCCAGAGGCTGCAGGCTGTGTCTACAGGTCTTTCTGCTGACCTAGGACTGCAGCCCGTCCCAGGCAGGGGCCAGGGTGGGAGGAGGGTGTCAACTCAGGGCTGGGTGGGCAGAAGTCCAAGCAGCTGCCAGGGTGTGCAGGCCGTGCTCTTCCTGGGCACATGTCTCCGACGGGGGTTTGCCTGGGGCTGCTCAGAGCCTTGGGGACTTCTGGGAAGTCTAACTCAGAAGTGCTGTGCATGTTTCCTGTTTCTCAAGCTCCGAGGAGCAGCCTCCGCTGAGGAAGGAGGTGCCAGGACGGCGCTTGGCCACAGTGAGGGGGCAGCCCTCTCCTTCGGCCTCTGTGTGACCACCGGTCCCCCGAGCTACACCGGGGTCTGGGCAGGGCTGCGGCCCCCGCCTTCACGGCTGTCCAAGTAGAAGCTGGGTGGGGCTGGTGGTGGCTGGCGTGCAAGGCTGCCATCTGGGGGTCTGGGTGAGGGGCAGAAATGGGAGCTGAAGCTGCCATCTCTCCCAGGGGCTCCCCAGGCTCCGTGGTAGCCCTGAACTGTGAGACAGCTGCCTTGGCCAGTCTGGCCAACTGCGCCTTCTCGGGTGGCTGAGGCAGCTGGTGCACTGGAAGTCCCACACCAGCTGCTCTCTGTCCCCAGCCCCTCACCCTGTTGTGGCGGACAGGTCTGGGTTCTGGGAGTGGGACAGCTCCACGTGGGGGACCCGGAGTGAGAGGAGGGTGGGGGCTGGGAGGGGTGGCTCTGACACCCAGGCTGCTGGGCACAGGCCTGGGGTGCGGCCTCCCTCTGGGGACACTGGCCTGGAGGTGTCTGGGGTGGAGGACGGCACCTGCCTGGGAAGCTCAGGGGTGTGTAGCAGGTGCACCGGCCACACGATGGGCTGGGATTGTGTCCTTGGTAAGAGGATGCAACAGCACCATTGGCCACTCAGTGTTCATCCCGAATTCACCAGGCCGTGGAGTTGGGTGGCCGCCATGCCAGTTAATTGGCTTATCTGCAGGGAAGGCAGGTTTCTCGTCTTTGCAAGAGGAGGTGGGTTTGCAGCTGGGAGCCAGGTGCCTGTGACGTTGGACTCCCACCCTCCAGGGACACAGGAGGGACAGGGCGGCCCCAGGTCCTGGCTGTGGTGCTGGCAGGAATCTCTTTCAGCTTTTAACAGGTTTATGTCCATCTCAAGGGGTGAGAAAGAATTCACACTCTCATGGGTTTTTTTTGTCAATACTCAAAGAAAAGGCCTGGAGTGAGAATTCCTTTCTCTTTCTGGACTAGGGAATTAATATTTATTTAAAACGTTTAAAAATTTGTGTTTGTCCTTAGATGAGAGCAAGCGGGCTGGGGCCAGAGGCGGGTGGGCGGGTGCGAGGGGCTCTGGGTTCTGGCTGCTCTGTTTTCCCGCTCCTCAGAATGGGGTGCAAGGTGGGGTGGGCCGCGGTATGGCTGGGGCAGGGCGAGGCACTGTCCTCAGTCTCGGCTTTGGGGGGCCCAGGAGCCCTACTCAGAGTCACTTCTAGTAGACTGGGTCCTGGTGGCCCCCAGAGGGGCCAGCGCAGGCCCTGGGGATGCGGGGCACGGCCAAGCGGGGAGCGATGTGTCCAGCCAGCTGGGCGGGGCTGCAGAGGGAAGGCAGGAAGAGTGGGGGACACAGGGGCCTTCATGGCCCTGCCAGACTCTCTCAGTGGATGAAGGGGTCCCTTGGCCAAAGCGCCAGGCAGGGCCACAGCTTTGTACTGGAGACAGGCTCACAAAACAGTGCTCGGCTTTGTCAAAGGCGGTGTGCTCAGATACTTTCTAGTCACTCTGTGTCTGTGTACTTGGTTCTGTATTCATTTTCTGCTGTTCTTACTCTGTGAAATGTTGGAAGATAAGAGACATAAAACGTTCCAGGAGTTTTGCAGGGCTTTGCCTTGAAGGAATCTGTGAGTGTGTTAGTTCACAGACCAGAAGCTGCTTAGCAACAGGGGGGCATCTCACCGGTCAGGGGCAAATGCAAGACGACGCCTGTCTCAAGACCTGGAGGCTTGCACCTGATGCTTGTGTAAGACAGAGCTCGGCATGGGGTCACAGGTTAAGGACTGATCCAAGAATGCCAGACCTGCACACACCTGAAGCTAAAGCCAGTTAGCCTTAAGGACAGTTCCTGCTTCCTTCCTGACCACTTATCTCAGTTAATAGAAAACTAGATAAAGAACTATATGGGCCGGGCGCGGTGGCTCACGCCTGTAATCCTAGCTCTCTAGGAGGCCGAGGCGGGCGGATTGTTTGAGCTCAGGAGTTCGAAACCAGCCTGAGCAAGAACGAGACCCTGTCTCTACTAAAAATGGAAATAAATTAATTGGACAACTAAAACTATATAGAAAAAACTAGCCGGGCATGGTGGCGCATGCCTGTAGTCCCAGCTACTTGGAAGGCTGAGGCAGGAGGATCGCTTGAGCCCGGGAGTTTGAGGTTGCTGTGAGCTAGGATGACGCCACAGCACTCTAGCCCAGGCAACACAGTAAGACTCTGTCTCAAAAAAAAAAAAAAAAGAAAGAAATATATGATCTTGCCTGGTCCAAAGGTTGTGAGTTATCTCACTTGATTGTTCACAGTCAGTTACAGATTGAACTCCTTGTTCTACTACTTAATCCCCCTCCAAAAAAAAAAAGAAATATATGATCTCTATATTTCTGTTTAGCTTTTCTGCTAATTGACAGTTTTAGGGCTTAGAAGTTTATCTTAGAAAAATTTTGTAACTGTTAGCTCACGTAGATAGAGTTAATTAAGGGATCTCTAGAAACTTTTGGGGAGCCTTAAAACCTTAAAACGAATTATCTGTACACATAAATCTGTAACCACTGGCAACTAATTGCTGCAATAGTAAATACTGATGCGGGACTTCACTCATGACGTCACAGCTCATGGGAATGCTGGAGGACCCCTGACTCCCCCATCACTTTAAACTACACTGTGTTTCTGTCTTGGTTATTTCTCTGCCTCTGTTATTTCTCTATTTCTATTATTTCCAAATCTCTCGTGATGATCCTGCCTGGGACCTGTTTTGCTGGGAGCGTAGCTAACTCCTGGCAGTGAAAGTGGTGGTTGCACCCCCACCGTGGATGGTGCGACCTGCTGCATTGACCTCACGGCACATGGGTGCAGACCATGGCAGAAAAGACGCCACACTAGGCATTGAGCATGAAGCAGTGGTGTTTGGGGAGAAGCGGGGGTTCCTGGGGGGGCAGTGGGGACACAGCCACTTCGGGCTCTGCACAAGTCATTCGTCTGCACATAGGCCCCGACACAGTGCCGGAAGCTGGTACTCCAGGGCTCAGCCATCAGCGGGGTGGCCCCTCTGTGGCTGCACCGGGCACATCTTGAGGCGGCTCTGATGGGGGTGTCAGCCCCATGGCCTCACTTGTCACTGGCTCCCTGCACGGGGCTTTTATCTCCTTTGGGGTAGAACTGCTTCCTCGGGTGGCCCGAGGCCACCAGCTCTTCAGGGCAACCCTGGAAATGGCACAGCTTTGCTCCGGCCGCCCTGTGGTCAAAGCGTCCCAGGCCAGCCCGATCCAAGAGCAGGGAGATGAGCCTGCATTCAAGGGGTGTCTGTGTCCCGGCTTCCCCTGGGCGATGAGCCGACAGCAGGGACACCGTGACTTTTCCAGAAGAAAGCCTCTGGGTGCAGGGTGGCACACACGCGCTTTCTGCTGTTATTTGGGAGGTGTTGAGTTTGGATGTCATGTCTGGTTCTCCAGTTTGGCCTTTGCGCTGTGGTCTGTGCTCTGGGCTCTCGGTCCCCGGGTCTTCAGTGTTGGGAGCTGCCCCTGCCCCGTAGGCAGCCCTGGGGCCTGGTGGCCGCCACTTGCTGCTGGCCCTCGAGTTACCGAGCTGGAGTGCTGCTTCCCTGAGCTGGAGACGGAAGGTCTTAAGACTGTTTATTATCCATAATTTTAGATCTTTTATTGGTTCTTACCCAGAAACCCAGGAATTCTCCCCAAATGCCCGGGAACTACCCACCTGCAGGTCCCCAGGGCCTCAGCCTTGCGCATCCCCCAGTGGCCCATTCTGGAACTGGGCCAACACCACGTCCAGCGTTGTCTCTCGGTCCAGTCAGCTCTTTCTCTCGAGAGCCGCAGAGGTCTGCGGTGCCTTGCCGGGGCCCCTGGCAGCCCAGCCTGGCCCAGAGCAATCGGCGCCCAGTGCCCGACCGGAGCCTCGTGGGAGCCTTCAAGCCCTGAGGCTGTCCAGACCCCAGGAGACTCTGGCCAACCCCAGAGAAAGGTTGCAGCGCCTGGCTGCCAGCTCTGAGCTCCACAGACAAACTTTAGCTATAGAGGGAGCGTCCTGGGATTTTAGGAAGCCCCTAAAAGCTAAACGCATTCAGATGCAACGTTACATGCTTTATAATTTTTAGCAATATTTCATTTTTCCCCTATAATCATTGGCCTTCAAATTTTATTTAGCAGCTGAACTCTTTAAAACCTAAATTTATGTTTTTTTTTAAATAGCCTTATTGAGATGTAATTCACATACCAAAGATTTCACCCATTTAAATCGCAGGATTCAGTGGTTTTTAGTGGGTCCGTGGTTGTGCAGCCGTGGGCTCTCCTTGGAGAATGAGCGTCTGTGTGTCTCTCGTGTGAGGACGGACACAGGCCCGAGAGGGGCTCTCGCACCCCGCCCTCTGCTCGGTGGAGCACATCACCGTCCGCAGCCCTGGAATGGACTTCCTGCCACGGCCCAGTTGGCGGCCATGGCATTGGCTGGGCTGCCCTCCCTGCGCCTAGGGTGGCCGCCTTCCCTGGTGCTCCCACACTGACCCCTACCTGACCCCCGACCCTGGCCCTGGCCCTGCAGGCGCTGCTGGGAAGGGGAGCCTGTCTCCAGACACACGGGACCTCTGAGACTCGCTCAGCTGCAGTGAGTGGAGACAAACTCACGTTGCTTCAGGGAGGCTGTTGTGGAGTAAACGCAGAGCTGCGGCAGCTGGCCAGCGTGCGCCAGAGTTTTATTAGGGTCTGCGAGGAACCATGAAAGTGCAGCGTTTGGGGAAGGGAGTTAAGGTGATGGAACAAAGTGGTGGCTGAGCCTATGGAGAGCCCGGCCTCGGGGAGTGCCACGGGCCTCATCGGGTGGAGTGAAATGCTAACCGTGGGGCTGTAAAACCCCGTCCCCACCTAGGTGGGAGGGGATGACAAACCGCTTTCCGGGAGGGTGTCCTGACCTCAGCGTGCCCAGCAGAGAGCACGACGACTCTGCGGGGCCTCTTCTGGAGTTTGGGAAAACGTGTCCGTTCTCACGTGTCCGTTCTCACTCGGAGGCGGGTACCTCCCACCCATAAGGACCTGACCGATCCTGCCTGGGGCGCCGCCCGCCCTGTGCTGCCCTCCCACTCTTCCCCCGCCCCAGGGCCTGGCTGATTCCAGGCCTGGGCAGGGAAGCGCAAGAGGAGCACCCTGGGGACAAATGCCATGGGCAGGAGCCCTCCCGCGCCACCTCCCAGCTGACGAGCTGTCAAATTTCAGGGCCCCGCACAGTCGTGAGAACAGAGTTGTGGCCCGTTCCTGTGGCGGGCCGGCTTCCATGGAAGACAGATTTGTGTCACCCAAAGTTGATCATTTCGCTGTTGTGGGTGGTACCAGGCGTCCCCGTGTCCCTCCATCCCGAGGTTCTCTCTGGCACGGCCGAGGGGAGCAGGGGCGCTCCGGTCTTGTCTGAAGGGGAGGTGGGACGGGGGGCGAGTGAGGCCGGGAAACCGTGCGCCCTGAACCAGTGACTGGGAGCGAGGGGCCGGGGCCACAGGCCAGTCCTCGTGCGGGCTGGGCTGTTGGCAGCCCTTGGCTGGCCACGTGTGGGGTGCGGGACAGTGGGGGGCGGAGGCCTGGGTCTACCTGGTTCGCTGTCAGAGGCAGCGGGGTGGAGGGTGGGCCGCGGCGCTCCAGTGGGGATGTGTTATGGCAGACCGGGAATAGACTGACACGCACACACAAATATTGGCAAAAAACAGGTTTATATGCCAGCGGGCTCAGATGGGGATTTTTCCCTCCAAAATTCTGAGCACCAGACAAAGAGCATTGCAGTCTTTTATACACTCTGCTTAAGGTGGGGGCATGGTTACAACAGGGTTAACTTCAGTGAGGCAGAGTCCTAAGTTACTTTACAGCCTGGTACGCTAATTGCTACAGGTGATTTGTGAGGGGAAAGGTCGCGGGGGAGGAGGGGCCTCAGGTAAAGAATGTAAAGGACAAAGCCCGGTAGTGGAATTTTCCACTTTAGTGGAATTTTCCAATTTTCCACTTCAGATGGACTGTGGCTGGGGGGCGGTGAGCGTGTCTGTCGCCCACCTGCACCCGCCCGGCTGTCATCTCAACCGTGTAGCCACGTCTTTGCCGTGGAGAAACCTTACATTTTTGCCAGATTTACCTTTTTTTGTTTTTAACACCTTCTGATTCGTGTCTTGCTCAAACCCACAAGCTCAGTCCCGTCCTTCCCTCGACTGCTTCGTTGGCTTCGCTTTTCACACGTAAACCTTTGGCCCAAATGGAATTTACCCTGATCTCTGGGGTGAGCTGCAAACCGAGTCCCGTGGGGAGCTCGCCAGGCGCACGGTCGCTGTCTGCTGCCCCCGTCCCCTCCCCTGGAGCCGCGTCTCCCACTCGCGCCCGGCAGCTCAGCGACCGACCGTGGCTTTCCGCCCGTTCTCGTGTCCGGGGGACCTGGCGTTCCTTATTGCTACTGTTCAGCATTGTCCCAGCTGTCATGGTATGTGTTTCATCCATTTTAATTTTAGAATTTACTTCTTAGTTAAAAATTCTCTTTGGGGGGATTATATTAAATTTCGAGATTGTTTTATGCAAAAATCATCTCCTTTCCCCAAAGCAGAGGAGTGTGGGCAGCAGGGACCTGCTGCCTGCAGCAATTGCTAGGACGCGGCCCGGGGTGGGTCCGAGGCTGAGGTGGGTTGGGGCAGGGCCCCTCTGGCCTTCCTCCCGCCCCTGTGGCCAGCGCCAGGACGGTCCTCCCCGCGTTGAGCAGCAGGGCCCACACTGGCTGGTTCCAGCTGCCGGGAGGGCCACCAGGCCCAAGTCTGCTCTCCCTGCTGTCCTGGCACCTCATCCCCTTTGCCCCTCCTCCCACAGGCCCCTGCTTCACCTTGGTGGCGATCCCTCCTTCCTCACCTGCTTGTCGCACTCTTATGGACCCTGTAAAGCCCTGTGTAAAAGCCCCAGTCCAAGCAGGAAGCTCACCCTTGTGTCCTCTCCAGGTGCTAAGCTCTTTTGAGTCCAGATCTGGCGTCCAGTTCTCTGCAGCCTGCGCTTGGCCTCCTGCACGGAGAGGCCACGGCCCACGTGGCTCTCCCCACCCCTTCCTCGAGGGATCCCTCTGTTGCTCTCCGCTGATGGGGAGCCTTGCCCATGGGGTGAGAGGACCTGGGGCTCCCTGCCCAGGGACCACAGCCTGTGCCCACCTGCCGTCCTCAGGCCCAGGCCAGGCCTTCCAAAGGCCCTCTTGTGGGGCCCTGTCCCCTCTCCCGGGGGTATGGCAGCATGCCCCACCTCTGTTGGGAGACGTCATACTTGTCCCCATCGTAGCCCAGGCTGCCACGAGATGCCATAGACAGGGGGGCTTGACCCACAGGCATTTCCTGGTTCTGAGGCTGCCAGCCCAAGATCGTGGTGCCACGTCAGTCCTGGAGGGGACTTCCTTCCTGGCTCAGGCGCTGTGCTCTCTGTGTGTCCTCATGGGCTGGGGGTGCTCACGTCGGGACCTCTTCTGACCCTAATCACCTCCCAAAGGCCCAGATCACCGCCAGATACAGCAGGGTTTCAACGTATGGGCTTTTGGGGGACAGTTCAGTCCACAGCACCCAGCTCTCAGCCTCTCACCCCTGGAGGTGCCAAGCTTGGGGGTCTCTGTCTTGCCACAGTCAGTCCATGGAAGGGGACGGGGCAGCCACGTGGGGGTGGCTGGGGTGGAGCCCCCACCCCACGGGCGGGTGCCCGGCAAATGTTCACACGGGTTGTTACAGAGGTTACGGGAGGCCCATGGATCTGGTTTTGACTCCAGGGCAGGGGAGGTGGCGGGCAGGGCGGGGGCTGGTGTGGCCCTGGACTGGGGCACTGACGGGGTCACCCTCCCCACAGGTGCTTCCGGGCCGTCCTCCTCCTCCTGGCCCTGACTGTGCTCCTGTTGGCCGGCTTCCTGCACACGCACGTCCAGCTGCTCACGCCGTAAGTGCTTCCTTGGGCGCCTCACAGCACTGGGGGGCATGGCCGGGGCTCCAGGGGAACCTCTGGGAGGCCTCCTGGCTCCTCCTGACAGAGGTGGCCTGGTCAGCCTGGGCCAGGCCAGGGTGCAGTCTGGGAGGACGAGGGCCAGACCTGTCGCAGTCCCTGCTCACCTCCCAGCCACTGTAGCCAGGCTGCTGGGAAGGTCTTGAAACCCCGGGCCACCCCCTTGCCCCATGGCCCTCCGGTTGGATCTCCACAGGAGGGAGGGCCTCCGATACCCCCTGGACCAAGCTGTGGCAGGTGGGTCCCAGGATAGTGTCTGTGCCCACGCCCCCTGCCCCAGGGCTGGCGCAGGCCCCTGGACCCTGTCCCCCCATCCCGGTCATGCTTGCTAGCCTTGCCCTGCTGCTCCAGGCCCCTGTGGTGGGTGCCGTGACGGGGTCACAGGAGGAGCCCTAGAGTCTGCTCTGGCCACACGTCAGGCCAGCCGGTCTCAGCTTTGGGGGCTCTTCCTTTTCCTGGGATGAAGGGTCAGCCAAGAATGCTGCACACGTGACCGAGGGCATGTGCTGGGGCCAGGCGGGTGCCCTGGGAGCCAGAGAGAAGGCTGGGGTCCCCAGGGGGTTCCTGGGCCCTGGGGGCTGAGCCAGTGGCACGTGGTGGGAACAGCCGAACCTGCGGCCTCAAGGCCACATGTGGCCTCCAGATCCCTAAGCGTGGCCTCTCGACTGAATTCAAACTTCACAGTACAAATCCCTTTATTAAAAGGACCCGGGGGCGGGGCACAGTGATGGGCTGGGGGCAGGGGCTGGGGCAGCATGGCGATGGGGGCAGTTTGGGGTCTCCGTGGGGGTTGCTGTGTTGAGGTCATGATGTTGGGGTACAGGGTGCTTGCCCAGTGGGCTGCCCAACCTAGAGCCAGGGGTGCCAGTTGGGGGTCTTGCTGGGCTTGCTGGGCTGGAGGTCCCGCTGTCGAGGCTTGGCCCGGGGCACGGGCGCCACCCACCCACCGATGGCTCCTGTGCCCACCCTCCCAGGCTGTTCAGGGGCCGGGCCAAGGGGCTGCCCGTCACCAACATCATGTTCCTCAAGACGCACAAGACAGCCAGCAGCACCGTGCTCAACATCCTCTACCGCTTCGCCGAGACCCACAACCTGTCTGCGGCACTGCCCACCGGCTCCAGCTTCCACCTGGGCTACCCCTGGCTCTTCCTGGCACGCTACGTGGAGGGTGCGAGTCAGAACAGCATTGGCCCTCCGCGGCGCTTCAACATCATGTGCAACCACCTGAGGTTCAACCTGCCTGAGGTGCGCCGGCCCCTGAGGGTTGGAGGCCTGTGATGCACGTGGCTTTGACCTGTGCCGGGGGTCGAGGGTGGTTGTAGCCTGGAGGCTCGAGGCGGGATCCAAGGCTGTGGAGGCGGGGCGAGGGGAGCCTCTTGAGGGGCTGGGGAGGGCAGCTCTGGTGTGCAGCCGGGAGGCGCAGGAGGAGGGGGCAGGCAGGTGGGGAGGCTGCCTGCTGCTCTCTCCTGGACACTCTGCTCCAGCGGAGTAGGACCTCCAGCGGGGCAATGGTGACAAATGGGACCTCCATGGGGGCACAGCAGGAGGTGAACCCAGACCCACCCTGCGAAAACCTCGGCCGGGCTCCTCGGGGTCTGGGATTCCTCCTCTGTAAAAGGGTGTGCGCTCGAGGCCCGCAGTCCCATGGAACCCGGCGGCCCTCCCCGAGGCTGGCCGGGCCCCACACCCCAGGCCCTGTGGCCCCTGGGCCGCCCCTGTTCTGCCTGCCTCTGCTCAAGGGCTCGCTCCTCCTGAAGCCCCTTCTGGCGTCCTGGGCCCGAGCCCCACGCCCGAGCACCGAGACCACCGAGACGGGACGCCGGGCTTGTGTCTGGCCTGGCTGCTCCCGCGCGCCATCCGCCCGCAGGGGCCGAGGGCACCCCGCCAGTCTGCAGCCCGCGTCCCGCCTGTCTTCAACCAGGTGCAGAAAGTCATGCCCAAGGACACCTTCTACTTCTCCATCCTGCGAAACCCCGTCTCCCAGCTGGAGTCTTCCTTCATCTACTACAAGAACTACGCCCCCGCCTTCCGCCACGTGGAGAGCCTGGACGCCTTCCTGGCCGCACCGCTCGCCTACTACGACGCCAGCGCGGGGCTGGACAACGTCTACGCCAGGAACAACATGTGGTTCGACTTCGGCTTCGATCACAACGCGCCGGCGGAGGAGAGCTACGTGCGCGCGCGCCTGGCCGACGTGGAGCGGCGCTTCCAGCTGCTGCTCATCGCTGAGCACTTCGACGAGTCCATGGTGCTGCTGCGGCACCGGCTGCGCTGGCAGCTGGACGACGTGGTCGCCTTCAGGCTAAACGCGCGCAGCGCGCGCTCCGTCACCAGCCTGGCACCCGAGAGCCGCGAGCGCGCCAAGCGCTGGTGCGCGCTGGACTGGCGCCTGTACCAGCACTTCAACCGCAGCTTCTGGGCGCAGCTGCACGCCGAGCTGGGCCCGAGCCAGCTGCGCAGGGAGGTCGCGCTGCTGCGGGCGCGGCGGCAGGAGCTCGCCGCCCTGTGCCTGGAGGACGTGGCCCCCAAGAACAAGATGCAGATCACCGACCGGAGGCTGCGCCCCTACCAGTCGGGCAAGGCCGACATCCTGGGCTACAACCTCAGGCAGGACCTGGACAGCGCCACGCTGCGCACGTGTCAGCGGATGGTGCTGCCCGAGATCCAGTACATGGCCCACTTGTACTCGCTGCAGTTCCCAAACAAGCCCCCCAAGAACATCCAGTTCCTGGAGGGGTAGAGGGGCTGGCGCCAGGGAGAGGGCCTCCAGCTGACACCAGCCCCTCTCCGCAGCCGTCCCGGAGACCCTGGGCTCCAGCAGGGCCTGCTCTAAAGTGAAGAAGAGAGTGAAGCCCCCAAGAAAGATGCTCACCGGGACTTGGCCTTCTTGAAGAGGGCCCTAAATCCAGGGCGGCAGGCGTGCCTGGTCTGCGGCTGTGCAGCTGTGCATCTGTCCATTGGATGGAAGGTCTCACGAGTAGGAGAGCGAACGGTACTTACCTGTGCCTCAACATTCTGCCCTCAGAGCTCCTGGAGCCCAGGGAATCCCTAGGGCCTTGGGCAGTGGGGCCGTGGGCCCCTGAAGGACCTCAGAGAGCCCCCCCTGAATTTTCAGGCCATAGAGACATGGCACTGGTCACAACAGCCACAGACAGTGCCACAAAGACAAGCCCAGGCTTTGGAGCGTTTGGGAACAGCTCCCCATCTTTGGCTCCTACCGAAGTTCAGATTGAGAGACGGCAGCATTGCTCACAAGACAAGTGGTTTAGCCTGAGCACAGGCTGGGGGTCGGCTCCACAGCTCCCTGCCGGGATGGCCCATGCATGTGCAGTGAGGGAGAAAACATCCAGCTTGCTGAAGGAGCTCAGAGGGGCCCGGTGTGCAACACACCCGTGGTCGGTCGGAGACCACGTTGGATGCAGTACCAGAAGGCAGCTTCTGGGTGCCTCTCCTTGTCGCTCATGGGGAGGGACTGAGTCGCCCTGGCTGGCAGGACGTGACCCCTGGCTGCCTGGCGGCCATCGGTTGGAGTGGGGTGCACGCCAGCCAGCGCCACACACCCTGGAAAAGGCAGGGGGCCTGGAGCGCCTAGGAATTGTAGCTGCTCTCACATCCAGCCGAGAGGCTCAGCCGGGCCCTTCCTGCTGTGCCAGGGCCCTCGGCCTGCGACGCTGGCGGCAGGCTGAGGCTCTCGTGTCTCGGCGTGTCCACACGTTTCAGGAGTCGGCGTTTCAAAGAAGGCCCAGGCCCCAGGTGATCAGAGCTGGCAGCTCCCTTGGACACCTACAAAATGGAGGGAACTTTGAGAAAGGTGGATTTTTGGTGAGATTAGAGGAGTCACTGACTTGAGAGTAAATAAGAATGTTTGAAAACTGGAAAAGGACTCCCCAGAACTGCACAGGGACAGGGAAGAATAGCATGGGCACCCCTGAGGTTAGCGCCAGCGGATCATCTGGGTGGCTGTGGGGGGTAGGGGCCCCAGAAGGAAAAGAAGACACCAGGTAAGAAACTGTCACACAACGAAGGAAACAAGCCCCCACCCCAGCTCGCGGGGGCCAGGGGAACCCAGGGTAAGGAGAAAACACTGCTCTTCCGCACAGAGAACGGGCCGTCTTGGGGGAGAGGGAGAGAGCCGGGCCACGGCCTTCGCAGCCACGATGTGGGTCCCGCCTCAGCTGCACCGTAGTCTAAGAAATGAAGCCTCAGTAGCAATTCACTATTTCTTCTCAGCCTTTGAGGCTGGCAGGGAGGTAGACGGGTACTGTCCTTTTGGAGGGGAACGCGGGGGTCTTTACCACAGTGTGTGAGTGCCTGCTGTTTGCAATAGAGACTTCTGAAAACAACCTGTTCCAGTGGTCCGTTGACAGGGTGTTCAGGCCGCTGCAGCTCTGTGCAGCCAGTGAAAGCTGGGAGCACAGTGGGTGTGGCGGAAACCTCTGGGGAAGGGGCATTTCCGGGCCTTCTCTGTGCCGCTGGGCTCTGCACCGGTCCTGAGCGGCTGTCCAGCCCGCGACTCAGACCTCAGGGTGGGAGGTTCTGGCTTCTTCAGGACAGAAAGGAAAGTTCCTCCTCTGGGGCATTTATACCAAGGGGACAGAGCCTCAGATGTGCCCAGGGATCTCTGAATGGCCGAGCCGTGGGCTGCGGGTGACGGACACACCCTGGTCAGACGGCCTTGCCCTGAGACCTGGCCTCTGCCTTTGGTTGGCCCAGTGAGGGGGCTTCACAAGGGAACTGGGGGCTCCCTTTCCCTGTGAACCTGGGCGCTTAGTAGGCGGCGTTGGTCCCTGTCCGCCAGTCCTGGACTTGGTGGAGGAGGGGAGGGAGGTGGGCCTGCTCCGTTCCGGTTGGGGTGGAGCGTCCGCCACGCAGGGAGGCTGTCCCTTCCCACCCATCTGCCCCTGGGCCAGGACCCGTGGTGTGAGCAGAAGGGGTGCGTGCCGTGCCGTGTCCCAGCCGCCGGGACTCAGTCCTCCCCTCCTGGGGCCTGGCTGTGGCCGTGGTGAGTGGCCCACGTGGCCACGCGGATGAGACAGAGGGAGCCAGAGCCCAGCCCTGCCTCCTTCCCTGTGTTCCACATCCTCCTGCCCTCTTCCGGGTTCCCCAGTAAATCCCCTCAGGCCTCGGGGACCTGATAGGACACAGCAGGTTTAGCTCCTTGGCCTGTAAGTCACAAGATGTCCTGTTTTCCCACTGAAGCCCCAGATGCTGCAGAAGCGGCCAGCCCCGCCCTTCACAGGGGGGAGGGAGGGTCCTCGGGGCCTGGGGAGCCCCCTGGAGGGAGATCCCTCAGAGACCCTCTCACTATAGCACCAAGGGCCTGTGGCCTCCTCTGATACTCTGGGCTGGGCATGGGGTACCACAGCTGCTTCAGAGACAGCAGCCGGGAGCGGCTCACGGGAACGGGGCTGGCAGGACCCCTTGGGGGGTGGCTGTGCTGCATAGGGCTCCACCCTTTGCCCTGGGAGGCACAGGAAGTTGGGGTGGGATGCTGGCCCACCCAGGTCCTGGCCAGGCCTGGGAGCACGGACATGGGCCTGGGGTGTGTCAAGGCCCAAAGGGGCCGGCATCCTGGGGCTGAGGGGCAGCTGGACCCCAGCTGTGGTGTGCCCAGAGCCCAGGTGACCCGCCCTGAGCATCCCAGTGCAGAGGGGCCTGCGCTGGCCTGGGCCGTCTCAACGCTGTCCCGGGCACCCTTCCGCTCCCTGGTCTGGGCTGCAGCTGCGCTGCGCAACTCGGGGAGTGTCAGCGTCCTGACGCAGCCCTGGGGCGCGGCCAGCTCCTGGGCTCGCCACCCACACAGTGGGCTCTTGTCTCCGCGCTGGGACGGGCGAGCCGGCCACCCCTCCAGCAGCTCTGCAGCCTTCCCGAGGAGGCCGGTGAGTCCCACCCCGCTCACCCCTGCAGTGCCCTCACCCTGCACCCCTGGCCCTCGGGCCAGGACCCTGCTCCTGAGGGCATCTGCCCCCCACCCCTCTTTCTCTAGGGGTGATGGGCAAGTCCGACCCCCAGGGCAGCTCCTCTAAAACAAGGGGTGGGCTGCTTAGCCCCCATAGGCCCTGCCAGCCAGAGGCCCCACATGGGTCCCCCAGTGGGACAATTTCCTGGCCCACGTGGTGGGTGTGACACTGAGGGGTCCCGAGGGCAGGTTCGGAGCACAGGACGGATGAGACTGGGTCGGGGGTGCCCCAGGCTGGGAGGCCCGGCCCCAGTCCCCACGGTCTTTCTGCAGATGGGCCCGTCGGTGACACTCCACCAGGCCGAAGGATCTGTGATCCCCAGTCCTTGCCCTGGCCAGGGCGTGGATGCTCGTGGCGCAGACTGGAGAAGCAGTCTGAGGGGTCAGAGCTGCCTGAGGGCCCCCTACAGAATTCTGTGCAAGGGGCTTTGCAGGTTATGTGGGTGCGAGTTGATGCCCCCGGCAGGCTGAGCCTCTGGCAGGTCCCAAGACATGGTGGCCCAGGGGTGTGCGGAGGAAGGACTGGGCTGGCCTCACAGGACAGCCTTCCGGGAGGCCTGTGGCCATCCCTGCCGACCGTGGAACGAGCCCTACAATCTGCCAGGGGTCCAGGTGCCAGAAGACCAGTTTCTCTTGGAGGTCCCCCTTCTCCAGGCCTCCACCTCCCCTCTGTGACTTGGTTCCCCGAGGAGGGCCCTGCCGGGGAGGGTGTGTGGACGCTAGTTAATGCTGGAACACAGACGCCCTGGTCAAGCCACCCCCTGGGACAGGCTGAGTCGGCCGCACTGGGCAGGGCTGGCCGTGCTCCTCCTGGGCTGAGGGGCGCCCCCGGGACGTTGAGGCCCCATGGAAGCCTGGGGCCTGGCCCTGGCAAGGATGCCCAACCATGCGGCAGCCCCATGCCCTCTGCAGGCCTCGGTGTCCCCTCTGGGCAAAGGGGGGGTGACCAGCTAGTCCCTGCAGCGTCCATCTCTCCTGCTCTGTCCCGGGCTGCGGTGGGCCTGAGTCCCCCCTTCCGCAGGGTGTGCTGACGCTGCTCCCGTGGCCCCAGGCTTTGGGGAACGAGCCAAGTGCACAGAGAATGTGTCGCTTGTGCCCGTTCGGCCCAGAGGGACACGTGGCACCCGCACCTGCTTCCCGCTTGGGCAAGTTGCCCTTTGAGCACAGAGCCGGGGCTGCCAGGAGACAGGAAGCTGCTGTCCGGGCCGAGCTGGCAGCGGGGAGGGCCGCGCGGCTGAGAGCTTGTGGGGCTGGTGGCCCTGGGCTGAGGTGGGTGAGGTGGAGGAGTCTGTCCCGGCCCTCGGGGTCCTGGCAGACACGGGCGCGACCTGCTCTTGGATTCCACGAGTGTTCACCCTTAGCCCGTTCTTCGTGCGTGGGGCCCACCTGCCTGGCGAATGTGCGTGGTGCTGTGTGCGGGAGTTTGGTCCTGGCCAGGCGATGTGGGCACCCGCCACCCCTCCCCGCTTGGCGCTCCTGTCTGGTTCCTGTGCGAGGTTGGCCCAGGCCACCGGCCGTGGGCCCCAGTCGCTCAGAGTCCTGCACGATGGGCGCCACCCGCCTCACCTGTGTGCAGCTCCTCCCGGCCACCCCTGCGCTGGGCTGTGCCTCTCACTCACGGCCCTGGTCTGCCTTTGAGCAAATCAGACCAACAGGCCCCCTGGTGGGTCCAGCCTGTGGCGGACAGACCCCAGGTGTGCCCCCAATACGCCCCCCACCGGGCCCTGCCCTTGGGAGCCTCTCTTGGCAGCAAACTCCCAGGGGCGGGTGGCTCCCAGAGAGGCTTCCCCGGCCATGCTCTGGGCACGGGGTCCAGTTGCTCGTGGAAGTGTTTTTCAGTTGCCCCCCATGTGAGGGCTCCACGCACAGGTGGGGTTGGGGTGAGGACACAGGCGTGGGCGTCCTGCAGGCAGCATCTGACCACAAAGTGCCTGTCCCCTGCAGGAGTCCCGGCCTATGGGCGAGGGGAGGCCGGTGACCAGCCGAGTTCAGGAAGCGGCTGCAGGGCGGGCTGTGGACGGCCGGGGAGGGGCCTTCGTGCATCCTGTCGGTCACTGGAATGTCGTCCACCCCCTACCCCACTCCCCTCAGTGCTCACTCAGCCCTGGTCACTGCCTCCAGGAAGCCTGCTTGGTCTCCCCAGCCTTGGCTTCTCGCCCGTGTGTGTGCCCACCCATGCGAGGGGGCGCAGGTGGTGGTGGGGTCTCATCTCCCTCCCTTCGCGGCTCTCACGAGCACCCAGGGTTCCCTGCACAAAGCTGCTTCTCACGTCAACCCCCTCCTGGGTGGTCCCTCTCTGCTGGAGGGGTCAGGGGTGGGACAGGGGCATGGCCTCTCTGGCCTGAGATCCCTCTCGCGGCTGCTCGCAGCACCACCTCCGCCTCGCTCAGGTGCACGGGGGAGCCATTTCCAGCACCTGCAGTCTGGGCTCTGCCGGGCCTCCCCACCCCCACCCCGCTTGGGCAGCCCGAGAGGCCAGCAGCGTGTCCCCTGTTCCCAAAGACGTCCTCTGCGGCCTCGAGTTCAGGCCCCTCCTCTGCAGGAGACCCCCTGGGGCTCCCCTTCTTGTAGGTCCCTATGTGTGTGTGTGTCCGTACGTGTCCCCGCGTGTGTGTGTCTCTGTGGCTTCGGGGGTGTTGCAGCCCCTCCTTTGGGGACGCCGAGCCCGTCCTTGTCTGAAGCACAGCTCCCCGGTTGTCTACTTGTCCAGCGTCCTGCCGGGTGAACTCTGCGATGACCTTGCGTCCTGGGCACATGGGCTGGCAGGGGCCTGGGTGCTCTCTGGCCAGCCTCCCCTGCACCCAGAGCCAGCCAGGCCTGGCCGGGGGTCAGCTCTTCGAGCCGTGCCGAGAGGAGGACGGGCTGATTCCACTGACACTGGGGGAGCTGTGGCTCGGGTGTGCTGGGGAGCAGCTGCCCCAGATCTGGGGTGAGGGAGTACGAGACAGGGCCGTCCCCGAAGTGGGCACAGTGTGGGGCCCAGGTGGGCGCGTCTGCCCCTGCCGAGCCCTCCCCAGTCCAGACACGTGGGCGTGGGGCTGGGGGCTCCCTGGGCCCCGTCCACTGACCCGAGGCCCTGCTCTGAGCAGCAGAGCATGGGGGCCCCTCGTGCCCCGGCGCGGACCGTGCTCTTCCAGCGGGAGAGGACGGGCCTGACCTACCGTGTGCCCGCGCTGCTCCCGGTGCCCCCCGGGCCCACCCTGCTGGCCTTCGTGGAGCAGCGGCTCAGCCCCAGCGACTCCCACGCCCACCGCCTGGCGCTGAGGAGGGGCACGCTGGCCGGGGGCTCCGTGCGGGTGAGTGGCCGGGCGGGGCGGGGGCTGGCGCTGGGGGACGGTGGGTGCCCATGCAGGGACGGGCAAGCTCAAGCCCCACTCTCCTGAGGTGCCCCTGCGGGACTGGGCCTAGGTCCCGGACGTCCTGGCCAGCGGCCCTTCCTCCTCCGGCAGTGGGGCGCGCTGTGCGTGCTGGGGACGGCGGCCCTGGAGGAGCACCGCTCCATGAACCCCTGCCCCGTGCTGGACGCCGGCACCGGCACCGTCTTCCTCTTCTTCATCGCCGTGCTGGGCCACACGCCTGAGGCCGTGCAGATCGCCACGGGCAGGAACGCGGCCCGTCTCTGCTGTGTGAGCAGCCGTGACGCCGGCCTCACTTGGGGCACCGCCCGCGACCTCACCGAGGAGACCATCGGCGGCGCTGTGCAGGGTAGGCGGGCAGGCGGGGGCCCACAGTTCACACGGAATGGGGGGGCTCTCTGGTCGGCCCAGCCCGCCCTGGACCTCTACCCAAATGTGACCGAGCATCCTCCGACGCCCCAGCCCCAGGCGTGTGGTATCGGTCACCCTCCCAGCCGCCTGGTGGGCAGGAGCAGGCTGCCCCCACCGACCTGAGACTTTCTCGGGCTCTTGCAGAGGGAGGGTTTAGTGCTGAGGCCTCTCTCAGTCCCCAACCCTGACAGCCTCCCCTCCCACTTGCTCTTTCTCTCACCTCCTCCTAACCCCGTCCAGGGCCTCGGCCCGAGACTCCTCCTCCACCCCCACTGCCCAGCCCCAGGAGCTGCCCACCCCCACCCTCCGTGGCACGTGGGAGCTACACCGAGGGACGTGGATGGGACACACAGCTTATCCAGAGACCTTGGCCCGCGGGTCCTCACCCTCCCGCCTGCCCTCTGCTCTCTGTCTGGGCAGCTCTCGCGCCGAGTACTGCTGGTGTCCGTCAACCTGGGTTTGGGGCTGGCCGACCACTCACATGTCCAGGGTTGGCCAAGAACCCAGCCACTCGGGCTCCTGGGCGCCGGCTAACGGCAGTGAGAGGCTTGTCCGGCCTGGGAGGACTCAAGTGGCTGGATGAGCCATGTGTGGAGGGTGGTCAGCTAGAGCTGCCCTCGCCTGAGGCCCAGGCCCACCCTTCCCCCACCGTGTGGGCACTGCCTGTGGCACCCTCCCCCTGTGACTAGAGCCCCCACCTCTGCCTCTGCTCTCCGCAGACTGGGCCACGTTCGCCGTGGGCCCGGGCCACGGCATCCAGCTGCCCTCGGGCCGCTTGCTGGTGCCTGCCTACACCTACCGCGTGGACCGCCGGGAGTGCTTTGGCAAGATCTGCCGGACCAGCCCCCACTCCTTCGCCTTCTACAGCGACGACCACGGCCGCACCTGGCACTGCGGGGGCCTCGTGCCCAACCTGCGCTCCGGCGAGTGCCAGCTGGCTGTGGTGGATGGTGGGCGGGCCGGCAGCTTCCTCTACTGCAACGCCCGCAGCCCCCTGGGCAGCCGTGTGCAGGCGCTCAGCACTGATGAGGGCACCTCTTTCCTGCCCGGGGAGCTCGTGCCCCCCCTGGCCGAGACAGCCTGGGGCTGCCAGGGCAGCATTGTGGGCTTCCCAGCCCCACCCCCCAACAGGCCTCTAGGGGAGGGATGGTCGGTGGGTCCCAGGAGCCCCCCCCGCCCTGCATGTCTCTGTCCTGGAGTCCAGGGACCCCCAGCGGAGGGTGCTGGGGACCCCCGTGGAGGCCACGTGCAGCTCCAGGGGCGTGGCCCTGGGCAGCCTGGCCCTGGGCCTGGGGTCGGTGGGGACAAGGAGACCTGTGCCCTGGCCCTCCCCGCTGCCCCTGCCACCCTGCCCCAGAGCCCCACGTGGCTGCTGTACTCCCACCCTGCTGGGCGCAGGGCTCGACTGCACATGGGCATCCGCTTGAGCCGGTCCCCACTGGATCCCCACAGCTGGACAGAGCCGTGGGTGATCTACGAGGGCCCCAGCGGCTACTCTGACCTGGTGGCCGTTGGGCCCAGCCCCGTGGGGGCCCTGGCCTTCGCCTGTCTGTATGAGAGCGGGGCCAGGACCTCCTATGACGAGATCTCCTTCTGCATGTTCTCCCTGCGCGAGGTCCTGGAGAACGTGCCCGCGGGGCCCCAGCTGCCCCACCTTGGGGACAAGCCTCAGTGCCGGCCCTTCTGACGACCCAACGACCAGCTGGGCCCTGGGCTCCCGGGGCGGGGGCAGGGTTGGAGCAGAGCGCACCGGGTCGTGAGGCCGGGAGGCCGCGGGCCCAAGTGGACAGAGCTCCGTGGCCGGCCTTTCTGCCAGCAGCATGGAGGGCGAGTCTGGGGCGGCCCGGCTGGGTTGCAGACCAGCTCCTGCCAGTGCTGTCAGGCAGGTGGCTGCTCTCGGGAAGGGCTCGTGTCGGGGGACCAGACCCGACAGCCTAGGCTACTTCCTGCCTGCCGCCAGGCTCTCCTTAGCGTGCTCACTGGCAAGGAATAAAGGAGCCGCCTGTGTCCAGGCAGATGCTTCTTTGCTGTTCTTTTCACGCGCAAGGCCTGGGGTGGGCGCTGGCGCCTGGGCAACTCCTCAGAATCCCCGCATCTCCCGCTGCTGCCACCGCGAGTGGCCAGCACAGTGACAGGAGGGGAAGTGGCACCCCTGTCCTCTGCCACCTCCGACAACCGAAGTCAGCCTGGGACTCGTGAGTGGGTGCATCTGCCCAGCGCCCGGAGCCGGAGCGGTCCCTCTCTCCCCGCCGAGGCAGAGCTGGACGCCCGGAGGATCACCTTCCTGGACCAGCGGAGTTCCCGCCACTGCCCAGAGGGCCCCGCTGCGCCGGGCGATCCCTGAGGGAGGCCCCTTCACTGTCCGCTTTTAGCCTTCATTTCTGAGCATGAAAACGGTACGTGTACATCGTAGGATGCTGGAAAAGCAGAAAGGTGGGAACGACTTCCGTGGGTGCCCGGTCACCTCGCTGAGCACACACGCGCTGCTGGGGTCGCTGCTGCTGGCGGCTCCGACGAGGCGGCCCTGGCGCCTCTCCTCATTTCTTCCCAAGCCCCCACCGTGCCGCTTCTCCCCGGCTGTGAATTGTGCATGATGAGCTCCCTTGGGGTGTCTCTGGGGTCCAGTCACCTCCCTGGCTTCCAGGACAGCGGGGCCTTCCCAAGGCTGGGGACCCACTGCTGGTCCCCAGGGCGTCCGCGAGGCCTCGAAGCCACCAGGGTTCCCAGGGGAGTAGGCAGGACCCCCCCACTGCTCCCCTGTCCTCTCAGCACTGCCCTGCTGGGAGGGGTCTCTGGGGTGCGGCGGGGGCAGGCCAAAGCCTGGATGTGGGGCCCCTCAGAGCCCCGAGCGTTCGGGCCACCATCCGGGGACCCCTTCCCAGCTGCAGCCGGCCTCAGCCCCTCAGAGGAGAGGCCGCCTGCCAGGGCCCCGGGCCTGTGTCTTACCTCTCGGGCTGCGTGACCTCGCACCACAGGCAGGCGGCTCATGGACACAGAAATGTGTCTCTCGTGCTGCTGGAGGCTGGAAGGCCAAGTCGAGGCCCGAGACCGTGAGGGCAGATTCCGTTCTGGCTTCCAGACCTGCCTTCGCGATGTACCCTCACCTGGTGGGTGGGCGAGGGAGCTCTGGGCCTCCTTCATGAGTGCCCCGAGCCCGTTCGCGAGGCCCCACCTCCTGACACCATCCCCTCGGGGGTTCAGATGTCAGCGTGGGACTCCGGGGGACAGACATCCAGGTCATGGCAGTCTGCTCTTCTGCTTTCAGATCTACACCAAAGAAACCTCTGAGGTTCCTTGTCATTCACTTCTACACTGGGACGAGTGGTGTCCCCAAATTTGTGTCCTCCCAGGACCTCATGCTATGACCTTATTTGGAAATAGAATCTTTGCAGATGTGACCACGGTGACATGAGGTCTTACCGGAGCAGGGTGGTCCCCGGGTCCCCCAGTGACTATGGCTTGTTAGCAGAGGGTCCGGACTCAGCACTGGGGAGAAGGCCGCGGGAGGACAAGGCAGAGGCAGGAAGCGTCCTCCCTGGAGCCTCCTGAGATAGCACGTCCTTGTCACTCCCTGACTGTGGCCTCCAGAGCGGGGAGAGAATTCACTTCTGCCATTTCAGCCCCAGTCTGTGGTGGTGTCCCTGCGGCCCTGGGGCCCTGGAGCGCTCGTTCACCTTCCTCTGTTCAGGTCTCAGAAAAATGAAAAACTTGTTTTGACTAGTCGAACCAGATTCTCACCCCATCCCATTCTGCCTCCTTTTTTTTTTTTTTTTTTGAGATAGTCTCACTCTGTTGCCCGGGCTGTAGTGCCATGGCGTCAGCCTAGCTCACAGCAACCTCACACTCCTGGGCTCAAGTGATCCTCCTGCCTCCCCCTCCCGAATAGCTGGGACTACAGGTGCCACCACCATGCCCGGCTAATTTTTCCTACTTTTTGTAGAGACTGGTCTTCCTCTTGCTCAGGCTGGTCTAAACTCCTGACCTTGAGCGATCCTCCTGCCTCGGCCTCCCACAGTGCTGGGATTACAGGCGTGAGCCACCACGCCCGGCCCCGTTCTGCCTCCTCGAGGTAACAGTATTCTGCATCTCTTCCAAAACTCACACAAATAAATTATAAATGTGAGTATACGTGTCGAATACTTCCCTTTTTCTCAAAGTAAGATTGCTGTGACTACTGCGCAGCTGGCCCTATCGTGTCACACCATGTCGTGGTGCCGTGACCACCCTGTCCCCTCTGGAGGAGGCTGAATCCCAGGCCACCTCCTGATGGCTCGTGGCTGATCCGATGCACCTGGCTCTTCCGGCTTCCTTCAGGGGCTGTTCCCAACGTGTCCCCAGCCGGCAAACCCCATCACAGCCTGTTTCCCAACAACTCCAACATCTCTCAGGACTTGCAGTCCTAACTCTTTCCTCCTCCTCATCTTGCTCTGTTGCCCAGGCTGGAGTGCAGTGGCAGAACTCCTCGGTCGCCATCCTCCCACCTCAGCCTCCCGAGTAACTGCGACTATAGGCGCCACCACTGTGCCCGGCTAATTTTTCAATGTTTTCTAGAGATGGGGTTGCTCAGACTGGTCTCGAACTCCTGGCCTTAAGTGATCCTCCTGCTTCAGCCTCCCAAGATACTAGGATTATGGGTGTGAGCCACTGTGCCCGGCCCTAACTCATTTCTTCTTAATAACTGCACAGTAACTGCTGGTGGGAATATAAAATGGTGCAGCCGCTGTGGACGACAGTCTGGCAGTTCCTCAGGAAGTCGAAGATGGAGTTATCATGTGACCCAGCAATCCCACTCTGGGTCTACACCCCAAAGAACTAAAGCAGGGTCCCAAAGACATCCTCATGCATGACGTTCATGGCGGCATCATCACGACAGCCAAGACGTGGAGGCAGGCCAGGTGTCCACCAGGAGACAGCGGACAAACACAGGTGGTCTCTTCACATGGGAGTGTTGTTCAGTCTTAGGCAGGAAGGACGTTCTGACACGCAACGTGGACGCACCGTGACGGCAGTGTGCTGAGGACGCAGGCCAGTGACAGAGGGAGCAATGCCGTGTGACTCCACTTAGATAAGGCACCTCGAGCGGTCACGTTCGTGGACAGAAGGTGGAATGGTGGTTGCTGGGCTGGGGAGGGTGGGGTCAGTGTTTACTGGGTGCGGAGTTTCGGGTTTTCAGGACGAGCAGAGTTACGGAGACGGATAGTGGTGATGGTTTCACAACATCGAGGATCAACTTAATATCACTGAACTGCACACTTGAAAATGGTTAAGACAGTAAATTTTATGTCGTTTATTTTACCACAATGAAAACATTAGGGAAAGCTGCGTGACACTTGCTACGGTGTAGATGTACCGTGATTCGTTCAGAGTGTCCTCGCTGAGGGGTGCAAAATGGTACTAAACACGCTTTATCACGCGGTTCGGCAGTCTTGTTGGTATTTATCCAAAGGAGTTGAGCGTTTACGTCCACACAGAAACCTGCGCGTGGTGTTGGTAGCAGCTTTACTCGTAACTGCCATGATGTGGGAGCAACTGAGACGTCCTGCGGGAGGTGGGCGGTGAGCAAGCCGCGGTGCGCGCAGACTGTGGAACGCCACTCGGTGCTGAAGAGGAAGGCCAGCGGGCCTGGAAGCACAGGGAAGAAACGGAAATGCCTGCTGCCGCGTGAAGCGTCAGTCTGGAGAGGCCGCGTACCATCTGGCTCCAAGTACGGGAGGTCCTGGAAAAGGCAGAAACGTGGAGACCGTGAAAGATGGTGGCTGCCGGGGCTGGGGGAGGGAGGGAGGAACGGGTGGACCACAGAGGGCTTTCGGGAGTGGCGCTGCTCTGTGTGGCACACAGCGGAGGGTGTGTGTGACCGTACACGTGTCAAACCCACAGATCCTACAGCGCCGGGGCCCTCCTGTAAGCCGCGGGCTCTGGGTGCCAACGATGTGTCAGCGTGGGTTTATCGACGGCAGCAAACGCACCACAGGAACCGAGATGTTAAGAGCAGGGGAAGCCGTGTGTGTGGGGGTGTGGGGGGGTGTCTGGGAATGCTCTACTTTCTGCTTAATTTTTCTGTAAACTCCAAACTGCTTTACAAATAAAGTTTATTATTTAAAAGTATAGCTATTATAAATTATTAAAATTTAATATATTAAAAAAGCATTTTCTTTCTAAAAGTAGGACAAGGTTATACAGTATTTCTATCATCTCGAGGCTGTCCATGTGTTCAGTCTCACGGCCCCCCGGCCGAAGGAGCCCCGCCCCACAGCGTTGGCTGCCCCTCGAGCTCGGGGTCCCTCTCGCTGGTCGCGCAGCTCGCCTGGGCCTGGAGGTGCTGCGACGCGGTTGATTCAGTGTCGACTCGGCGAGGCACCGTGCCCACACGTCTGGTCAGACGCAGTCTCATGTTGCCGTGGAGGTATTTTAAAGATGACATTAACATTTGAGTCGGGAGACTTTGGGTACAGCCGAGGACCCTCCGCAGCGTGGGTGGGTCTCGTCCAGTCCACTGAGGGTCCTGGAGGGAGGCAGCGGCCTGCAGACCGTCTCTGGGCCTGGCTGCAGCTTCCGTTCTTCCTGCGTCTCCGTCTGCTGCCCTCGGCAACCACGGGAGCCAACTCCTCAAAACAATTGTCTCTCTCTCTCATATTCCCACTCTCTCTCCAGACCACATGGGTTCTTTTTCTGGAGGGCCCTAACTAATACAGGTACGGCTCCCTGGGCCTCAGTTTCCCTTTCCACACATCAGTGAGGGGGGAGGCTGACACAGGGGCCCTCCCTCCCCCGCACGCAGCCCGGGGGCAGCCCCAGGTCGGGAGGTGGCCAAGGCCCCTGCTCCCACCCGTCTGCGGTTCAGGGGCTGATCTCCCAGCCCCGAAACTGAAACTCTTTTCACCTCGCAAAACTGAGACTGTCCCCACGGGACACTAACCCCCGCCCCCTGCCTGGGCCTGGCACCCACCAGTCTGCCTGCGTCCCTGTGCATTCGACTACTCTGGGGACCTCGTGTAAGCGGAATCGCATGTTATTTGTCCTTTTGTGACCGGCTTGTTTCCCCGGCACACTGTCCCCAAGGTTCGTCCACGCTGTGGCAGGTGCTGGCGTTTCCTTCCTTTCCACGGCTGAAGGATGTTCCATTGTACGGAGCCGCCACTTTCTGCTTATCCAGACACCTGGGCTGCTTCCCCCTCGTGGCTGTTGTGAATGGTGCTGCTGTGAACATGGTGTGCAAACCTCAGTGCTTTCCACTGCCGAATAATATTACGTTATGTAACAATTTATTTTGGGTCCCATGACCGTGTGGTTGTGCTGTTCCTGGCATTGACAGCCCTGGCCAGTTGCCCCTGGCAGCGCAACCCCGGGCATCACCCTGGGGCTGCACAAACGCAGGTGGCCCTGGTGGCGGGAGGGGCAGCCTCACCAGGATATAGGAGAGAAAACACCATGACGCCCAAGAAGGGGGCGACGGTGCAACAGTTGAGGGCCCGTGGTGCGGCGGACGCCCGTGTGGCCACACCAGCCTGATCACCCTCCCGAGGACCCTCCACATCCTGAACTCTCCAAAAACTCAGGCGCCTCACCCAGACATAAAGTGGCGTCCGTCCACCCTGGACCACCCACCCGCTGGGGCTGAGGCCACCAGGACCCACACGCTGGCCCTGCTCAGTGCCCCGCCAGCCTCTGGAGAGCCTTGCAGCTGCACCCAGGTCACCAGCTCTCTCCGCCTCTGCCGCCGAGGGTGGCCGGCCAAGCCCACATCCCTGGCCAAGCCCCACCGGTCCAGCACGTCCCTCTGCAGAGCCGGGACGCTGCCCTTGCTGCCCTGCGGGACCTGGGCCCAAAGCAGGCACATCCAGGTCCCGCCCGCAGAGGAAGACGCGGTGGGCTGGGCTCGGGAGTGGGGAGGAGAGACAGGAGGCAGCTCGGCCAAGGGGCCCTGAGGGCAGTGGGGCAGAGCTGCCCGCAGGATTCCAGGCGAGACTGGGGGCCCGGCGGGGGCAGCCCCAGGCCGGGCCACACCCAGGCCCTCCTGAAGCGGCAGCCTCTGCCTGGCAGGCAGGGATGACCTGCTGAAGGAGCGTGGGTGGGGTGGGCGCCGCCCGCCCGGGCCGGTGACACAGCGACTGGGGCAGAGCCGGACGGAAAAAGTGAGTGCGAGGCGGCGCAGGGGCCGCTTACGGGAAGGCGGGATGCAAAGTGCTGACTGTGTCCTGCTCTCTCGGGTTCTTATCTGAGCCCAGCTGCACCAGCCCCCAGCGCCCTGCCCCTGGGCAGCCAGCGCCGCTGCTCAAGGTCAGCGACCGCTTCCTCCCCTCCCCACGAGCTTTTCTTTTGCTTTTTTCTTTTGAGAATCAGTTTGAACTGTTTTTTTAAATGTGCTCAAAATGTGTTAATCTATTTGATTTTTAATTTTAATTTTGGTGTATTTTTATGCTCAAATTGCTTGTCGTTTTGACACCACCCTACCTTCCTTGCCTTTGGGGACAGGGAGCTGTCCTGTCCCTCCCGAGGGGCCAGCTCCATCCCCCGATGGCGCCCGTCCTCCCCAGGTGGCAGGTCCACAGCTCTGCCAGTCTCCTAGGCGAGGATCTAATTTGTAGCTTTGTTGTTATGAGTAAAATCAAACATCTTTTCACTGTTTAAGAAATACATATGCACGCACATATACACATGTGTATTGTCTAAGCCGTGTGTGCACACACGTGTACACACGTGTAGACACGCATGCAAGCGCATGCACACATCTCTTGTGAACTGTCCGGTTAGGTCTCCTGCTCACTTCCTGCCGCAGTTTTGACCGGACTTTTCCAGGTTTCCCAGTCTCCACGTGACCCGGATACCGGCTCGCCCGTGAGGGTGCGAGCGTCCCCACAGGGTGCCGAGGGGGGCTTTTCTGCCGTGCTGCATTTCTTGTTTTCTGGTTTAGAGTCCGACCGGTCGATCGGTGCGTTTGGGCTCTTCCATGGGTGATTCTGACACGGAGTCGAAGGCTGGAGCTGCTTCTGCACCGGCAGGGGCGGCGCACGAGTTCCTGCGCTGCTCGCGGGGTCTCTCTGCTGCGCTGGATCCGTGAGCGTGCGCAGCACGGGTGCATCAGACCTTCGCTGTCCGGCGCCGTCTGTGAGACTCTCTCTCCCTGGTCTGGGTCCCGGGCGGGCCTGCCCTGCCTTTCTGTGGGCCATCCCACCCTGCGGCTCCATCTCGAGGGGCTGGTCGTCTTTCACTTTCTTTTCAGGGTTTCCTTGGCCGTTGCTTGTTTGCTTTTCCATATGAGTGTCACAGTTTCAGAAATGTGGGTTTTTACTGGGATGATGTTAAATTTATAAATTCAGTAGGAAGAACTGACATGTCTGTGAAGTCGAGTCCTTGTAGCTGTTAAAAGAAAAAAACCCAAACTCTGCAAAATAATTTAAAGAGGTTTATTCTGAGCCAAATATGTGTGACCCAAGAGCCAGGCCCACGAAGTCTCGAGCAAGTGGTCCCACCGCAGTTGGGCTGCAGTTTGGATGTGTACATTTTAGGGAGACAGGAATTGTAGGTAAAATCATCCAATACATGGAAGGTGTACATTGGTTTGGTCCCAAAAGGCGGGACATCTCCAAGCCAGGGCTTACCAGTTATAGGTGCGTTCAAAGACTCTTCGATTTGGAATTGGTTAAAGAAATAAAGCTTTGTCTAAAGGCTTGCAATGTTTTCAGTTAGGACAAGGAAGTCTGTTGACCAGAGACAAGCACAGGATTCAGACTCGAGGGGTCTGTTGAGCAGGTGGGTGGTCTGCAGGAGTTTGGCCTTTGCTCTCCGTGGCCATCGGTGCTCTCAGAAGCTCAGTATCTTACTGTCTGGGGCACGTCTGCCCTCTCTCCCCTCGTGGCCAGGAACTCAGCTTCGCGGATTTTCTGGGCTCCCCTTGGCCAAGAAGGGGGCTGTCCAGTATGCAGGGGGTTAGGATTTTATTTTGGGTCACATAACCAAGAGCCAGAGTTCTCTTCTCCAGCAGGTTGCACGTTTATCGTTAAGTTTTATCTTATCTCTCGCTGTTGGAGGTGGAACATTTCCTGCCACTGTATCTTCTCACTGGTGATTATCTGAATATATGGAAGGCATTTTCCTCTGGGTGTTAATTTTATGTCTGCTGCTCTACCACATTCTCCTACTGCCTGTAGTAGTTTTTCCATGAGGCCCTTCAGGTTTTCGTCATCTGAAGAGTCCCTGGGTGGCTGTGCCTCACCCGATCTCGTCTGGAGTCTCCAGAACCAGGCTCCCTCCTTGCCTTGTCTGGGACGTGGACACAGTGACTCCACCTCTCGCCTCACTCAGGACGGGGCCCCAGGGTGGCAGGCACAGGGTGAGTTCTAGGGACTGGGGGTAGGGAGGGACGGGGCGGCTGGCTGGGCTGTCAGTGGCTGAGGACCGCAGCACAGTGATGGGGCTTGCAGCAGGTGTGCCCCTCCCTGGGCTGAGTCTCCCCTGCCCCGTGCACTGGGGGAGGGACCCCACCAATGCTGTGTGTTAGCCTGGTGCAGCCCACCCACCCTGCTGTGAGGGCCTTCCCCGGTGGGACTCCCAGGGAGCGGGGATGTGGGGGCCGGAGCAACGCAGACACAGGCACAACTGCTCAGGGGCTGCCCTGGGCCAGCCAAGGTGGCCTGGGGGCAGAGGGCCGTGGGACCCTGGAAAGGGGAGCATGGTGCCCACCATCACGTGAAGTTGGAGGGATTCACACGTGGGGGGCCATGCGCCTGAGTGTGGACCAGGTGAGGAGGGCCGGGAGGGCCTGGTGCTTCTGGGGTAGTGAGCGGGGGGCCTGGTTTGGGCCAGGCTCCAGATGCCAGCCACTGTCCTTGTCCTCAGCCCCAGCCTGGCTGAGCCAGCCGCGCAGAGGCCTCTGCCCCCCACCCACAATGGAACTACTCAGGCAGGACAGAACTCAGAGCTTTCCTCATGTTTAATTAAAATGTAATAGAACCAAAGGAAGAGGGTCCACCACCCAGGTGCCTGCTGCCAACCTGGACCCTGGCCATCCTGCCACATGTCAAGGGGTGGCCAGGCCTCACTGTGGGGTGCCCGGCTGGATGGGGGACGCCTACACCACCTCACCCACGCCCTGCAAGAACCCAGCCAAGGCCCCTCTAAATAGCACTGTGAGTGGGCAGCAAAGAGAACCTGACTCTCCAGTTTGGACACATGAGGGGATCCCTGGATGCCTGCACCTCCTCCCCTCACCCCTCCAGGAGGGGCCAGAGCCAGCCGCGCCCCTCCCCCTGCCCATGGGACCCCCCTGAGCAGCCGGAGGGTGGGTGGGGAAGGCGGAGTGGGCTCCAAGGGGGGCTGCCGAGGAGGAGGAGCTCACTACGCAGCCGGGACTCTTCTGGCCTTCCCGGAAACTCCTCCAGGCCTGGGGGAGTGTGGCCCCTGGAGAATCTCCTGCCCCGCGCACTTCCTGCCCTGCACCCCTTGAGGGACGGCTTCGGGCCCTGCGTCCAGCGTGTCCCTGGACCTCCTGGTTATGGGGTGCCTCACGGGGCCACTCCGAGGCAGTCTCTGAATAGGCCCCACCTCCAGGCTCCTGGGGGCCACGGCGACTCCCCCCCAGCCCTGCACAGCAGCAGCAGCAGTGGTTCAAGAGAGCCGGGCTCGGGCCAGCTCTGTCCCAGCAAAGCCTGAAGTGGTGTCCCACTCAGGCCCTCACTGTAAGGGACAGCGACCCCGCCGCCCAGACTCTGGGTGGCATTAAGTCGGAGTCCTGTGGTGGGGCTGGCACAGGTACGGGGCAGTCTCCCGGTCGCTCAGCCCCTGGGCGCTGTGTGCCCAGCACATCCTGGGCTCACAGTGGGAGGTCTGCAGGATGCTGGCGGCCAAGGAACCCAGTCAGAGGGGCCAAGAGCAGTGTCCGTCCTCAGGCCTCAGAGGCCGGGGACCCCGAGGGCTGTCGGCAGAGACCCTGCGGCCTGGGGACGAGACACCCAGCCCATTGGAGAAGACGATGGTGGCATATTCCGTCTGCTCAGGAACGCAGGGGGCAGGGGGCTCTGGGGTCTTCTCTCGACACTGGAAGTCTAGCTCCCCATAGTCCACAGTGAACGCCGGCACGGCTGAGGGGTCCTCCTTCTTCAGGGCTCCTTCCTTCAGAGAGGAAGGGGGAAGTCAGTCCCCCATGCCTGCCCGGGGAAGGGGCCCGGAGCACCTGCCGGGCTGAGCCACCACCCTGGATGCCCATCACCGAGCCTGGGACCGCTCGCTTAGAGCAGGTGTGCCCAGGCACTGTGCCTAGGCCAGGGCTGTCCCCCCACTGCCCCTCCGTGTGACCGGGGCAAGCTGCAGCTCCTCTCTGCCTCAGTTTCCTCCTCCGAAATGTGCCTGGCATTCTTGCAGATTTAGATTCCAAAACGTGCCTTTTCTGGCTGCCCTCTCTCCAGCCACACACGGCCTTGCAGGCGTGCCCCCGCCATCGGCCACGTGCTCGGAGACCACAGGCAGGCCAGGTACCAGGACTCGGCTTTGGGGATTTGGGTCATACTGCCGGGGAACCTGGGGGGCAGGGTCCTGGCTAGAAGTTCAAGTTTAAGGGTTCCCAGGCACCTGGGCCCCCCCAGGAAGGTGGAGGGGGCGGGTCTCACGGGACGGGGCCGAGGCTCACCGGGGGTCGGTCGGCACGTCGGGCTCCTCCGGCCGCTGCAGAGAAACACACTGGAGTCAGGGCAGACGCCGAGCAGTCCTTCCCAGGGCAGTGGTCTTAGCGGGGCCCTGGCCCCAAGGGGCTGCGTCAGCCTGTCCAGGGGGTCTTCCGTCCCTGACGGGAGGCTGTCTGGGCCCAAGAGGGCACCACACCTTCTGACCCAGCTCACCCCCACCAATGATGAGGGGCCCCCGTTTGGTCCGTGAATTGCTGAGCCAGGCGCCCACTGCAGGGGACAGACCCCTCCCAGGTGAGGCCGCACAGAATGCTGCACGTCTCCACCTGCGCAGCGCAGAGGGGCACGTGTCTGGAAGGCGTGTGGGGGAGGACACAGAGATGGCTGAGGACATGGGCTCTGGGGCCCAGCCACACACCCCACCGCTGGAAGACAGGAGGCCCAGGCTCCAGATCCGTGGCAGAGCAGGTAGAGGTCAGCTCTATCCGCCTCCTGCGGTCAGGGTGTGGGGTGTCCTCGGCCCTCGTGGGGGTCAGGGTGTGGGGTGTCCTCGGCCCTCGTGGGGGTCAGGGTGTGGGGTGTCCTCAGCCCTCGTGGGGGTCAGGGTGTGGGGTGTCCTCGGCCCTCGTGGGGGTCAGGCTGTGGGGTGTCCTCAGCCCTCGTGGGGGTCAGGGTGTGGGGTGTCCTTAGCCTTCATAGGGGTCACGTGGTAGGGGTGTCTCTCACCACCCCTCTATCCTGGGCTCACCCCCATCCGTCCTGTTTACCTCACACCTCTAAGGTTGGGGCCCGAGGTTTGCCTCTCCCCAGGGGTGCGGAGGCTCCTGCCTCCTCCAGGCCTCAGAGCCTGCTGAGAGCAGGTGGGGAGGGGGCAGGCTGGGGCTTGCATGACCCCAGGGACGCTGGGAGAACCCAGCCAAGCTCCTCCCCGGGCAGGGTCCTCACTGTGGGGAGGGGCCCAGGGAGGACAGGGCCTGGGCTGGGCAGGGCTGTGGCAGACATTACCTTGAGTGGCCCTGGGGCAGATGGCAGTCAGGACCCAGGCCAGTAGCAGCAGCACCAGGACACCCACCAGGACGCTAGTGACACTGACCACTAGGCTTTGCAACTGGCCCCCTGGCTTGGGCGGGGGGCTGGGGTGTGGTGTGGGAGATTCCACAACTCTCTCTGGAAGGGCACAAAGGACAAAGGTTAGTGGCAGGGTCCTCTGGGGCTGGGTCCTCGGGGGCAGGGTCCTGGGGGGCGGCCTCCACGTGCTCCCCTTCTCCTAGGGCTACCTGCCCTGCCCTCTCCATGACCTGAGGGCCTTGCAGGACCCCAGCTGTGCAGTGACCAGCTGTTACCTGGCCGGCTCCTCAGAAGAGCGCCCATGTGGACGCTCCCACCTGGCATACCTCCCCAGGTCAGGGGTCAGTCACTATGGCCCTGAGTGACCGACAGAGCCCCTGCCCCCTCTACCCCTGCGGGCTCCTGTTCCTGCGCAGGAGGGGCTGCCCACCCCCTGTCTCGGGGGCTGCACCTGTCACCGTGAGCTCTGCGCGGGGGCTCTCTTTGATCTGTGTCTTGGGGGTCAGGAAGATGGCGCCACAGAGGTAGATGCCACTGTCATTGCGCCGGGCGGCCACAACGCTCATCTGGAAGTCGCGCCCGTTGGGCAGCTGTGTGACGTGGAAGCGGGGGTCCTGGCCGGGCTGACTACGGTCCTTGGGGAAGGCGGCCAGCTTGTCGGTCTGGTTGCTGGGGCTCATGCGGTACCAGTTCAGCACGAAGCTTTCCGACGTGCTGGCGAAGCTGCAGGTGAAGGTGGCGTTGGCCCCCTCGGGCACTGTGAGCCGGGCGGGGGAGAAGCTGAGGGGCCTGTCGGGTGCGTCTGAGGGGTGGAGAGGGAGCAGTGGCCAGCATGAGGGAGGGGCTGGGCAGCCAGTGAGACCCCCCCACCCCCCGCTGCCCTCAGCCCGGTAGCATCCTGGGCAGATCCTCCGCCAGGGTCCCCGGGGCTGGGCGCTCACCTTCGCCTTCATCGAGACCTGAGGCTGGGGGCTTCTCCCCAAACCCTGTTTTCCCCCAAGAGCCTTCCCCCCTCCCCTCTAGTCTCCAGGCCCCCAGAGAGGGCTGTGCAGGGCTGCCACACAGGCCTAACCCCGCACGTCCCAGCTCTGCCCACCTGGTCTCTGACCCTTAAGTGCCCTGCCCTGGTCCCATCTGCACTGCTTCGGCGGAGGGATGCTGGGTTGGGCGGGCTGGGGTCTCCCCAGCCCTGGAGGCAGTGGGTCCTCGTGGCAGGAGCAGGGTCCAGCCTCTGCCCCGCTTTCAGGACAAGCTCAGAGCTGGGACCCTGGGGACCGGAGTCCTCAGCAGGGCCATCGCCGCTCCTGTGACAGCAGTGGGGCCTCACGATCCCCAGACACCCTGCACAGGGATGTGGTGGCTGCTCTCCCGCCGAGGACGCTGCCTCATGGACGCTGTCACGCGTGCTCACACACATGCACACCACACCACCCACACGTGCTCACGCCCTTTCACGCCCACCCGCACATACTCACATGTGCTCGCTGGAGCACGGGAGAAGAGGAGCCCCCATCTCGGCCCATGTGACCAGCAGTGGCGTGGGGGTCCCAGGAGGGACAAAGGGCCCACACATGCCGGGCTTCACCCCTTGGGAAGGCTGCACTTGGCTCTACCGTGGTCCCTGATTTACACGTGGGGAAACCGAGGTGCAGAGAGGAAGTGCAGGCTGAAGCTGCTGCAGACCCAACCCCGGGTGTGTGCTGGTGCCGGAGTGAGGGGCAGAGCAGAGCAGAAGCCCACCTTGCCCCCGTGGCCCCTGCCTGCACCCCAGCCGTGTGGGAAAGTGGCCTCCTTCCGGGGGAGGCACCGACTAAGACCAAGACCTGAGCCATCTCCCCGCAGCACAGCGAGGTGACCTTCCTGCCCACCCAACGTCCTGTCCCCCACTGGTTCCCCAGTGCTGGCCCAGCCCTGCGATGTCAGTCCTGGGGTGTGCTCTCACAGCTCCATTCCCGTGACGCCTGCTGGGTTTGGCCCCCAGCACATGGTGACAGGAAGGAGGCTGTGGCTGCCACAGCTACGGCTACTACAGGTTCTCCTACAGGTTCTTCTACTGCTTCTGGGGCAGACGGCCTCTGGGCAGTGTGGGGACCACCCACGGAGCAGTCGGGGCTCCGAGGAGGAAGCGGGCAGCCAGCCCCAGTGCCCCTGTGGCCAGGCCAGCTCAGGTCCTGCTGTGTGGGGCCAGGCACGAGAGGAGAGTGAGCCACGCCAGGGTACGTGTGGCCAGGACCGACTCATGCCCGTCCCCACCGGGCACCTCGCGTGGGCGAATGAGGTGTCTGAAGTGACCCCTCTTGCTTAGGAAGGAAATCAGAGATGTCTGGAAAGCGCAGGATGACTGTGAGAGGTGAGACCAGGGAGGATCTGGTTGTGGGTGGTTATGGGCGAGGACCCTGAGCTCCCCCACGCCCCCCAGCCTGTGGGCCCCCGCCCAGTCTTGGTGGCAGACAGGGCCGGCACAGGCTTCCTGCGGAGCCGTCTAGTGCCCGCTGGACACGAGGTGGCGTGGCCGGAGTCGGGGCCCCTGTGGAGGGGCCGTGAGGCCGGACCCAGGCGGCTGTGCAGGGTGGGTGGTGGTCCACGTAGCTGTGTGGCTCTGCGTGCCTGTCGCACCCTCCAGGAGGGACGGGGTGTTGGGGAGGCCAAGGTGGCCTGGGAGGGGCCAGGCCTGGGCTGGGGGTGGCCGGTGCAGGTGGGGTCCTCCCCTGTCAGCAAGGCCCACTGCTCCGTGAAGCCGGGGCTGCTCTCTGACCCCGCTCAGGGGCGACGCGAACACCGTGGGGCCTTGGCAAGCCCTTTCTTCATTCTGACATTGCGTGTCTGAGCCACACGCCACTGCACGTCCCAGCACCCTGTGGGCCAGACCCCACGCAACCGCACGTCCCCCTGGGAACCTCCTGCAGCCACACTAATACGCATCTTTATACATTTATTCAAGGAACATGAACCTCTTCCAAGAAAAGCGTTAAGTAAATAATAGTACCAGTTGGGCTCAGATTTGGCAAAACCGCGCTGTGGCGTTGGAACACCAGACCCGAGGGCGCTGCAGCGCCAGCGTGGCCGTGGCCCCGCCCTGCTCTGGGCCTGACACGACCCGGCCTCTGGGCTGTCCTGGCAGGCCCCGCGGGACGTCTGCCGACAGACCCTGGCCGTCCTTTCCCTGCCATCCCTCGGTCCGGCCCTCGTTTGTCCCACACCTGGACGTGTGACAGTTGGGAGTCACTCGCCTGCTCGCTTATGAAATCTGAGCTGGTGCGGGGGGACCCCCTGGCCTGCCTGGTCCTGCCCCGGCCCCTGTGGTTCCTGAGTCCCTCCCGGTGGCCCTTGGCCCCCTGGCTGCTCCCTGGACACCTCCAAAGCACTCTCCTGCCTCCACCTGCACACCTGTCCCCCAGTGTCTTCTTGGTGCGCCCAGAGGTGGCAGGGACTCTCTCAGAGGCCACCCTCGGCAGGCCAAGGGGGTTCCCCACAGACACGTGGTGGGGCAGACACTGGCCTCTTGCTGCTCCACAGCCGGCTTTGACCAGGGAGTGCCCCTCCCGAGCCACAGTGCAGCCGGACCACCGGGAGGACGCCCAGCCAGTACTCGGTGACCCAGGAGGTCACAGGAGGATGGGCTCCCAGGGTCAGGGTCCCAAGGAATTGTTGGGAATGGTCTGGAGGGCACAGGGCTGGAGACCTCATTGTGACGAGCTCAGGATCGGGTGGCCTCAGCACAGAACAAGGGACGTGCCCGGCTCTCTGTGTGTCTGAGTTTCTGGGAACACGGGGCACGGGGTGGGGGCGGCCCTCGCGGCAGCAGACACCTCGGGCAGCACTTGTGGGTCCCCATCGCTCACGCCGGGGCGGCTGCAGGGATGGACATAGCCAGCGCGTCCCCCTACGTGTGTCCGTACCAGCGCACTAGGACGGGGGCGGGATGAGCGGCATCCACGTGCTCAGAGAGGGCAAGGCGGGCCAGAGCCACAGTGCCGCTGGGAGCCCAGCTTGGCGGGGAGGCGCAGCGGACTGGGATGTTGCTCTGTCCGCACACCGCGAGTGTCTAGGCAACTGCAAAGTGCTTGTCTGTGGAATGAAAAATTGAAATGTCCGTTTACTTGCAGCAGTGGGTACGGGGACCGCCTTTTCCTTGCTGTGTGAGTTCCAGGGAGGCCCTTTCTGCTGGGCTCCCGGCCTCCCCAGCCCCCACCGGCTGGCAGGTGGGGCGAGGGCCAGGACTTTCCGGGAGCTCACGTGCCCTGCTCCCCACCCCAGCCTGTCCCTGCAACCCCTGCTCCCGGAGGCCCAGCGTGGGAAGGCTGAGGGAGACCGTTTGGCACCTGCCTGGCCCACCCGGGAGCTCACACCCAAGGCCCACCTCCTCCAGGGAGCCTTCCTGGCCACCTTAGCTGTTAGAGTCCCGCCAAGAAGGTAAATATTTTGCAATGACCTCTGGCTGATGCAGGGTGAAGTCATATCTACAGGGTTTTGTGGGGTTTCACAGTCTCCCTCAAGCTTCTCACTGGGATCCATATAGGAGTGAGACAGGACCATGCCCCGCATAGGGCCAGGAGGGAGCGTGTAAGCGTGGCCAGCCTTTGAGGTGAGTTTAGAAGTGGGGGCGCTGGCTCCGCAGAGGGAGCTGCTGTCGGCTGGGAGGCTGCCTCACGGACTGCACATTCCACAGCACCTCCTAACACCCCATTTCGGCCAGACCCATCTTGGGGTGCAAAAGCCTCGCTCGGCAGACTGTCGGGCCATTACTTACCACAGAGGGAAGGGCACCATCATGGGGTCCCCCGACAGGCACCCCAAGAAGGACTGACACCCCATCTGTGGTGTTCCTGGCCAAGATGCAAGCCTGACCCCCCTCGGGCAAATACCGGACACATCCCTAGACTGTTCCGGAACACAGGAGTGCCGCGACAGAGGAGGCAGGGCCCGGTCTAGACTGGAATAACAAGCAGACTCACAGCCCCGACGGAAGCAGGCCGTCCGGGCCAGCTAGACGGGGGCGGGAGCCTGTCTGGCAACAGTCCTGGGTTCACCCGCTGTTGGAGGGGACGAGTGCTGTGAGCAGGTATCTGTCCCTAGAAGACCTGGCTGGAGTGTGAGGGGCGAAGTGTCTTCTAGTGTCTGCAGCTAACGCTCCAGTGGGTCAAAGAATGGCAGCTGCGTGCGAGGAGATGGGACGTTCTGTGGGTGCGTGGGGAGGCCCTCAGCCTGGGGGCTCGGAATGCGACCTCGCTGGGAACAGGGTCCTTGCGGATGGAGCAGGTGGGCCCTGATCCAATGTGACCGGTGTCCTGTAGAAAGGGGATGTTTGCACAGAGTCGCATGTGTGAAGATGAAGGCGAGAGTGGGGTGACGCTTCCACAAGACCACGAACACCAAAGGCCCACAGCAAACCCAGCAGCCGGGGAGAGGCCTGGGACGGATTGGCCCTCAGAGCCCCGGAAGGAACAGACCCTGCCGACACCGTGGTCGCGGACGTCCCGTCCAGACCGGGGTCTGACACATTTCTGTGGCACTTTGTTACGGCAGCTCCTGCCCACTGACACTGAAAGGAAACCCGCCGATACTATCAAGCAGGGATTCTGGGTGAAGGATGCTCACTGTTGTGTCTGTTAACTTTTCCCTATAATATTTTTCAAAACAGTAGGTTGAAAACGATAAAAAGCCTGACTTTAACACACGTGTCCTGGGCCGTGCTGGGGAGCGTCCACAGATGGTCTGGTTTGGCTCGGAAGGCCCTGCCAGGCAGGCACTGTTCTCCCCGGGGCCGGCGAGGAGACAGCACAGAGGTGGCGTGGCCACAGGGTACCACGCTCACCGACGCAGCGCAACCTGAACTCAAGGCGGCTTGTGCTCTCGTTCACTCTCACGCACGAGGACGGGGCTGGCAAACTATCGGGTGTGGGACAGTCCCCAAATCACAAGTGAAAGGCGCACTCGAAGCGGCCATTGCCCGTGGGAAGGACCAAAGTAATAAATGCAGCGAATAAATTCGGAAGGAGAAAGGCCGTGTCACAGGACAAAGATCCCTGCGGCCAGGGCTGGCCGAGTCTGGGACAGGATGGACCGGGCCCCGGGAACACACACCACGCCCTGTTGAACTGCTGTGTGCTAACCGGTGCGGGTGGGGAAACCGAGGCATGCTGCGTTTGAGAATCCCGCAGGGACAAGCGGAAGCGGGAGAGTCTGGCTGCAGAAACTCGCTCTCAACTCTCCCGCCGCTCCCTCTGTGCCTTGGTGCCTCCTCCCCGGCAGCTGCACCCCTTCCGTCCCCAGGCCTGGTCTGCTCTGACAAGGCCACGGGCCATGGCACCACCGGCTCCAGCAGTTTCCCCATCGCGTCCCCAGAGCGACCGTGGGCGCTGGCTGAGGACAAGCAGCAGGGCTCCCAGGCGGGAAGCCCCGGCCGCCAGCGACAGTGAAGGCTGGGGCCGCAGGGGACTGAGGGGCCTTTGGGCACAGGGACCCCAGGACGGGAGCCCCGAAGGGAGTCAGCACGGCCCAAGGGTGCCTCTCGTCTTAGCCCTTCATTGGCCACCACCCCAGGCCTCGGCGTCCCCCCTGCAGGCCAGCCGGGCACAGAGGGCAGGGCAAGGGGGTCAAGGAGTGAGTGGCGGGGCGCAGGCCCAGGGCTCGGCAAACCCGGGGGAGCCCCTCCTGGATCGCCGAGAGTTTGACCGGGGGCACCAGCAGGCAGTCTGTACAGGGGCTCAGGGCCCCCCTCCTGGAGCCCATGGAGGAAGCTCAGAGCCGGCCCTGGACACCCTGCAGTCCTGGCCAGCAGCCCAGAGGCACGTGCCCTGCCCACGAGGGCATGTCTCGGGGCAGATGAGCAGTCTTTACTCGCAGTTACACTTTTGCTACGTTAGGAAAATGTCCCCAGCTCATCTAACCTTTGGTGTCACAAAGCCAAGCTCGGTCCCCATGTGGGGCTGTTCCCATGCACAGGAAAACACAAGTGAGGACAGTGGGCAGAACCGTGACACAGAGCCGCAGGGCCAAGGTGTGGGGCTCTGGCCCACAGAGAAGGACACTGGCTCACCCCATCCCACGGGACACTGAGGACCTGCTGAGACAGGACAGAGGTCCTGTCTGCCCCAGAGCAAAGAGAGGACCCTTGCCAGGTGAGGATTCGGAGCCCAGAGAGGACACTTCACCTTCGCAAGGCCACACAGCGCCGCCGGGCAAGTGGCTATGCTGGGCTGTCCAGGGGGCTGTCCCCACGGAGCCCTCCTCACCTGTCAGGGACCGAGGCGGGAGGTCACTCCAGAGCCCTGCCCCGAGCCCCCGACCCCTGACCCCACGTACCTAGGAGCCATCCTGGTCGCCAGCCCAGCTGTAGCACGGCCCACACGACAGGCCAGGGAGCCTGTGGGGTCCGCATGCCCAGAGCGCCAGCCTGCGCCCGCAACGCCGGCTGCCCCCTCCTCCTCCTGGGCTGCTCAGGCAGATGTGGTGGCGGAAAGGAAACTGTCCCAGGTCATGTCAGAGGGAGGGCACCCGCCCCTCGCCCCACCCCCTCTTCCTCCCGCTCCCTGTGGGCGGGGAGTGCCAGAGGCGATGGGGGGAGGGCGCAGGGATGGGGGCGGCCTGGGGGAGGGGAGAGAGAGCAGTGGAGAGGGAGGGAGACGGGGACGGAGAGGGAGATGGGGGGGCAGCAGGTGGGCGCAGCTGCCTCTGCCCTGACTTGGGGGTCTCTCCGCGCAGGGCCCCTTCCCTGGGCAGACTTCGTCTCTCTGCTTATTCGCTGTGGCCACTTCCATTCCCCGCCTGAGCTGCCCTCCAGTGCCTGCCGCTGGGGTGCAGGGACAAGGGGGACCGGGACAGGAGGGGTGCAGGGTCTCCCTTCCCCCACCCGTGCCACTCCACCCCCGGGGGAGGGACCAGGTCTCCTGCTCCGTTGGGCTCCTTGCAGTGAAGGGTGGGCTTCGATTCTGTCCCGTGGGAACCGGGTCCTGCGTCCCTCTGAGCTCTCTGGGCCTCAGCGTTTGAGCCTCTGCTGGGGGCAAGTGACCGGTCAGGCCTCGGGGTGGCGACTGGGGCGCAGGTGGCCCTGCTGGGTGACAACGGTCGCGCCAATCCCCTCCCCCACTGCCCTCCAGCCGGCCGTACCAGGCTCTGGGCAGTCTCCTTTCCAGACCTTTCCACCCTCAGATGCCTCCTGACCTGGGGAGCTGGTATCCTCACTCCCCTGGAGGACCCCCAGCCCAGTCCGCATGGGGAGGGGTGGTCGTGGGTTTGCGGGGCGAGCCTGGCTGAACGGCCCCTCTCATTTGTGAAATGGTTTGGTTATTTCTGAGCGTTTTATCACAGTGAGTGGAAACAGGAAAAATGAAACTGCTGATATTAGTGACAAGGTGCGTGGGTCTCATCAGCTTAAAATAGCCGAGATGAGGCCAGAAACCGCCGGCAGCAGGCGCGGCAGCCCCAGCCCGAGTCGCTCTGCCGGGCTGCCAAGGGAAAACATTAAAGAACACCGAAACGGTGGAAAAAGAGCGTCAAAGGTGATGTCTGCCAGGCGCTTCAGCTTATGGGAGTCTCAGAGACGACGTGGGCTGTGTGGGTGGGGCAGAGGGCGGGACGAGGGGGGGGATCCCCCGCCAGGTGGTCTTAGTGGGTGCCTCTGGGGGGACCCTGGCAGTGCCACCGTGCTGGCCAGACGGGTCAGGCGGCAACGGCGGTGTCTCCTCGCTGGGCTCTCTGGGGGCGGGTCAGAGGCCGGCTGGGCTGGGGGCGCTTCAGACCTGCAGGTCCCTGCCAGCCCCCCAGTGCTGCCCAAACTGTGGTGTTTGTGGTCCTCCGAGGACGGGAGGACGGCTCTGCTCCCCCGTCCCCCGCGGAGCTGGGGGCCTCGGTCCCGCAGGAAGGCCCCAGCCAGTCGCCGGCTGCATTTGGCCTCTAAGTAGATTCTGGACACAGCCTGCCCCCAGGCCTGTGGTCACCACGTTTAATGTGGAATCTCCGTCCCAGCGCAGCGCAGGGCCTTCCTGTGCGACCTCTGAGGAGCAGGACCAGGAACGCCACTGCCTGCGCAGGAGGGGCGCTGGGTGGGAGGTGCCATCACACCCCTGGGGTCTCCCACCACCAGGACCTGCGATTCCACCTGCAGGTGCTTGAACACGAGTCATGGGGCGGGGGTGGGGGTACAGGGGGAGCCTGGGCTCAGTTCTGCCCTCCCCGCCCCTCCC
>NW_012153541.1:44643-53565 GCF_000956105.1 Propithecus coquereli | reverse complement strand
CCCCCGACACACACACAATCCCCGGCACACACACGACCCCCCGACACACACACAATCTCCGACACACACACGACCTCCGACACACACACGATCCCCGACACACACACACAATCCCCAACACACACACGACCCTCAGACACACACATGATCCCCGACACACACACGACCCCCGGCACACACACAATCCCCCGACACACACACGACCCCCGACACACACGACCCCCGGCACACACACGATCCCCGGACACACACATAATCCCCCGACACACACACGACCCCCGGCACACACACAATCCCCCGACACACACACGACCCCCGGCACACACACAATCCCCGACACACACACGACCCCCGGCACACACATAATCCCCAGACACACACACGATCCCCGACACACACAGGATCCCTGACACACACACGACCCCCAGACACACACATGACCCCCGACACACACACAACCCCCAACTCACACACATGCACACTCTCTATCCTTCAACAAGCCCAGCCTCACAGGTGTCTCCCTCCTGCCTTCTACCACTAGGAGGAAATGAAGGGGGCTGGATGGGGTGGGGGCACCTGGGCTGGCTGGGCCTCCCGCCCTGCCCCCACGAGATCCTTTCTCGCCCATCACCTTGAGGAGGCCCCAGCCTCCCAGTGGGGCTGCTGGGACCCTGCTCTTCCCCCTGCCCTCTCCTTCCTCCTGGTGGCTGGGCCTGGGTCTGTGCTGGGTCTGCAACCACAGGGAAGGAGCTGTTTATGTTGTGAGTGAGTGTTGTGCTGTTTGCAGCTGAGGTGGCTGTAGATTTACTCGCCGTTTGAGGAAATTACACAGCTCTTGCCTCGTACTGTTACTCGGCTTCTCCCAGTGATAACAGTTTGCAACACTACGGGACAACATCACAACCAGACTGAGGACTTTGGTAAGTCCGCTGACCTCACGGCTCTGCAGTGCCGCTTGTATGGCTGACGTGTGTGTCAGTGAAGAACCTGTACCGTTTCTTCATCTCGACAGAGGTCTGCACACGGATGGCAGGGCTGTGTCCTCTCGGGACCGACCGTTCCATGCAGCGTGGCGTCCTGGGGATTTGCTGTGTGTTTCAGTCCTGCTCCTGGTCACTGCTGAGCCGTGCGGCCTGCGGTGTGGACACGCACGATTGACTCAGTGGCTCTTCTCTTCAAGTCATCTGGGTGGATGCAGTTCTTGGGGACTGTAAGTAAAGGCCACGGGAGTTCTCTGTAGCGCAGGGCACCCGGAGGCCACGTGGGGCAGGCTGGAGCTCTAGGACTGTTGCCTGGGACGGCTCTCGCCCTCAGGACGCTGCGGAGGCTTTCCCCTGACCAGGGCGTCCCAGCCTCTGGTCTGAGAAGAGGAGCTCTCGTTTCCAAGGCGTTGGCCTGGAGGTTAGGACACGACCTCGGCACCTGGCAGCTGCCAAGCGAGGGCGGCGTGTGCAGGAACATGAGCCAGCACAGATGGAAAGTTGGGGACAGGGGATTCCCCACGCTCTCGAGGCAGGGGGACGTTTCCGTCCACACGCGGACAGGTCCCAGGGAAGCACAGGAAGCAGAAGGATCATCTTGAAACCGCTTCTGCAGCGCAGGCGGAGGCACCAGAAACCCGACGCGAGCCGGAGCGGCAGCCACGTCCTGACCGGGCGGAAAGACGCCGCGGCCGCCCTGGGCGAGGGCTTGGTAGCCAGGAGGCAGCAGCCTGATTCTCACTGCTTCTGAGGCTGAACAGGAAATGGTTAATTGTGTTTGCAAATAAAAACTTTCTGTTCTATCCTGTTTTTGAAACATTTCCCAGAAGTTAAGAAAGAACGCCTATTATCTGCCCAGTTTAACAACCAAATTTTTAAAAACCGAATGAAATAATTTCACAATTTATCATACACAGGAATAAAGATAGACGGGTTGTTTGTTAAGGTGGGGGTGTCACGTGTGATTTCTACTCTCCCCGTTAGTTTGTAAACTTTCTAGAATGTGGTTAGTAGTTTAACTGTGTGTATTTTAAATCTCCCGATGTGTGCGTGCGTGTCTGTGTGTGTAGGTGTGTACTGGTGTATGTGTTCAGGTGTGTTGTGTGTGATGTGTGTAATGTGTCTTTGTGTGGTATGTGTGCATAGTGTGTACAGTGTATGTTGCGTGTAGCTGTGTATTTGTGGTCATGTGTACAGTGTGTGGTGTATAGTTTGTGTAGTGTGTAGCGTGTGTTTGTGTGCTTTTATGTTGTATGTAGCTGTGTAGCTATGGTCGTGTGTACAGTGTGTGTTGTGTATAGTGTGTGCTGTGTGTAGTGTTTGTGTGCTTGTATGTTGTGTGTATCTGCAGTCGTGTGTACAGTGTGTGTGGTGTGTGTGGCACTTTCCTGCCCTCTCACCCCACCACCGTGGGTGTCACTCAGGCTCCCGCTGGTGACCCAGGTGGCTGAGGCATAGCCCCGCCTGAGCTCTGACATGTAGCTGTACCCTGAAAATGCAGGATGCCCCCACAAAGGCCGCTGTCCCCACCCGGGTGTGCAGAAGGGTCCCTGTCCTGTTACTGCTGGGGAGGCAGCCCCCAGGGCCACCGGCTTGGCTGGATGCAGGGGAAGGGCCTTTGGGTGCAGAGCTGGCTAGACAGAAGCTGCACCCCAGCTGTAGTCTCTGGGACCACACCTGCCTGGGGCAGCCCAGCAGCAGCAGCCACACAGCACACTGGAACAAGAACATACACCTGCCCACAGTGGGCCACGGGGCCTGAGCCCAGGCCAAGTGGCCCCAGTGTTCCTGCAGCTGCACACTTCTGCTGAGGTTCGTGGGAGCAAGGGCTCAGTGCATACTGGACTGCCATCGTGCCCCTGGCTTCGACCCTCCCTTGCTATGCTGCCTTGCCGCACCCAAGCCACTGCGGGGAATGGTGGGACGCAGCTGGCTGCGGCCAGTAGGGAGGGCTGACCTGCCTGCCAGCAGCACCGAGACCCAGAGGCGCAGGCGGAGCTCCGGTGGGTGAGGTTTCGTGTCTTCCTCTGGGTCTGCGGTCCCCAGTGCCCGGGCTGCGGACCGGCACTGGTCCATGCCTGTCACGGACTGGGCCGCAGAGCTCTGCTGCTGCCCGCTCGCCCTCACCCCCGTCCGTGGAAAAATTGTCTTCCATGAAACTGCTCTCTGGTGCCAAAAAGGTTGGGGACCACTGCCCTAGGTGACCCAATTTTGATAATAATTTGTGAAGCTGGGAATTTATGTTTTAGGCATTTTTATGTAAATGTTATATATTTCCCACTAATAAAAAGTTTAAAAGGAAAAACCCATGGGAAAATGTGTGGTGATACATGTCCCATAAAGCTCTTCACGGCTTTGTTTGCAGTGGCGAGAACGAGTGTCGCCGGGCGCGGGCATATCGGCGCAGATCACAGCGCAGCCATAACCTGGACAAGCACCAGACATTCCAGAAGCACTGAGTATGGAACACGCGTCCCGACACACTGTGCAGTAAGAAAAGCAGGCTGTAGGGGGATGTGTTTAGCATGATCTCTATTTGTGAAAACAGACGTGACTCTTTATGTGTTCTGTGCATGGAGACACGTGGACGTTGGCACGCCGGCTCCATGTCGCATGACTGCAGACTCTGGGTGTGGGATCAGGGGAAGTTTCACTGGACTGTGTTTTCCTTGCTGCTTCACGTTCTCTGAGACAAACCGGTTGCCACGGAGACCCTGCTGTTGTCAAGGTGCTGATTGGCCAGCACGCAGGATGTGGGGGTACTTCCTCGGATCCCCCAGTGGGCAGCCCTCGCCGGCACTGCAGAGCACAGCAGCATGGACGGAGCCAGGGCTGACGTGTGGGCCCGCACCTTTGCCCAGCTGATGGCCGAGACGAAGCCCCAGGACGTCTGGGCTCTGCTCCCCCAGGACAGCCTGGTTGCAGGGCGCCTGGACAGCGGTGGTCTCCAGTACCGGCTAAAGGGGCTCTCCAGGTGTGGCTGAGGCCCGGGGGGCCTGGGAGAGGGAGGGGCTCAAGGTGCTTCTCTGCCGGCCCTCAGGTGGTCCCGGAGGGCCTGGCTGGGTTGGCTGGGAGTGGAGGGCTGTCGGCCAACTGGAGCACCTGTCTGGCTGGTCTCGTCCCCCAAGTGGGTGGGTGGGTGGTTCCAGGCGCTCAGCACCGTGGAGCGAGCCCCTGCCTCGCAGTGCTGGCCACATGGCTGCCAAAGCCGGGGCCCTGAGGGGTGACCTGGCAGTGCCCATGGAGGAATTGGTTTCACTCGCTCCGGCTCTGCTGGCCAGCACTGTCCTCGGACACAGCTCATCTCCTGTTTCCATGGCACTGCCACGGCTTCACGACTGTCAGCACTGAGGGGTGGGCGCTGACTTTGCAGGTGCCGTGGGCACTGTGTGGCCGTGTGCTGCGGACGGGCCTGACAGGGCGGCCAGGCGGTGGCCCTGCCTCAAGCAGAGGCTGAGGGGTGAGGGGCAGGGCACGCGGCCTGAGAGATGGGGCGCTCTCCACAGCCTGGGCTGCAAGGTGGGGGCCCTGGGTGGGAGCTCCGAGGTGGCCGTGGGTCACTAGTGAGCCTCACAGCCATTGTCATGACAACAGCCACAGGCTGCCGTACCCAAGCAGGCCTCCCTACCGGGAGGGGATATGAAAGCTCCAAGGGCCTTGCAGAACCCTTGGGGTGCTGGCCCTCAGGGTGCTGGCCCTCAGGGTGCTGGCCCTCAGGGTGCTGGCCTCGGTCACTCTGTGAGGACATCTCAGGCAGAGGGGAGTTGTTCTGCCCTCTGACATGACGCCACAGCTCCCCAGTGCCCGGAGCCCCTGGGGCCAGGCGTGTGGGGGAACCCCAGCTCCTTCGGGTGCCGGGAAAGAAATAACCTACAGTGGGGTCTGTGAAGCGCCCGGGAGCAGCGTGCTCTGAACGGCTGGCTGAGGCGTCGCGGCGGTGCTCAGTTTCAGGTGGAGGGGATGGAGCTCGGGGCACAGGCCATGAGGGGGGCCTGCACCCCAGCGAGCAGCCACCAGCGCCAGGCGGCTTTAACGTGCTTGTCAATCACATTTAAAGAAAGTTAGAGGTTCGGTTCCTCGGGCGTGATCCCTGTCCACGTGCTCTGTGGCCACCATGGCCGGAGGCTGCCCAGTGGGTTGTGCGGATGTAGAACACTCCGTCATCTGAAAAGTTCCACCAGACGGTGCTGAAGCAAAGTCTCACTAAGCTTGTAGCTGTGCGTGTGCCCAGCAAGTGGTCGCCCCTCTGGTGACCCATGTTGATGGGTCACCCCCATCCTCAGCGCTCTCCCCAGGTCTCCCCACCCTCGATGCACGCATGGTGTCCCGGTGTCTCTATTTCCGCTTCAGCTGACAGGTGATGGCGGTGTCACCTCTTCCTCATTGGGATGGGGACCCGCCAGGGCTCATCTTGCAGCACCCCACTGGCTGAGCCCTCGCAGACGCTTGCCCTCCTCGTCCAGAGCGCTGTGCACAGGGCTGCCTCTGACACTTGTCAAGCCCCAAGTGACAAACAGCAGGAAAGCCACAGAAAGCAGCAAGCAGCTCATACCTTGCAGAAGTTGGGCTGGAGTGAGTTTTGGTGGCAAATTGGTGGGATGGTGTTTGCTTTTCATCTTTCAGATCATGGGGCTGCAGGCAAAGAGGTGTGGACCTGCTCTCTGTCCTTGTGTGCTCGAAGGGCCTGGGGGTGTTTGGGCCGCGTGCACAGGCAGGAGGAGGCTGCTGCAGCCACAGTCTTGGCCAGCTGGCTGGTGGCTGAGGTTTGAGGTTTTGGATTTGAGTGTGGGCTGTGGGGTGGGTAAGAGGGCCTAGGTGTGTGCCCCTCACCGGCGTCTCTCTCCCGTGCAGACTCCAGTGCAGCCGCTGCTTGTGGGCCTGGTCCTCAGCCCACGTGCACATCCTCTTCCACCTGTGGTGGGACAGGGACCGTCGCCGGGGGCTGGTGAAGATGCGGGTCTGGGGCCAGCGGTGCCGGCTGTGCCCCCCGCCCTGTAGCGACTGCCACGTGAGCCCTCTCAACGTCCACATCTTCGTCAGCAGGCTGGTCCTGCACATCCTGCAGAAATGCTACGGGGACGGCCTCAGCCCCGACCAGTGCCCCGAGATGTGCTTCGGGGACCGCTGTGAGGCCTGCGACCTGGGGGTCTGCTTCCTCCAGAAGGCCCCAGACCCTGCCTGGGGGCCGGTGGCCAGGAGCCCCGTCGCTGCTGAGGGCAGGCATGCCGCGAACGACAGTCGCTTCCCCGTTGCCGCCTTGGGCAGCAGCGGCTCCGTCTCCAGGGGCACACCACTGCTCGCCCCCAGCAGTGGCCCCATGGCCGAGTGCACCGGGGGCCTCGTCACCATCTCCCTCTCTGTGTGTGAGTTCGTCGAGAGCCCCCTCTCTGACAGCCTCGACTTCCTCAGCAAGGGCTACGGCATTGTCACTGTCCCCTTCTCCCTTGTGGACATGGACATGGACGAGGGGCCGGTCGCCCACAGCTGTGCCTCCCCTGGGGGCAGCTCCCTCCCCACAACTGGCAGTGGGGGGCCGGGTGTCCTTGGCAAGGGCTCCATCTGTCTGTCTGGGAGTTCCACAGCCGCGCCCGAGGGCAAAGGCATCGCGGTAGATGTCAGAGACCCCATCTTCCAGGCCAGAGGCCTCCTCAGCGAAGTCAAGACGACCTTCCAGCTTGGAGGCTTCCTTTTCAAAGGCGGGGGCGCCTCCTCCGGCCCCGTTGGTGTGGCCAGAGGCCAGGGCCCTGTCTCCTGCAGCCACGGCCTCGGGGTCTTGTGGACAGGCCCGCCGACAGGGTCCTACATCGTTGGCCTCGGGCCTGACGGGGAGGGCTCCCTCACCTTCCCCCTGTCCTTCGCCAGGGCCATCGGGGACAAGGACACCTACACCTGCTGCACGGAGGGTGAAGGGCAGGAGGGTGGCCGCCAGGGCCCTGCCAGTGGAGGAAACACCACCCCCCTGGAGACCGATGTGGACGGCCCCACAGCCAGTGAGGAGCACTCAGTCACATTTCCCTTCGCCTTTACTGAGGACGCAGGTGCCTTCACTGGTGTTGCCCAAGGCAATGGGAAAGAGGGTGGTCACCAGAGCCTCGTGGCTGCCAGTCACGACCCCTGTCCAGAGACCAACGCTGGTGGCCTCACTTCCGAGGATAAGGGCTCCCTGGCCTCCTCTTCCTTTCCTGACGACATCAAAGGCAGAGACTCTTTCACTGACGTCACCAAAGGCAGAGAGAAGGAAGATGGCAGCCAGGGCCCCGTCTGCATCAGTGAGGGCTCCATCACCATCCCGTTCTCAGTCCTGGACATAATTCGCAAGGGACCCGGCCACATCGCCCACAGCCCCCAAAACAATGGCTTGGTCACCTACGGCTATTACAGGAAGAGATGGCTGAGGTCCAGGCTCGGCAAGTCCAGCCGTGGCAGCCGCAGAGAGGCAGACCTCTGCTCCGGCCGCGCCTGCCGGAGGCCACGTGCCGAACCCTACGAAGACGTGTGGATCTGGGTTTCCATGACCGTCTGCATCTTCTGGCTGCTGTGCATGTGCAGACTGAACCCTGGCATCTTCCCCGAGCAAGTGTGACGCCTCCGGCTGGCGTCTGCCCTCTGCCTCCCCAGCAGGTGCCGCTGTGCAAAGCCACCTCTTAGAGCACCCACCCCGCCAGCAAGCCCCAGCCCCAGCCCCCTCCTCCCACCTCTTGCCTTATGGTGGTTTTGTGGGTGTTTGTTGTGAGTGTTCTTTGAGGTGCACATGTGTGTTCCAAGAGCTTTTCTGTGTGTGTGTTTAACCCCAATAAAACAAAACAGAACCAAGCACGTAGCTTTCCATCTAAGAGGACTGAAGCCACCAACTGAGGTGGGAGGTGCGTCATGGGCTCATTTTCCCTGTCTCTGGTGCATCTTCCCCTCAGTCCCTGCAGGGACCCCCTCCCACGCCCAGCAGTTCTTTCCCCCAAGAGAGCTTCCCCTTGGGGAGTTCTGCATTCCTGGTCGCGTGTATGTCCTGTGACAGGACAGGATGCTCTGGCTGGCAGGTGCAAGTTAACATCCTTTCTGTGTTGACCCATGGGGTTATCCGGGACAGGCCACCTGCCCTGCTCTGGGAATGATTAATGTCCCCAGCTGAGATGTGGTTGGGAAGCCTTTCTCCACTCCCTCCAGCTTTCTGGGAGGGAGCCACAGGAGGGCCCAGAGACATCTGGGTTTCAGAAATGCCATCAGGTGCAGAGGACACATTTATAAGAGCCCAGTATCCATCTGCAAGGAGCAGGGGGCTGTTGGGAAACATGCTGTCCCAGCCAGGCAGAGGCCTGACCACGGCCACTGTCCTGCCACCCTGTCCCTTCTCTCCTGGGCAGGGCCAGCCCGGAAGCTCAGACCCTGGGTCTGAGATGTGGGTGCCTTGAGGTCTGCTGAGGGACTTGAGAAGCCTCACTCTGCAGAGGGAAACCTTTGTCCAGGGCCCTTTGGCGATAGAAGAGAAGATTCTACCTGTTGGGCTGACCTGGACTGCACAGGTGTGTGTGCTGAGTCACAGCGGGGAGGGGGTGCTCCTGCACTTGTGTGGCTGGCTCAGATGGACATGCCACACCAGCCCAACGTGGCACACCCCGCTCACGGGGCACTGAGGGAGACACCAGGCTGCATCGCTCACCAGGCTGGGCTGGGCGTGCACCGGGCAGACAGGCTGGAGACGGTCCCCAGGAAAGCCTAAGTCCCTGCCCTCTCGCCAGCCAATGCGGTGTGGCAGGAGCTGCCCTCATCCTGGGGCAGGTTTGAGAATCTGCCCTGAGCCTCGGACCTAGCGGGGTGGGGGCTCGGACCTGCTCTGCGCCACCTCAGGCAGGCAGCAGCGCACCCATCTGCACCTGGCCAGGCACTGGGGTGGGGGCCTGGCCGTGGCTGGGCCTGGAAGTAGCACCTGATGCCCTGCAGGGGCCAC
>NW_012153541.1:36271-43788 GCF_000956105.1 Propithecus coquereli | reverse complement strand
TAGCTGAATGTCACTGGCGGAAACAGATCATGCGGTGCGTGCTCGTGGTCCGCGGGGACGGCACTGACACGCACTGGCTATTCTGATTGTCCTCGTGGGGAAACTGAGGCACAGAAACCAGTGAAAAAGCCAAAGCAGGCCTGGGACTCAGATCCTGGACAGCGCAAACCTGAGCTGGACCTGAGCCCTTGCCTGAGCCCTCACCCCACCCCTCACCCCAGCCCTGACCCAGCCCTCCCCTGAGCCCTTCCTCCGGCCTGAATGTCAGGTTAGACCCACCTAAATATGAGGCAGCAATAACTGCTATTGACGACTGGACTGATAGAGACTTTGAATGTCAAAGTCTCAGATAAGAGTAAAGGCAGACACATTTTTAAATACAATTACTATTAGTTTAGCCAACGTTGAGGGGACCCAAAGTGGTGAGCAAGTTCCTGCTTTTAGGTAAATTTCCTAGTGACCAGGGCTCAGCCTGCTCAGGGTCAGCCATGTCCACCCAGAGCTTGAGACTGAGCCAGGGCTTTGGGTCCCTTGGACGGGTCTGGTGAGAGCTTTGATCAAGACTCCGTCACTCTGTTGTGGACAGAGCCAGTGCAGCTCTAAATGCTGACATGTATGTCCGTTGCAGGGCTGAAGTCAGGGCCAGGTTGGTACCCCTGTTACCTGGGGATGGGATCTGTGCTGGCCCTGTGGTCATTCAGGTGGAGAGGCAGGCACTGGCCTGGGACAGTGGCCCCCCTGGGATCATGCAGCCCACCTTTATTGGTAGGGGATGCTCCATCTGCAGGATTCGGTGAGGGGGGCAAAGGCCAAATAAGTCCTTGGGGGGAGCGGGATGGGCAGAGCTTTGGCTTTGATCCCTGCCACAGGCTGGCTGGCGGTCCCTTGCCTAAGAGAACCGAAGGTCACACCCCTTGGGCCAGAGGCCTGGCTGCAGCAGAGGTGCAGGGATTTCCTTCCCTGGGCTCCTTGGGGCCTGGAGACTTTGCACCTCTGTGCAGGAGACCAAGAGGGGCTGGGACTCGGGGTGCCCCCAGCCTGCTTCCTTGGTCTTTGAGGAGTGTCTCCACCTGTTATGGCAACTGCCCCTCTTTGCCTGGGACTTTTGGTGCTAAACTGGGGGCTTTCCCCTATTCCCCCAAGTTCTGCAACACGCTTAGAAGCACCTATTCACCTGCTACACTTGATTACAGATGTAATTGTAGGTGACAATTTTAGTACCTGTTTTACACTCCTGTGGGCAATGAGCACCCAGGACCTCGGGAAACAGGGCGTGAATGCCCCGCAGATCAGAGCAGAGAACCTATTCCAGACACTCAGAGATGATTCAGAGAGCCTGTGCCTAGGGTCCTGCCCCAGGACCAGCTCTGTGTCTGTCCAGGTGCAGTCAGGGAGTGCAGCGAGGGTTTTGGATGTGGGATTGGCACAGGACTTCTGCCCACTGGGTGGGGCACCTGCAGCCTTTACAGCAGGCCTGGGGTTGCTGGGGTCACTTAGGAGGAAAGGGTCTCCCATCCAAGTACTAACCAGGCCTGACCCTGCTTAGCTTCTGAGATCAGACAAGATTGGGCGTGTTCAGGGTGGTACGGCTATAGACAAGGAAGAAAAGGTGGTGCAGAGCTGGGGAGAGTGAGGGCACCCTGGGGCCCACATCTGAAAGCAAAAGGATGTCATCACTCTTCTGCCCGAGGTGGCCTTGGTGGTGGCAAGTGGAAAATGACTTATTCACACCCAGTTCTAACCCAAGCTGGTTTCTAGACCCAGAGCTCACCCAGGGAACGGGGGACCAGGGTCCCACAGAAGCTCCTGCAAGGACAGCGCGAGGTGACTGGCAGACCCTGCCCCTGGCTCACCTGTGGACAGCCCTGGGCCCTGGGCAAGTCTCTCCACAGGAGTAGAACAGTGGGAGGGGTGCAGCTTTGCTGTGGGGGGCTACTCTCACGGGTAGTTTTTAAAATAGCAAATGAACATGGGCACCCACGCCACCTCCCCACACCTCCCCATGACTGAAGGACCTGCCACCCCTTCTCAAGGCCCTGGCAGCCTCCTGGTGGGGGTGACACATCCTTAATAATGTATCTGGGCATTGACAGCCTGCCCTCCGGTCCCCCAAGTAAAAGGAGTTTGGAAATCAGATGCCTTCCCCCAAATGTCTGACCCTGTCATCCTGGACACTTAAGGCAGACCATGTCCTGCAGTCCCAGGAGCCCCCATCATGTGCTCTGTGACGCTGGAAGGATGACTTACCTGTTCACCTCTGGCGTCATGTGTCTGCTCCTTTCCTTTGCAGCCTCGGTGACATGGGGATGAAGGTCAGGGTATGGCAGGACTCTCCTGAGGCCTCCCAATAGCCCCCCTAGGTGCTGATGCCTCAGCTCCGGTGCGCAGAGGCCACTCTGGGCTGGCTCCACTGTGGGTCCCTTCCCCTCCTGGGGCGCAGGGGGCCACCCTCCACACCGTGACGGGGGCCAGGGCAGACGGGCAGCGAGGGCTGGAAGGAGCACCTGGCCCTGCCCCTGCCCGGGCCCCAGGGGCCCAAGCCGGACACAGGAGGCACAGGTGGATCTTTCTGGCTGGGGGCTGAGGCAGGACCAGCTGTGGTGCAGAGTCCCGGGGTGCTAGGTGGCACTGACAGCCCAGTCCTATGTGGTTCCAGACCTGTCCTGAGCAGGCCGTTCCTCGGCTGAGGCGATTCCATCTCTCCAGACCATGATGTGGCAGGAAGCAGGTGCGGCTTCCCAGTTCCCCTCCTCTGCCGGCCTGCGGGTCTCAGCCTCTGACGCTGCAGGTGGGAGGAGGGCTGCTTCCAGGACCTGGAACACCGATGCTCGAGGCCCCAAGGCACCGCTGGGCTCCCCCAGGCTGCGGGCTACTGGCCACGTCAGCCTGGCTGTCCCTCTCCCCACACCACCCTGGATCCGACCTCCCCTCCTCCTCCACCCACTGGGAATTACCCACGGCCCACGAGATCCGGCACGGCCACGGAAGCCTCTTTATTTCTGCTATTTTCTATTTATCGTTTGCAGGGGAGCTTGGTCCACACGAGACACAATTGTAGCCTGCCCTGGAAAAGTTGTTTTTATTTTCCTCCGTGGAGCTTCTCTGGACACGGCTGCTCAGTAAGTACGCAGAAGTCACTCTGCATGAGAAACTGGCTCCTCACACAGTGCCTCCACCCCTGCCTGCAACTGACCCGGTGCCTCTCAGCTTCAGTTTGCATTTCCTTAATGACTACTGAGTTGAACGTCTGTTCATGAACTTATTAGCCATTTGTATACCGTCTTTTTGAAGTGTCTTTAGTATTTGAAGTTACAAATCTTCCTTTAAGATGATGCCACAAATTTTATGTATTATGACTAATATTTGAAATATTTGCTAATTTTTCTTGTGATTTCTTCTTTGAAGAGGGGGATCCAGGCTGAGTGGCCTCCTGGTCAGGCACTGAGCTAAGGAAGAGAAAAAGAATCAAAAGTCAGAAAAAGAATCCACACTGCATGGGCTGCCTCATGGCTGGGTCGCTGCTATGGGCGGTCTCTCTCTTGCTCCTGCCGCTTGTACAGTGTGGTCGCCTACACTCAGCAGTCCTGGGGAGCAGATATAACAGGTCCCACAAATGCCTCCATGTCCCCAAAATGCAAATGATGCAAGAGCCACATCTGGTCGCTGATGGCATTTCATTATGCTGCTTTACGAGACTACCTCACAGTAATTCATGTGTTATTCAATATCTCATGTTCAGCTTTGTTTAGTGACCAGCAAGTTAGACAAAATACCTGAAATTAAAGAGGGAAGATGGAGGAGGAAGCTCTAGATATGTCATTTTAAAAAATAAATTTGACTTTAAGATCATAAGAAAAATGGTGTCTAATTTTTATTCTTTGATTTAACTGATATTTATTGAGCATCTGGTGTGACGGGGAAAGATCCACCCGGAAGGATTAGCAGTAATGAGCCCGACACCCGCCAGGCAGACAGGAGACCACGTGATCCACAGCACTGGGGACACGCCTAGAAGACCCTGCCTCAGAGTGGGGACGATTAACCCTCCAGGGAGGGCCCCATCTAACGTATCTCAAAGGATCCAACTGTTTCCAAGAAGCCTAGCTGCATCCCAGACCAAAACTCAAGAGTATTTATGGACTCATGAGAACACTTGGCACCCTACAAGGTGAAATTCACAAGGTCTGGCATCCAATGACATGTTCGAGCAAGTAGGAAAATATGACCTCCCATACTAGGGAGCAGAGTCAATAAATTGAAACCAAACCAGAATTGATACAGATGTCAGAATTAGCAGAGAACAAGGGCTTTAAAAGAGCTGTCATAACTGCACTCAACATGTTCAAAGTAGAGACATAGAAGATATAAATAAATAAGATACAAATGAAACTTACATAGATGAAAACTACCTTGTCTGAGATGAAAAATACTTGGAATGCAGGAGGGATGCAGGAGGGTTGCCCTGGCCGCTGCACAGCCCCCAGCTCTCTGAGGTTGGGGTTTGCTCTTGCTGTGTCCTCGCAGGGACAACGCTTGGATTTACTTCCTTTCACAGAACCACAGAGCAGGCAGCGTCTTCACTGTGGGGAGGGCACAGCTGGGGCTCTGGGTCAGGTTCCTGGTTGGGGCTCTGCTCTGCCCTGGGATCCGGGTCAGGGAGCTTCCCTCAGCTCCTAAATGGCTGGTGCTGAATCAACCCCACGTAGGCCTGGTCTGCCCCTGCCTGTCCCTGGGGCTTGGACAGTCCCAGTGCCAGGTGCTTCTCCCAGCCGTGTCCTGACCACACAGCAGATTCCGGTGCCTGTCAGCAACTTCCTGGGCCGTGGATGGGGAGAACGTGGCAGGGACTGCCATCCATGTCTGAGCAACATTTGGGGGAACCCCTGGGTCACCTGGGGGGGTTTCTCACCAGCTGTGTGCAAACTCCTCTTTAAAAACAGGCACCTGAGGAGGTGAACCTCTCCATCGCTTTTGAAGATAACAGCACAGCAAACCTGCAGCTCAGCTGAGAGGTCCCTTTCTGGTTTGGAGGCGTTGAGCACAGGCAGCATCACGGAGCGTGCGGGGAAGCCGAGTGTCTGACCCGGCCCAGCAGTGGCTGCTGAGAGTCTGTGGTCTCCTCTGCCCTCCTTGCAGTGTGGGTAACATCTGCCCCATGGTGGGCAGTGAGGGGGGCGGATACCCCGACCTGGCCATGAGGTGGCAGATGCTGCCAGGGTGGAGGGGCAGAGGGGCGTGGCAGCTGGGGCCTCGGGTGCTGGACCACCAGGTCCCTGCCCTGGAGCTGTCTCTTATGGCCGACTGACCAGGGGTGGGGGGAATCAGTGGCTGGGATGGTGCTCCACGCATGCTCTCTAAACATGGCAGATGTGGGCATTCGCTTCCCAGACAGCCCACAAGAGCGTTCCTGGGAGGAGGTGGCTACTGCTTGGCCAGCATTGACCTCTGGTCCCGGGCGCTGGCTGGGGGTGGGGACACACCTCAAATCCCTGACTCCCCCTGGGCTCTGGGGAGGTTGTGTTCTTGTGACCTGTGAGAAGGGCTGAGGTGGCCTGGGGAGAACTGCTGCCCCCGCCTTGACCCATGACTGCCGAGTCTGTCTCGATCCACATCGTGGGAGAGCCAGGCGGAACTTTCACTGATGTTAGAGTTTGGATGAGTGAGTGAGCCAGTCCCTCGTCTCTGGGAATTTGCGAGTTGGTCTGAAAACGCAGGATCCTTTGATGGGGACAGGAAATCGTTCTTGGAGATCCTCGTTGTTTTGTGCAGATCCAACTTCCCAGCTGGTATAATTTTTCTTTTGCTCGAAGAATTTCTTTTAATTTTCTTTTTGTTTTTGTTAATGAGAATCTGGTGGTGAAAATTTTTTTCATTTTTTTTGGTCTGAAAAGGTTATTTTATTCTCTGTTTTGACGGTATATCAAACAGATATACCATCTCTTTGCTGCGCTGGCCAGCAGGGGGCGGACCACCCATCATGTCCTCTTGCGTGGCGCCTGGCCTGAGCAGAGGTGGGGCCGCCGCGCCCCGCGTGGGAGGAGGTGGGACAGCCACGCCCTGCGTGAGAGGATGCAGTGCCACCCGCTTAGCGCAGCCACGCAGGCACCACCTCGCTCGGAACTCCCCCCATGGCGCCAGTGAATGAGACCTTCCTGTCTGCAGACCTGAGGCCCCGAGGGTGAGTGAGATCTTCCTGTCCACAGCTGCCTGTTAAGGGGCAGCCTGTCTTCAGAGACCTGGGAGGGGCTCCATGGAAATTTGGAAGTGGGGAATCCACAGTTTCCACCACACCGAGGTCCCCCATGCCCAGGAGGTGCTGGCCAGAGGTGTGACGACCACATGGTGGCCTCTCCACGCTGATGTGGTATCAGACTCTCACCCCAGTGCTTGATTGCAACACTGAGCTGAGCTGGACGTCGGTCTCGCTCAGCCTCTATGAGGAAGTTTGGCGTCCTCTCTGCCTTACTGACACGGTGTTGATGTGGTTGTTTATAAATGTAGTTTCCTTCCAATAATTTCATACTTCCAGGGAATGTTCAATCGCACATGCGTGAGAGTAGGAGGAGGGGGGGCTGCGTGCCATGCGTGAGAGGAGGGGGGCTGTCCAACCCCCCCTTGAGAAGAGGCAGGCAAGCCCTGCCCTGCGTCAGAGGGGGTGGGGCCTCCAAGCCCTGCGTGAGAGAGGGTGGGGCCACGTCCCTGCCTGAGAGGAGGTGGGCAAGCCCTGCCCTGGGGGAGAGGAGGCGGGGCCACTCCATCCTGCGTGGAGGAGGCGGGACCGGCACACCCTGTGTGAGAGGACGCAGCAGCGCCACGCCCTGCATGAAAGGATGCAGGACCGCCCCCCAGCGCAGCCGTGCAGGCGCCATGTCGCTCGGAGCTATCCCGGCCTGCCAGTGAGACCTTCCTGTCCTCAGAACTGAGGCCCCAAGAGTGAATGAGGCCTTCCTGTCCCCAGACTTGAGGCGACAGCGAATGAGACCTTCCCGTCCCCAGACCTGAGGCCCTGAGGGTGAGTGAGATCTTCCTGTCCCAGCCCCAGGGGCACCGCCTTCCTGTCCAAAGCTCCTGCTGAGGGGTCCTCAGAGACTCGGGAGGGGATCCATGTGGAAACTTGGAAATGGGGAATCCACAGTTTCCACCACACCGAGGTCTCCCACACCCAGGACGCGGTGGCCACAGGTGTGACGACCACGTGGTGGCCTCTCCACGCTGAGGTGGTATCAGACTCTCACCCTGGCGCTTGGCTGCACTGTTGGGCTGAGCTGGACGTGGGTCTCGCTCAGCCTCTGTGAGGGAGTTTGGCGTCCTCTCTGCCTTGCTGACACGGTGTTGATGTGGGTGTTTATAAATGTAGTTTCCTTCCAATAATTTCTTACTTCCAGGGAACCTGCAGTCGTAGCATGAAGTACTCGTCCTGCCTTCAGAGTCCCCAGCGTCATTGCTGTGAGAGATTTTCTACTTCACAGTAAGTACTCCATGTATTTCACCGTGTTTTGCAGCAGCAACACTCTCCC